>NC_140909.1:35252542-35555683 GCF_045865225.1 Trachurus japonicus | reverse complement strand
CCAGCAAGAGTGTTTTATTAAAAAAAAAAAAAGAGAGAGAGAGAGAGAGAGAGAGGAAAAAAGGAAGCCCGTATCCTATTCTCAGCGCGAATCCGGCCCAGACTGGCGCGTCTGGTCGGGAACTGCAGTTGAGAATTTATTATTAAGTTTACTACGTTGTTTATATTCAGTTTTTTAGGAGGTGACAGAAAAGTCAACAGGACAGGGGGCGTATTAACCCGCTGAAACAGGGTGACGGCGCATGAGGGGGCGGACCCCGTCAGTTATTCGATTTTCTCAGTTGCATGTAAATTGAGACAAGGACAGAAGTCCGACTTGACGCCAAAATCGAATTTTGAGCATAGCTCGATTAAGCTCTGCATGTAAACGTTCTGACTGTGCATGCGAATATGATAGACCTTTGTGAAACCTGAAAACATGACGCCTCTGACCCCTTCTATCACAGCTTTCATAGAAACGACGTGTCTTATGTGAAGCTAGGTGGTGACGTTCCAGCAGCTTGATGAGTTTTACAGGAGGCATATTTCCTTTTTCTTTTTCCTACAAGGACTTTCTGTGTTTTGGCTTATGTACTGTAGGTTCTCGGTATGTATCTGAGTTCACGATGATCATAGGTACACAACAACATGTTTGAGCACTTGCACTAGTTGTGAATACAGTCATGTTTGTGGGTGGGAGGCTAGTTACTAGTGTTGAACTTTGGGGAGGAGGGTAAACTTCACACATATTCTTTGGGGGATTGACTTCAATCTCACAACAAAAGTAAGATTATTTAACTCACACTTTCTACACTCTTTGCAGCAGATGGGTGGTTATGACTTGCTAGTGTTTTATTTTTAATACAGGAGCCACAGTTATCAGTCGAACCCCAGCAGAGAGCAGGGGCTGCTTCAGTGTAACTTGAACAGACAGCGGGTCATGCTGCCATCAGCCTCCTGCTGACCATCAGCTGCTGCATTGAACAGGAATCAATACTAAGACCCAACATCACGAGTTTATGAAGCAGCTGTACTTGGCTCTTAAATTCACCGTGGCTTTTAAGGCAGCTCCTCACAGGTCTGGTCTCAAGATAAACATAACCCTCATGACTCCCTGTAATTGTTTGTTGAACAGTTCAGACAAACTGGCTGAATGAACGGAGGCTCTCAATAGTGTCTCCTTGTCACTCCAGTGACAGTTACTTTGCAGGGACTGAAAAACATGTTTTTCTCTCTCTTTCTCAAGAAAACCCTTTTATCCATATGTTTTTACCCATTTTTTTTCTTTGCCTGAACCTGGGTGACTCAATCTTTTCTTCCCTCTGGGCTAAATTGATGGCAGTGCAGGAGTTAATTGTTCAGGCATGTGTTTGGCTTCCTGATGGAGAGTGGATGTGGATCAGGGTGGGGTCAGGGTTCACAATGACATGTTTTTTTCTGGGTGCTGGAAATGGAGAAGAGGGCATGGGAGAGTGCTGAACATGGAGGTGAATATGAGTTCCACCAAGGCACTTAAACCTGTCTCTATACAGCAGCCAACAAAAGAGAGAAATCATCTTACACATCAGAGACGATAGCATATCCAATGAGAGACGCTGCTTCATAGAAACTTTGTTAAAATGCTGGACACACAAAGAGCCTCCATTTGTCTGCAATGAAAGCACTATGTCATACAGTAAAATAACCACACAACTGTTGGCTTTCAACAGTGAACTCTTCAAAAACTTTCATCTATAATTTCAGACAGCTCAAAGAATTTGATTACTGCCATTTCTTTTTGTTAGGTAGGTTTTATTCTGAAAGGTCTATTTATGGTCAGTTAAAAGCAAAGACAGGCTGAAAGAAAGTATAGAAAACCTCAAACTGTGTAATGACTCATATGAATTTGAATGTTAACCTCCTAATAGTTAAAGTTTCAATCAAATTATTGTGGATATGCTGGAAATACAGTGCATGGTGATTAATGACTCTAAAATAAGTCCTTAATATAAGTAAGGAGTTTAACCAAACCAAAAATATATTGTGACTTAGGTGGTGTCTGGTGTAATCATCTGTCAAACCGAATAACTGAGCCTACTAACAAATATTGTTTGATCTTTTTCTTCCTAGCAACAAATTATGATGGAAATAAAGCCACTTCCTCTTTAATTTGAGGGCTGAACTGCAGCCATTGTGCAAGGAAGCGACGTGACAAGACGTCAGTCTCAAAGATGCTGATGATCGGTCAAAAACAACAGACACTATCTATGTTTCCATCCACACGTTATTATGAGCATTACGTTACAGTAAAATTTGATTAAATGTCATAAATACCGACAAAAACATTTGTTCTGTCGATCTCATGCAATTTTTTTTTATTTTAAGTATATTTGTTGGGGCTTTTTCGCCTGGAGAGTTGAGAGAGAGACAGGAAATGGGAGGCAGAGAGGGGGGGAATGACATGCAGAATATGGCCACTCTACGCGGGATTCGAACCTCTACCAGCTGAATCGATCTTGGTCGATAAAAGGCTTATGCAATAAATGCTGATGGAAACAGTTCTTTGTTGTATAAATACGAATTGCGACCACATTTTATGTCAGTTCTGCAGTTTCAAAGACATGGCAGGAGTAAACAAAGAAAGAGACATGTGGACAGACAGAGGGACAGACAGGCGTTCTGTGCAGAACTGTTTGGAGCGCCGCCCTTCTCAAACCGCAGGTCGCCTCCGCTGTCGTGTAGCATTTAGCTAACACTGGGTGCAGCCATCTGCATCTTCATCAAAGCGGTGTTTTAACTATAGACTGTAAAAAGAATGGACGTAGCACCCGTGACGTCACCCATTGGTTTTGGGGAGTCGTTTTTGTGACTCAAATATGGCGGCCTGAAGAGCGCCATGTTGGATTGGCTGGCCGAGAACCCGCCCACTGGCCTCGAAGCAGCTGTCCACGGACTGCTCCGGACCTGTCACTCAACGTTTCCGCGCCCTAATTGGCCAGAGTTTTAACCTAATAACAAAACGGTAGAGTTAAAAAAAATTCACCCCCCTCAGAGTGTGTGCGGGGGTAGAAACTATCGATTGAGACAAAAAAACGGTCTGACACCAGGCTTTTAACATGTTTATTGAGGATGTAAAATCGGCGATTTTAACATGGGGGTCTATGGAGAATGCTGCTTTCTGACACCAGCCCCCACAGGAAGCCGGGGGGATTGCAGTTTTTTGAACGCGGAAGTGAGCCTCACTTCTCAGACCGACAACTGCCCCCTTGGTTTTAACGCCATTGTCTTCTAAACGCAGCTTGGTATGTCGCAATGAGTTGGCACATACACACTTTTATAACTACAATATTTACTAACCTAATGTGCACTAATAAAAGCAAAAGCAAAACCTGCAAATAGTTCCTTGAAGTGGGTCATAGGACAGCATCATCAGAAACAGATGCAGTCAAACAGAAGGTAAAGGATCTGAACATATTCTTTGTTTTTATTATCGTGGTTGTTGCTAAATTCCGAGGCAAGAAGTAGCTTCACTGCAGAGTATAGGCCTACTGCTTATAGGAGTGAGGAATAGACGCATAGGAAATACTTAATTGGCTTCTGTTTTTCTATCTGTGGAAGTGTGTGTGTGTGTGTGTGTGTGTGTGTGTGTGTGTGTGTGTGTGTGTCCAGGATTTTCTTGGGTGCATGAACAGGATGAAAGAAGGACCCAAGTTCTTGAGGCAGCACATGTGGTGGTTACCATGAGGGCAATGATCAGCCCTCCTTATCAGACCCCCGGCCAGCTGCAGGACAGCCCACATCAAGCAGCACAAGTCCAGCATGTTGTAGAATTACTTCAGCCAGCTTAAGCCATCTTAAGACACCAAATTGCACTGTTGCTGGACAATGATCTGGGGCTATTTGTCTCTGGTGTTTGGTTCCTTTAACTTAGTTCATGTCAGTGTGGGGTGAGTCAGGAAATCACGGGGATATTTAACAAGGCTTGTGTAATTGATTGTGGCAGATCCTTCCAGCAAACAGCAGGTCCCCAGCCCCTTTCAGTGAGCCCAGCAGAGGGCCTGCATTGATGTGGATAAGGGAATTATCTCTACTCTTGTGACTTGGAGCAGTGGAAACTAGAAATTCAATTAAACCAATCTATGTTCTCAATATCCAGAGCCTGTGTTCTTACTGTACTGCAAGATTTTTTTATATTTGCTGCCAGACTGGGTCACATGGCGAAGAGCTGCTACCTCAAGAGGGAACCAAGTGAATCATTTCTAGTGCAAACACATTGTATTGGAAGTTGATTTAGCAGTTTGAGTCAGATCCATCTCTTCAGTTGGTTGTCATACAGATAAAAGTCAAAGCATTTGAGGCACATTTGTGATACGTCAGTGCAGTCTGAGTTGACCACGAGACACTCAGGTTGAGCTGGATGCTTTCTGCAACAATGGAGAACAGTTGAGCTGGTTGTGACTGTCTGAGGTTTTACACTCAGAGGACCAAAAGATTGGAACTGATTATTTTTCACTTCAAAAGATGGTTGAATTCTTTGTAGCTGAAGCTCCAGAAACTTTATTATTTGTTTATGGATTTCATTTTTGTCCATTCATCAACCAGTGATGACAAAGGGAAACCACACTTTTGTAAGTTTTTGTAATTTGTTAAAAATCAAAAACTGAATGAATCTCTGATTTACTAATAGTATTCAGACCCTTTGCTGAGAAAGTCAACACTTTAACAGAGCTCTCTGTACAGTATGTATATCTGCTTGCCTGCCTGTGCAGGAGAAAACCTGCTATTACGCAGTTCTGGAAGCAGGGGGAAGAGGCACATGGGGAAGTGGTAATTTTTCCAAAATAAAATACCCTGCAGAGTAATGTAAATAAAATAAATAAATAAATATATGTTTTTATTCTTTTACTCTGAATTTGAATTCACACATCATCACAATAACAATCACAAATACTACATGTACAGTAGACATTTCAAAACAGAATTGTTCAGTGACACAGGCTAAAGCAGCCATAAGAACTTAAAGGAGAATTCCGGCCATTTTTGACCCCTAAATCGTTTTCCTGATGGTCACCCAGTGTCGGGGGGAGCAAAAAGTCTGTGTCATCAGAAAATAATACTAGTGGAACCCCATGGATTTGTACAATGATTAGTAGGGGTTTGCATGACCATATTGAACCAAACAAATAACTTCTAGTGCTAGGCCTCTGATGCCATGGTGTTGTAACTTATCGATTAGGATTTCAACGTCAATAGTGTCAAATGCTTAAGATAACATAATAAGAAGACAAAAATCCCTATACCGCAGTCGCCTTTATCGATGATGCCATTGATCTTTTTAGTTAGATCAGTTACTACCATACAAGTAGCTACTGTTCTTCCTAAAACCATATGGCTTGGTAGCAAATGATCCCATGCCTGGTGCTGTGGTGGCCCAGTGGTTGTGGAACCATTTAAAAAACCCTAAGTAAACATCTGGGAGATAATGACATGAACTGCTTTAATCCAGGTGTGCAGATCTTGTCGAGACTGAAGATTTCAATGTGAAAGATAATGTGTTTATTTTATTATAGTGGATTATTAGATAAAATATCAATTTTATCAATTTAAAATAAAATCAACAAAAAGTCGTTCGAATATTTAATCTTTAGTCTTTATTTGAATGCAATGTTTAACTCAAGTGAGCTGCTAATACCGGATTTGTTTGGGTAGTGGATTGTAACATCATATGGCCTACTGTTCTTGAGTGATTACAAAATATATTATAATTATATAAATAAACTCTGTGCAGTATTTATAGTATATATAACACAATACCTGTATACAGGACCAATGCCATTGCAAATTTTAATGACATCTTCTGTGTATACTGTAGGTTAAGAATATCCATAATGACTTAAAGCCTGTAGGACTCTAGGCTTAATGGTGGTCAGTCCCAGACACATGCATGCACACACACCCACAGTACAATGAGTGAGTAAGTATCACGTGTCAGGGTGACCACAACTTCATTGCAGCCAGACACCCCAAGGTGTCTAGTTGCGGTATAGTTGATAATGTTTAATTGACGTAGAGTGTATATCTCCACAACTGCAGGGCAATAAGCCACTGTTTGACTGGCACTCCCCTCTGCGCCAATATGTTGTGTTACACTAGTCTAGTACTAACTGCATATCAGTTCTTATGTTTCAGCTTTCAGATCGAATCACTTTGCAGAACCGGTGCTGTCTCCATACCCACTGCCAGTAAATGGATAATAGGCAAATAAAGAGGAACGATAGGAATATGTGGACCTACAACTGAATGAAGACTTAGGTTTTACATTTGAGGCGAAAGTTCCCTCTCTGCTGGAATCAAACTTAAAGGATACATGGACACTGATGTGGATGGATGTGATGTGGTGTCTTTGCAGTTTAGTGCATGTCATTTAAAATTACCATGATGGCCCTCCTTTGTCACCATGCGAGCAGCACGGCTTTAGGGACAGCTCTACCACAGATTAACACAATTAATTCTGCTCGGATATTCATACAGTAGTTCCAAGAGGAGGAATCCTGATTTTATGACATCATGACCTTAGTAATCTCCTGTCTTGCACCACCATGAGTTTAACATTTAGGTTTGACAGCTTTATCATAGATTAATTTTGCAAAATATGATTGTGTGCAATGAGGAAGCATTGTTTTTTTCAAACTAGCATTTCGTTATGCATAAATAATTATAACCTCATGTATTTTATACATAAGGATGATACAGTAACAGCAACATTATTATGTATTATAATTATTATACTAACAATATAATTGAATTATTATTACAGAATAATTACATTTTAAAAATAAATGCAAATACTGTACATATTATGACAAATGTCATTGTATACTGTGTGCAGTGAAAATAAAGGTATTTTATATGTTTGAAAACGGATTATTCCCGTGCACATTATTTTTGAAATATGTATTTACATTTTTTTTTCTTATTTTATCTTTTTTAGTAAAAGAAAACCTTGCAGTATTCCTAGTTTTAGTCAGTGTAACATTTGACACCTGGGGTTCATGGAGATTTTCATCTAAGCACAAAACTTTAAATATACAGATTATTAAGATATTAATATCTGCTTTGATGTAAGAAATTTAGATGTAAAAGAGGATAAAGTAATGATATCTGGAAGTACAGACTTAAAATATGAGTCAGTCACTACAACATCTGTTAGAGCTGTTTGATTTCATAAACCCTGAGTGACCAGAAAAAAAATCTGCCCCGCTGAACAGAGGGCTGCGTCACAGCTCTGCAGTAATAAGGTGGTGATTTTATTCTGTCATTTTATAAAGTTGGACACAACAGTATAGACTATATAAGCAATGCAGGAGAACGAATTCTGATAAAAATGTTCAAACCCTCATGAGCTCTGGGTACTAAAATAATGAGATGGTGGATTCAAGTGGTTGAAATGGTTTTCCTCTACAGGGCGTCTGGACTCAGCCTTAGTGATCAGGTGAGGAGCTCCGACACCCACAGGGGAGACACTCCTCCTTCATGTCTAAAGGAGCTGGCTGAGCTGGTCCAGGCCTCCTGGTCACCTCACTTTGGAGGTTTTTCTAATTACAAATATGTTGGAGAAGATTCCTGGTACTCTCTGGAAGGATTACATGTGTATGTGTCAGGGAAAATGTGTGTATTGTTACCTGGATCCAGTTTTAAACCAAAGACTCTTGGAGCAGGATGGTATGATTCTGGCAAAGGACTTTAGAGATCAGATCAGTATTTACCAATGGATCAATTACGTTTGATATGAAAGGTTGTGTTAATAGTGACAAGGTTATTCTGGTGACTACGGGTATTACATTTACTACTGCTTCAGATCAGAGATGTGAAATCAAACTGGTAATTTCCTGACAACTTTGACATTGACCTCTTCTTCCTTAGTCACACTGCCTTAAAACCTTCGCTGCATTCAATCCATTCTCTGATTTCTCTCTTTAATGCTTTTGTAAATAGGTAAGTATCGATTTTTTTCCACCCATGATAATTTTGTTGTTTTGATTGTTAATGTATGAAAGTGTTTAGCTGTATTTTAAATTCTCCACAATAGATAAATGAATAAATAAATTCTGCCACCCTACAACAAATATCTGAACAAGATCATTTTTGCTGAAAAAGCTGTTGTCTATGAGTATTTGTTGATAGATAATACGATTGATCTCTATTTGTGTGATGTTAAGTAGGACAGAATACAAGCTGACGTAGACAGACTGTTTGCTAAAGAGAAGAAACTGAACCAAAAGAGAAGGAGAGTGTGACATTTAGCAGAGAGACCTTCACTCTTTGACTATGGCGATGTAGCACAGACTGAAATGAAACAGGTATTAGAAGTTCAGGTGTGATCATGATGCAGTGAGAGGATCTCACCACAAACCGCCCAGTAACACCAACACTGAACACCTCCAACATACAGACTGCACTGCCTGAGAAACTCTCCCTCCCTCTCTCTCTTTCTCTCTCTCTCACTGACACACACACACACGCACGCACACACACACGCACGCACACACACACACACACACACACACACACTAACCACCATCCCCCCCTCACGTTTGTGGGTAATGGATTTTTATCAGGGCAACAGTATCAGGGCTGATTTTGACGAGTCCCTAGGCTGCTCTACAATTCCTTTTGAAATCCCTTTCTTTAGTAGTCTTGTTCAAGTAGCCTGCGGCCATGGCCCTCTGAGATCACAATGTTATTAATACAAACATGTCAAACCGCATGCTGAAATTCAAAACAGAGGTGCAAAAATGTCAAGGTGTCAAACTCCTGAAATATAAATTATGCTTTAATATTCCTAAGCACTACACAAAATATGCGTCAGTGCATAAAAAGCGTGATGCACACAAGTGTTTAATATTTCAGTGTAATGTCACCAATTGCAGCAGCGGAGGGGATTTCTGACGGCCCAGCCGTGGCTGTGATGTGAAATTTTGAGAACTCTACAGGATTAATGATTGGATTTGATATGCCACCCTGCCATCCCCCTCCGCTGCTGCAGCATGTAATCCCCCTGTTCCCAAACTCAAGGACATTTGCTGAGAGAACAAAACTATGGCTAATTACCATCTAATATTCTCCATTCCTTTATTTTCTGTTGTGCAGACTTGCAGTTGTTTGGAGATTTGATTATGTGATCTGATACGACACATGACTAAACCTTTTAGAAGTAGAACTACATATAAGAAAAAGCCCGCTCCTCCTGAATCCTGCTGGTCATAGATAGTATAATATACTGGCCTGATGTTTGGTCATTTCTGCTGTGATACAGCTGGAGTCTGTTTACTGTAACAAAGCAAAAATTAACCTAAAATGATTTTCTGAGTCATTATGTATAATCTGAAGTACAAACAAATCTCTCTCTCTCTTTATATAATGGAGCAAGTAAAGGCCATAGAGGTGAACATTATACTGAGGCCATGTTTTATCACACTGAGTACTCTTAATGCTCTTGTGTGTGAGATACACATTTTATTAATGTGCATGAGAAGAGTGTACGTACAGAGAACAAGTGCAACAGACCAGCATTTCTCTGTGAAGCACTGTGGTGAAGACACCTGCCCCTGAATGTGGAGTGAAACCTTCTTCTGTTGAATATACTGAAAATACCCAGTGAAGTGATGCAGTGTCAGTGACTTTATTCTGTCAGATTTCTCCTTTTGCAAAGATGGGTGGTGCAGTATCACAGTGTTGCCTGAAATCTGAACTGCACCTGTAGTCCGTTGTAGGTGGAGGATGCACGTGTAAGCGGCATTTCAAACTGACGTGAATGCAAAGTATGTGTATGGAAATTAGATTAATTTGAATTTACTTCTTTATTTGGACAGCTGGATACTTGCAGGTTCCACCCAAAAGAAATGAATGGTATAAATGATTGCAGCAGCTATCTGTGAGTTTCTAACACTTCTACGTATTTTTCTTCATACAGGTGCTGCAGGACCAGCGATTAATCCAGTGTTTTTCAACCTTGGGGTCGGACCCCACATGGGGTCGCCTGGAATTCAAATGGGGTCGCCTGAAAGGTCTACTAATTGATAAAAAAAAGGCTAATACAAATATTTTTTTAAACTAATTATTATTCTTTTTAAATTATGATTTAAAACACCACAGACAATCTTAAACAACTGTATTTTATACTTTCTCGAATATAAATCGAGTTCAAATAAAATGCAACATATAATATTTGAGCTGGCGCATCTTGATTGACGCGGGTCACCAGAAATTTGTGAAAATGGGGTCACGAGCCAAAAATGGTTGGGAACCACTGGATTAACCCCTCCGAGTGTTCAGAGTTCCTCCTTCACACTCCCCCAAGCTTGTGTTTTGGTGGTAATTTGGCACGTCCTTCACAATTTATATTTACCCCTTATATTTCTGTTACTTTGCTCTGTGTGTGCATGTGTTGGGCATGGAGCCTGGTGAATACTCTGTCCCATAAACTTACTCCTTCCCTACAGCGCCCAGCCGTCCTGTAGAGCTCCTGCTGTTACCTCCCTTTTTACAGTTTGAAACATTTAAATGAAAGTTTTGGTTTTTAATCTCTGGGTAGCTGTTTGACCACGCTATGTAATAATAATGCAACGTTACGAGACAGAGTTGTTTTCGAGGCAAATGCGTATCCAGAGCTACATTTCAGACATGGCTGCTGGGCGGAGTAATTTCAAAAGCAAGTAGTTCCAAGTATTAATGTTACATAATTATACGTTATTATTTCATAGCGTGGTGAATGTGCAGGTCACAACTTGTCCACCAGAGTGTCTTGGAGTTGTTGGATTGTGTATTTAGTTTTATGAGGGAAACGTGGAAATACTGTACCATGCAGCTCACATCTCTGCCCCGCCGATCTAAAAACAGCTTGCACTGACAATTAAAGGTAATGAACCTATACTGCTAAAACTAAAGGGGTGATGGCAATAGGCCAATTTGATAAAATGTTGAAATATCCCTTTAAATGATCAAACTAAATCAAGAAAAAAAATTTTTTCTTTGCATAAAGTTCAGCAAAATAAGACACCAAAGCTGCTGTCCTATTCATCAACAGGATCACCATTAGCTTTGCCCTCTTAATTATGCGCTCCTTTTCTCTTGACATCTGTCCCTCGTGCACATGAACACCTAATTGTTTTAATGACCTCTGAGGATGATGAGAGAGAACCTCGCTGTAAAGTTTGCAGCTACCAGTTAGCATCTGCTGTGCCAATTAACAACCAGTTTCACACCTACACTGCACATGTCCTGCCTTGGAAAGGTCCCTGTCACTATCAATGACCAGTTAATGTCTGACATGAAGGGATCTCGCGTCTGTGACAGGAGAGGCTGGGAACCGTCCGGAAAGGCTGAGTTACCTGATGTGTTGTGTCACCTCTTCCGGTTGCCTGAGCAGGCATTTGTGTTGGTGGTTTTGCTCCGGGGGTTGGGAGTGTCGGACTGCATCTGCCGCGGCTGCTCTCCGCCTGCCAGCTCCTCTTCATGACATCTGAAACTAGCCAGACTAGCACTGGTTTACACATGAAATGTTCAGGCCACTCAGCCCTGTGAGAGCAAACTGTCAGTCAGCCAGCGTAGGACCTTGAAGCACTGACCTGTTTGCTGAACTGAGCTGCACTGCACGATCCCGCTCTTGGAGTGGGAGTCAGAGTATATGATATACAGTCTACGTGTCTTTTATCCCTTTGCTCATTGTGTTTGGGAACAGAGTTTTAATTCTCCTATAGTTTCTCAGTGAAAAAGAAGGAGGCACTGCAGTAAGAGTTCATACTGCAGTTTTCACTTGCTGCTTCTCCTGGGTTTAACTCATTGTTTAAAGGGATGGTTCAACATTTTGGCAAATTCACCCATTGCCATAGTATTAAGTTCATTACCTTTAATCGTTGGTGCAAGTTGGTTTTAGCTGCTCAGCTAATGCTACTGTACAGAGGCATATGGTATTTCTGGCTTTCTCTCATCAAATACACAATCCAACAACTCCAAAACACTCTTGTGGACAAGTTGTGACCTGCACATTCACCACGCTATGAAATAATAATGTAATTCGTCGTTTTCGAGGCAAATGCGTAGCCGGAACTACAGCCCAGACACGGCTGCTGGGCGGAGTGATTTCAAAAGCGCATTTCTTAGTATTTGCTTCCTGTGTCGTATGTGTTATAGCATGGTGAATGTGCAGGTCACAACTTGTCCACCAGAGTGTTTTGGAGTCGTTGGATTGTTTATTTATTTTGATAAGGGAAACATGGAAATACTGTACAGCTCTCTGCCCCGCTGATCTAAAAACAGCTTGCACCTACAATTAAAGGTAACGAACCTACTCCTAAAACTATAGGGATGGCAATAGGCCATTTTGCCAAATGTTGAAATATTCTTACACCTATAACCACACAAAAAAACAGTATGTTCATATGGCAAGCCGTTTTAGTATTCCATATCCTTGATATCAGGCGTCAGTGTCATTCACTGCTCAAACGGCTTGCCATATGTTCCCCTCACTCTGATCTGTCCTTGCAGGTTGTTTTTTATTAGAGATTTGTGTCTCTCCACCTGAATGCTGTGCAAGTAAACATACTTTATTTAATAACTTTCTATTTACTGATAGATACTGCTTCACCCTTTTAAGATCCCATGTCTCCTCCTGTGAGTATAGAAACAAGCAGTTTGTAAAGATTTGTGTATGTGTGCGCCTGTGTGTGTTCACACATGTATCTAGAAAGTTCTGGCAGTGATAAACAGAGCCAGACACAGCAGATCAACCCAAACTACTGAACATTACATTCCTCCTGAGTCCTGACATACTTATCTCCAACACATACCACTCTGTCAGGGGTCAGCTGCTGGCAGAGACACAGGGAGACAGAGAGAGAGAGGGGTGGGGGGCAGAGGTTGTGTTGGACTCTCTACCTGTCGGTCCTTTTTGTGCAGAGGTTTGTAAAAGAAAAAAAAATATATACATATCACCAGTGGTTTTATTTTTATTTTTGAATATCATGTGACATGGCTGAAGCAATGTAATGTATTAAATGTGTATGCATTTCTAAGGATATGAAGAGAAAAGATGAACAGAAACCTACTGTATGTCAGATTTACCAGTGACACACCGTGGACATCATGCCTACAGACTGTATATGAACAATCCAATATTTTTGGTTTCATTTTTTAAATTAAAATAAAATATGGACCAACCATTTGCAGGAGGTTAAACTAAACTGCAGGTACTGGGTGCTTAAAGCCTGATCTGATGCATTGGGAGATCAGGTTTAGTAACTTTGCATTGGACAGGTGAGTTTTCATGTCTGCAGTTTTCTTCTGAAGGCTGAACTCAAGCCATGCTGCCACAACAGAGACTAATTACCAGTTTCACAAGGGTTTTGAAGTTGAATAACATTTCTCATAGGGAAGTGATCAAAAAACTGACAGTCTGAATGTGGGATTTTCCAGATCATGCAAGAATGAGGTCCATCTTAACAAAATAACCCGAGATGCCACAGACCTGTCGTCTAACTCGCTCTAAGATGGAAGACCTTCAGAATTCACCCCATCACAGAAACATTTTGGCGATTATGACCCCTAGTTGGGGGTGACGTTGGTGAAAGCAGGATGTCTGAGTGCAAATGCACTGAATCCTTTCATAGCCCTGTGCCCCCTCACCCTCCTGAAGGGAACAGAGGAGAGAAACAAACCGAAGGAGGGGGAACTCTTCTTGCAGAGATGAACCTCTAATTTCATATATGTGTGTGTGTGTGTGTGTGTGTGTGTGTGTGTTGGTGGATTGGGTGTCAGATTTGGTCTGCTGCTTTGCAAGGGGAATGGTGAGGTCTATAATCCAGTTAGAGGTAAAGGGGGTGGGCAGGTGGGGGGATGGGGAGTGTTTAGCCCCCAGCCCAACAGCAGGCCGGCTTACAGGTCATTGAACCCCCTTCTTCTCCTCCTCCTCCTCCTCCCCTGCTCCTTAGCTGCCCCCCTCGCCCCCCTCCTCCTCCTCCTCCACCCACGGCGGCTTCCCCTCTGCTGCCTCACCCCCACCTCCTCCTGTTCCTCCTGTTCCTCACCCTCCCGTCGGGGGAGATTACAGAGGAGAGAATATCTGAGGTCAACAGATAAACAACAGTCTGAAAGCGGTACAGTGGTATCCATCTCTTTCTGTCCGTCTTTTCCTTATATTTATATCTGGTATGCTGAAGTGATGGTGAGTGTTTGATCATGTGGAGTTAAGTCCATTGCAGGAACACTGGGTGCCGGCTTAGCTCTTCAGAGACATACCTACAGGGGGCCTTGCTGTTGATAGCAAGGATGTGGTGGAATTTGGAAATGTGGGGGAGATGCAAACAGATGCATACTCTACCAGGGCTCAGTCCTCCCATCTTGTTTAAGGCTTACAAAATTGTTGTGAAATTGTGGGGAGATTTTCAAAATTATCCCCAAATGCACTGATGTACTTCAAAAGTGACATCAAAATACTTTGATTCAACACATATATCTTTCAAAGTTGGTAATATTTGATATAAGTGCCTTTAGCATTCATGTAAACAACACAGATGTGACCAAAGCGGCGTGATGCTGGTCTTTGATCCCGGCGTCTCCGCTTTGATCTGGCTCACAGAGTAAAACATGTATTTTCCGAGGGGGAATACAGGCAGGCTCTGCAGTGGAACGGCTCTGGCAGCATTAGCTAAACATCGGCTTAGGCTGCGAATGCAAACCGCCAACACGCAACCTGACAAATTAACTAAACATACTTACCAGCCTCACATGTTTAGGGCAACATGCCCTGTGAGCCTTGAAAAATTGTGAGCTGCTGCTCCTCTAATAATGCATTTACAGAAACCCCCCGTGCAAGACATTTGGAGATTAATGTAGGAAGGTTCACACAGGTTATGCTGATAGCCTATTTGTACAAGTAGAGGCCAGAAAGAGCTTACAGAAAATGAGAGCACTGAGCTAATACATCTGACCTCCAGGACACCTCAGCCGACAAGCGCTGGATTTTTACCACCAGCGCGGTCGCAAATAATTTGTGCTAATTGGCTTTGAAGGCAATTACTGTGGAGAGAAGACACAGAGGAGGAATGCTGTGGAGAAAGCAATACAGGATGAAATGCATATTGATGGTTAGCATCAAAAGCAGGCCTCTTTGAAGTGCTGCTGTGGTGTCAGTGTGTGATGGGAGAGCTGATAGAAAAAAAATGGACAGAAGACAGGTTCTTCTTAAGCGCACTGCTGGCTGTGAGGAGAGGTCAACTACTCACAGCAGTGTGCGCATGTGTGTGTGTGAATATGCATGAATGGATATGTGCTGAGGGGAGACTCTACAGCATGTGCTTCAGGTCAAAGGATCAGTATCTTTTGGAAGAGTTACATTAAGTCCATCACTCCAGGTAACAATTTCCCTGTTATGTTCCAACAGGAACTTATAGACTGACATGACATCCAAATCTTATGGTGGATCTTTGTCTGGGAAAGGAACTTAAAACCAACAAGAGGCCGGTTTCACACAGACTTTGACTATGGTATGTCTTAAATACCTTAAATTCATAATTTATTTGGTTCTATCTTAAAGGGATAGTTCAACATTTTGGCAAATTAGCCCATTGCCATAATCGCTATAGTCGTAGCAGTAGGTTCGTTACCTTTATTTGTCGGTGTAAGCTGTTTTTAGAACCGCGGAGCAGAGCCGTGAGCTGCTCAGAGCTGCCACGAGCTGCTCAGAGCTGCTCAGAGCTACACTACGGAGGCTAATGGGATTTCTTGGTTTCCCACATCAAACTCATCAAATACACACTTGTCCACGAGAGTGTTTTGGAGTTTTTGGATTGTGTATTTGAAAATAGCTTGCACCGACAATTAAAGGTAACAAACCTACTGCTATGACTATATGGATTATGGCAATGGGCCGATCTGTCAAAATGTTGAACTATCCCTTAAAACTGGACCTGTGGTACAATGAATTCTGGGTAAACTTTTTTTGTTGGTCTTTTGAAGAATCCAACAGTGACAAGGATGCTGTACATGAGGAGAAACAATTAAAAGAAAAGCTTGGAGAAGAAGTCACTGTGGTCTTTACCTTCTCACGGCTTTTCTGCTGGAAACCACAAATGATGAGCCATGTTTTCCTGTTTTTTGTTGTTGGGTGGTCAGCACAGGTGTCATTAATTTGGTACCAGCATTGGTCTCAGTAAGCTTGGGGGTAGGATGTCTAATGATCTTGGCTTTAAATGAGTCAGTCTTTATTTTTGAGCAACAGTCAGACTGACATCAGACTGTTCCATAAGCTGAATGAAGACTTGAGTGGGAACCAGCCCCAGGCCTACAACCTACAACCCTCTGATCAAAACCATAAGAATGTGTCCCAAACTATAGCCCCCCTACAATGGCAGCTGTACAGTACCAACAGCAGTGTAGCCTACCTATACAGTCATTGTCATGGTTGCAGGCCTAGTGGCTTCATGGCTTGGTCAGGTTTAGGAAAATATGTGATTTAGGTTCAGATAAGTAATTCCCTGACACTGGACCATCCATGTTCTGATGGATAATAGAAACTACATGAAGAGCTGCTTTCACACGTGAGACAAACACACTCTTCTGTTCTGTGTCATATTCACCATCCACTACAACCTCCTGCTGATGTGGACTTTGTCTCTTTAGAGCTTACTAAATGACTGCACTTTTCCCTTTACTCTTGTCACAATCACTATGAGCACTTGATGTTGCCTAGCAACAAAACACAGCTATGGCTCATATAATCACCTGCTGCACAGGTTATGGGTTACCTTTTTACAGCAGGGGCATTTTCTAAAACCACACCCCCTCTGCTGACATCACTTAAAGCCCCAGTATGTAACTTATTTGGCTTTTTATTAGCAAAAATCAAATATTGCTTTCATAAAGTCGAATCACACCCGCATACAAATGAAAGCTTTTTCGTACCTTAGAATGAGTTGTTACAAGTCATTACAAATACATAAGTGGGCAACGCACCGAACCGAGGCGGCCATGTTGCATCGCCATTTTTTACGTTCAGTGGCAGCGTGACCGTAGCCTCGTAAACCCGCCTCTCCCGGAACTGCATTTCATTTCATTCTGAGGGAGAGTCTGGCCACATCCCCGCTCTAAGCGTCTGGGGTGGGCGGGAGCGGGGCGGGAGTAGTAGCGTTGACAGACAACCCCATTCAGCCAATCAGCAAGTTGGTGTAGTGACGGGGCTTTGCACCAGTCGGTCCCTGATTGGCCAACGTGCTGTGTCAATCACAGCGGCGACGCTGATTGGCTCGGCCTTCTGAGGGTTTCAGTCCAAACGCTTAGAATGGGGATGAGGCCAGACTCTCCCTCGGAATGAAATGAAATGCAGTTCCGGGAGAGGCGGGTTTACGAGGCTAGCGTGACCGTAAGGTAACCACGGAAACTCACCAGAGCTGTTGGCTCGGGGAGAAAGTTTTCCAGGTAGCGCCTGTTAAAACTGTCACCACTGTGTAGTGTGAGGAAGGACGGAGGCACTGATGTTGCATTCAGGTGACGGTAAAACGTGGGTCAGGTAAACAATACGACATCACCATGACAACATATTGTCACGCCTGTATTGTTTTGCCTCGTGCTGGCGGACCACTTGTTTACATAGACGCTTGTTTATCCTGTTACATGCAGCGTCTGTTGTCTGTCTGACGTCTGCCCAATTTCATGTGAATGCAACATCAACAATACATTCAGATATGCAACCGGACCGCTAGATGGGGGGAATTCCTACATATTATACTGGTTTATGATTGAAAACAAACGTGAGACCAAATCCATCTGACTCAGAGGATTACTGTACTGTTGTTAGTGAAACTGTGCTCAATGAGATTCATCTGGCATCCGATCCTCAGTTCATGATCATTCTTAACAGGACACACAGTTTGTTTTTAATCGTGGCTTGTTCAGCCTCTGACAGTGTCTACCAGGTTCTTTGAAAACCACTGCTTGGCTTTGTGTTGTGTTTGTTTTAATAACTGATGTACCAGCAGCCCTCAGTGTCTGTCACTCTGACTCAGTGGCTAAAGTCTGCTGTAGCTGGTAATTTCTCTCCCCTCTTCTCCTGCTCCTGGAGGGCACCAATAGGCCCATAAACCCAATGAGACTGGGCTGTGCAGTGAGAGAGAATGAATGGTCAGAAAAGAGATTGAGTGTGTGTGTGTGTGTGTGTGTGTGTGTGTGTGTTTGTGTGTCTCCACATATGTGTGTCAGAGAGAGGGTTTACTCCTCTGGAGCTGTGAATGTGTCTTACCTATGGGCAGAATATGGGTCTCAGCTTGACAGCCGACACTATAATTCCCCATTGTGACCCCTGATAGGCAGGGTCAGTACAATATCACCATCACACTAGCCGCCATGGGCCAGCCTGGGGAGAGGAGGAGTTTGTTCCCTGCTTCCCCTCGCAGACACAATGTGAATCCAATTACCCGCTTTGTCTCTGGCCAGAGTGGAATCCAAGATGCATGGTGGGGAAGCCCTGGGTGAGGAAGAATAACACCGCTGTCACTGCAATTTCACAACCCATCTTAAACTGTTTTCTATCTTCGGTGTGACTTTGTGGAGGGGAGATTTAATTTGGACCATGTTAGTGTGTCTGTTGGTCTGTTAGTGTTTTGGTTGATTTATATTCATGTGAGCAATGTTTGCTTGTTGATGTTCTGTATTTAACTTGTACCTGCAGGATCATAGTGAATTCAGGAAAGAAATCGTTCTCGTTAACACATTTACAAAATCAAAACCAATACAGAACAGTATATGCAGTACTGTACGAACGAGTATTCCAATATTTTGGCTAGCCAATAAGAGAGACAAGTCAAATTGAAGCTAATTATCTGTAGGGGGATTTAATTATCTTATCTTATTATTAATTAATTTATATCCATGAACTTGTTAACTCAAATTAATATTGTTAAGAAATGATAAAACAATTGAACAAGCACACAGTAATGTCCCACTGTTTATTTGCCACTGTTTTATTCTAAAAATATCAATTATACATTTCTTGGGCCATATATATGTTCCCATACATTTAAAATAAAATGCACAAAATCAATTTCAAATTCATTTTTGTCTTAGGGCCCTAGTTTCGTCGACCAGGTGAAGTCTATCATCAGCGCAGCTTCGCCACGCCAACGGGGTGTGGCCCAGGTCCATTTCGCAAGATTGGTGGGCCGCGCAGTCAGACTTAGACCAGCGCAGCCCCTCCCCTCGTCCCTCCCACCGGCGCAAACGGCAAAGAGGGAGGAGAGAGGGCGGGAGGGAGACAGGAGGAGGAGAGAAAGGCGTGGAGTGGGTTTGACACAGCCGAGTCAGATCTTCACCAATCAAAGGAGCTCCTCTCCTCACCTTTAACTGCGCGGCGGGTGATGCGCGCTGCAAGTTTGTCATTTTATACTTGGACATGGACGGAGGAAACAGCGACGCCAGAGGCCGAACCTCTCCCAGGAGGAAACAGCTGTTTTGGTCCGGAGGTCCGAGCTCAGAGTGACCAATAATGAGTTTACTAATATACTTAACCAGGATTAATCTGATACACTGAGAACCCCTACGCAATCTAAGAAACAACAACTAATTAACTAATAAAGACACTCACATTTATTCAAACTCTGTGTAACCAAGATGAGAGGTGTAGGCTACACTAATCACAACATAAACACAGACCATGTGGATTAAATCAGCGTAAAGGACGCTCTCTCTCTCCCTCTCTCTCTCTCTCTCTCTCTCTGTCCTCCTCTCTCTCTCTCTCTGTCCTCCTCTCTCTCTCTCTCTCTCTCTCTGTCCGTCTCTTTTTTTCTCTTTTTTTTCTGTGATAGAGATGCTGAGTATACTGTAGTAGGCTATATACTGACTATCTGATACCGAGGCTGTTGTGGTGGACTAAGAGAGATAATGATTTGTGTTTTGTTTTTCATTACGGCTGCGTGATGCGGTCGCACGCGCTTATGAATAAATAAATAAATAAATAAATACAGCAATCATCACAAGGGCAGAGTGGTATCTCAACACGGCAGCGACATGCAGTCATCCACCCTCAGTCCTGCTTTTGGGACATCCACAGCTGCTTTTCAGTGCCAGTTCGTCCCTGCTGTGTTAATTCAGGTGGAGTTTCCTTTACGCACCGACAGCCTTTGATCTCTGCTTTGATCTGACGTCAGATGTGACGGGACAATCTATATAGATATAAATTCACGTGTTGATTCCGTTAGTTGCATTAAATAGTGGTTATTGTGGATATTTATTGCATTGAAATGTGTCTGGAACTGTGGAGATCTGCCTGTGAGGTCTTGGTGACGTGTGTGCACTGCAGGTCAGTCAGCCAAACTTCCACTGCACCTGCTGCGCTTCGCGCTGCGCTGAGACTAGACCTGGTTGGAGGTGGCGAGCTTTCAGCGCAACCTCGGCGGGACATTTTCCCACGAATCTTCCACTGCACCAAGCTGAATCTGTGACGCCTCCCCCTGCTGCGCGGCCACGCCTATCTCAGCGCATCGCGATCTGCCAATCTTCCAATCTGACTTTGCGCTAGGCTGCGCTGGTCGAAACTTGCATTAGACCAGCTGCGCTACCTTGCGCCACCTGCGCTGCGCCAGCAAACTAGGGCCCTTAGTCTTTCTTTTTCTAGCATAAACTGCATAAAATGACTGTGAAAAATTACTCATCCTGCAATTTCTGGGAACATTTCCACCCCATTGTGTGAGGTCACACTGTTGGTCCTAATGTTATTTTAAAACATTAAATCCAAGCCTGTCCCCAGCTGTTCGGTTATTAAAACCTGAGCATTTTTTAGTATGTTTGCTGTATGTGTCTTGTCAGCACAGAAAAAAAAGAGTCTGATTCAGTAACTGTCTCAGCATTACACAGTGGTTTGTGACCATATTCTGTTAACATGTGTTCATGGCACAAATTGGTCGATAACCACATTGAATGGGTCTTTGTCCGAAATATTTGCTGATGTTGTGTGTTCAGATTAAAAAATAAAACTCTTAAATATCAATCAGTCAAGCAGCATCAGCCTAAAAGAAAATCCAGTATGGGTTATGCTATAAATATATCACATCAGAAATGGGTTTCTTAGAATCGTGCTGTCAGAATATTGTGTATATAAGAGACAAAGTGTGTGCCACTGGTGATCGTTAAAAAGCAGGAAAAAGAGACTTCAGGTCCATTTATTGACTCAGTTTTGTCCAAACATGCTCTTGGAGGCCCATCTTTGACAAGTGCTCTGAACATGCACTGCCTCACAGCAAATATCACAGGCTCATGTTTCTGCAGCCGCCTCTGCCCTACCCCACTTATTGATTCCCCCCCCTTTTGAAAAATACATTTAAAAAATGCCTTAAGCTACCTGACACCACTGAGGGCTCTGACACACACTGGCTCGTCTCGGGGTCCCTCCGGTATTTCATAAGACCCCAAGCAGCTCTGGCAAGAGGAGAGGTCAGGGGTCCTCCTGTCAGCATGTCCTGCAGGTCCCCCTTCCCTGAAGGTGATGTCCAAATACATCTCTGAGGCTCCTTTCCCCGTGATGAAACATGAAAAAGGGCACAGCCATTATAGCCAGTTAGTTACCACAGCAGACAAGCCTATTAGTTTAGATTCTACTCCTCTATCTTCCCTTCCTTCCTCCAGTTCTAATCCTTATCAACCCATCCCTCCTCCGCCCAGCTCACTTCTCTGAGTCTTCACTGTCTCTCCTTCCTGCGCCTGGAGAAACTGACCTTGGACAGCCAGTCTTCTCTGACAGCTGTAGTGGAGCTCTGTGGCTCTTCGGGCTCCTCTGTCTAAGCACAGCACATGAAAAAGCTCAAGGCTTACCTCTCTCCGAATTTGTCAAAGTTGCAACAAGGATTTTTTAAATTTTTTTTATCTCTGTCAAGAAAAACACAGTTTCAGTTTTAAACAGTGGCTGGATTTATTTACTTAGTGTGCAGTATTTTATTATTTCCACTGTTCCACCTGTAACTGTTCCTATCTATCTAAGCATAGACTCACTCACACCCAGCTGGTATTCAGGCTTCTCTACAATCACTCACTCCACATTGAAGTGCTGATCTTTTCCAAAGCAGGAAAGACATTTTCCACAAAACACAAGTCACTGTAATGACGAGCTTCTCCCCAGAGATCAGGACGTTTGATAACCAAGCTACGGCCACAGCATTTTAATCAGAACCGACATGATTTATGAAAGGAAATGTTACCAGGTTAGATTTAGCAGCTCTAGTCATGTTTTGGTTTTAAATTTGAAGGTCACAAAACAGTAAACATTGAGAGAATTCCAGCTGGTCCCGTGGTCTGTGCTACATGCAGCTTGGTTCTGTATTTGTGTTGTTTTGTGCTCCATATCTAAACATCCAGAACACCTACAGTATAACATTAAAGTGGCCACTGGAGTGAGAGGAGATGTGTTGTGTCAGGCCTCTGTATTGACCAGGCTGCCTACAGGTGGTGCATTGATAAATCTAGAGAGGTGAGCAGCTGGACTACCTGTCCAAACTCATTAAAGTCTTTTGTACATGATTACACCAGGATTTGAATCTATTGATATTTGTGACTGGAGGGGGCATGATAGGACAGTGCACTGACCCAATATGTCATTAAGTCACACCACACATTAGACTTAACACATCAGGAAACCCCTGTCTCTGATCACCAATAATTATATGAAATAGAAATAGAAATAAATGGAAACAAGTCTTTTTAAATTTACATGGTTGATGTGTAATGGATTTTATTCATTATTATTGTTCATTATTACTGTAACTTAAAAATATTTAATAACACTCACCTCATTACTCTTGTTAATGAATTGAATACTTGACTCGTTGATTAAAAAGTGTAATTAAAACTTATTATTAGTTGAGTGAATAAGACACCCAAAAGAAGCACAAACTCTTTAGCCATCACCATCAATGATGAAAGACATCAACATTCACTCTGTACCAACACACAAAAGTCTAGCTTAAAGTATTAGGACCATAAAGGTGTGCCAGCCTTTATATCTGCTCCTTACTGTAAGTGTGTGGGTCCAGTAGTTCTTTAGCCAGAATTTCTGTGCATAAAGTGAGTGCATAAAGCTTAATGAATTTTCAAGGTATATTGACAAATAACCTTTTTACAAAAAGATGAAAAAAATGGCCATGACTGTTGTTCAGTGGGCATCCACTTTGCTTCAGAATAGACCTAACAAAGAATTGAAGTCACAAAACACATGGATGTCAGAAAAACAAGCAAAACAAAGAAACAAAAACAATGCAAACCTGGTAGACAGAATCTATGGTGAACATTTTGGGGGGCAATTTAGTGTCCCTAAAGGGCCAACACACCACAATTTAAAGCCCCAGTATGTAACTTATGTGGCTTTTTATTAGCAAAAATCAAATATTGCTTTCATAAATACGTATATCACTATAGTCGAATTAGACCCGCATGAAAGCTTTCTTGTACCTTAGAATGAGTTGTTACAAGTCGTTACAAAGACATAAGTGGGCGACGCACCGAACCGAGGCGGCCATGTTGGATCGCCATTTTTTACGTTCAGTGGCAGCGTGACCGTAGGTAACCATAGAAACTCAGCGGAGCTGTGGGCTCGGCCTGTTAAAACTGTCACCACTGTGTAGCGTGAGGAAGAGGAGGCACTGATGTTGCATTCAGGTGCAGTCAGGCAGACGGCCGTCGGCAAACCAACCGGATGTCATTTTACTCAATGAGAGAAAGACGGTAAAACGTGGTCAGGTAAAACGACATCGCCATGACAACATATTGTCACGCCTGTATTGTCACGCCTCGTGCTGGCAGACCACTTGTTTACATAGACGCTTGTTTATCCTGTTACATGCAGCGTCTGTTGTCTGTCTGACGTCTGCCCGATTTCATGTGAATGCAACATCAAGAATACGTTCCAATATGCAGCCGTACCGCTAGATGGGGGTAATTCCTACATATTATACCTTTAAGAAAACACACACATCATAGCAGAAGTGCTGCAGGGACCCATAGGGAAAGCTAGCAGTACATACAGTATCATGTGATACTATAATAAACTAGCTGAAGTGAAGCCTCGTAGCTTCACAATGGAAGTAACTTAGAACTGCTGCAGGCATTTCTTCATTACAAACGTGCACAGTTACCCCTTCACTTTCTCCTCCTGCATTCAGAGCATGGAGTGCATAAAGTTGCATTAAAACTGTGTCACAGTCATGCAACTAGGAGCTGTGCCTTTGTAAGATTTTATCACATTTCATGCAGTAAGAAGCAGTTCCAGTGAGTCCAGACAGGCCAGAGGAAGAGGAGAGGTCAAACGGCTGAAGCTGGATGTAGAAAAAAATAAAATCAAAACTAAACAAATGTGGGCTTCTTTCAATAAAAGGGGAGGCAGAGAAAACACGGTGGTTTCCGCCCACAACTCCATTCACCAGAAACCAGTACCTCACACTGCTCAGCCATATGTGTTGCTCTTAGCTGCTGCACAAACACAAGCTGCAGAGCCTGTCTCTGTCTGAGCCAATAAGTCACATTTTAGTCGTGACCTGAGGGGAGTGAGAGTGATGGTTTCAGGAAAAGGGGACTTCCTCTGAGAGTAGAGAGGAGCAGAGGAGTGGTGGCAAGGTATCATGTGGGCAGGAAGCATAGTGTGTGGTAGCGCTGTGAGGATGGGCTGTTCAACACTTCTCTCTCTTAGTGACCATGTGCGTGTGCTGCTGGATCCCATAGGGGACCTGAGGGGGAGGATGGAGACATACAGAAGAGAAGGCTAATTTATGCCCCGGTATGCCAAAAAGTTGCAGCAAAGGACTCATCAAATTCCCCCAATGGTTGTCACATGTGCGTCGGTCAGAGTTCAGAGAAGACACAACAGAGGTGAGGCTGGGGGAGAAAACACGGGCTGGGACAAGTTGGAAAGGGTCATGTTCCATGTTGCTCTCAGCTACACCACTGATCCACCAGATCTCTATTATGAAATGTTCATGATGAATATTCTTTGTTATGTAGCAATGTGGTAACGAGAAGCTGAATCAGGTCGTTCTCAGACAGAACACACACAACATATTTTATATCGTTTCTATTATAAACACAAACAGGGCCGTTGCGAGCTGGGTGGGGAGGGGGGGTGAGGCCCTGTGCGAACTTGAAATGCGAGGCCCTGCTCTTTGACATAGATGTGCAATTGCACATGAATAACACTCACACGTATGCATCTATTCTAGCAGTACGTTTATAGTACTGTAACAGCATAATCATGCACATAGTCTCAGCTATGACTATTTCTATTCATTTGAATGGGAAAAAAAATCAACTGTGTAACCAGTGGCTTTACATCAAGTCAGCTCAGTCATTTTATTTTTGGCATCTTGACATTTAAAACAAGTAGGTTAGGTCAATTTTCATTTATAATATACATTCATTTTCCTTACAACTATACACAACTCATTATTTACTGCACTGTAACTCTAACAAACGAGATGGACTCACCATACGTAGTAACATGGAAGTGCGCAAATAGTTTTTAATTTAGTTTGAACTTTGAAAATCTTCGTTCGGCCGATGCCACCAACGTATTTATTTAAACAAAACAAAAAGACAGCAGGATTGCAGGCGCGAGGCCCCCTAGTGGTGCGAGGCCCTGTGCGGTTGCACAGTTCGCACAGTGAACGGCTCTGAACACAATCCCTGTTGTGAGTGGACCGCATCTCTTCTCTTCCGTGGCCATGAACATCTGATCCTGCTTTAGTAGCTGGTGATGTTTTAACTTTATCAACATGCTCTGCAGCTTGTCATGTAACCATGGCAGCCACAGAGACTACAGTTAGGGGAGGATTTGGGCAGCAGGTATGCAGGTATAGGACTTCCCTGAACTCTTCCTGATAAAAAGACAGATTTTGGCAGACAGCTTTATAAGCAATATTTAACTCTAACAATGTATAACTGTAAATGTCAGTGTGTTAGTGAACAGTGTGAACAGCTCTCTTGTTCTGTTTAACATATGAAGGATTCTTACTGTTTAGTTGTTTTGCTCCATGCTCACTGTGTACGGTGCTGCTGTCAGTCACAGAGGCCAGCTGTTTTCAGATACAAACCAACAGCACGCAACGTTATACACAAACAAGTTTATTCTTATGCATTCAGAGCATTTTTATTTTCCGGTTCTGACATCATGGTATACTTTGTGAAATCTGAACAGAGGAATTAAAATTGGCCTCAAGTGGGAAAAAACTCAAAAATGTTTATAGGAAGAATAAGAAAAACATTAAGAAATGAAATTTGTGATATTATTATACATACTCGCTGCTGCATCTAATGTAACACAGTTTTTTGTGACCTCTAAACAAAGGAATTCCAATTGGTCAAAGGCTTAAGTACAAGTCAAACCTACAGTACTGTCAGCATGACCAGCTGTTGGTGAAATATCTGCAAAGTGCTTGAATGAATTATTGCGATATTTTTACCGTATCAATCATTTTCTATTAAATGAAAATTTGTATTTGCCAAGGAAACTATGTGGTTTTGCACATTGTTCTGTAATAGATGTGACTTCACACAACATGAATAAAAAACACATGAGGTGTAATGGGATCTTGTTTTTCTCCCTGCAGGTGGGCTGTGGTACCAAGTGGTCAAAAGGAGCAGAAGGAAACAGTTCAAACATCCAACATACACACCCTGTGTACTGCATACTGTGCATTTTTACGGTTTGATCTATAATAATGATACTCTTAAGGCTCCTCCACCTGCATAATGAATGGTATGTTAACTTTCACCACGAACAACAGTTGTGTTTGCATAATGATGCAGCACTTTACACCACACCTCATAACACTGATGGTTTTCCTGTTTTACAGACCGGCCCAGCACTGAACCAAAGACATTGCAACAGACGAAGACAGCTTTTTTTTTTTTTTTTTTTTTACAATTATTCTACTAACACCCTCTGAATGTCAAGTGACTCTCAAGTCCTGAACCAAAAGGTCTTCATCAACAGCTAAAGCCTGATTGTCTTGACAAGCTCTCTGCCCAAGTCTAAACATCTTCCTCGTGCCTGGTCTGTTCTGGTCCTTTACCCAGACAGCCCCCACCAACGGGCTACACCTCTCTCTCTCTCTATCTCTCTTTTTTTTTTAACTTTCTCTCTCTTTGCCTCTCCTGATAACCATCGGCATTCAGCAGGTTACCTTGTCTGATCTCTCCCACAGGAGAGCGGGGATTGTAAGTGTTGGGGGAGGTGAGAAAGACAGGTAAGTTGAAACTAGGAAGAGGATGGAAGGGGGTGACAGGGGATAGGGAGTGAGAGAGGGAGGTGCAAGGAGAAACGCCAGGAAAAGATAATGGGGGTGGTGAGGGATAAAAGGAGGAGGGAGGGAGGGCAGGTGGGCGGCTTAAGGAGCGCTGTGCATGTGCTCGGTGTCATCTGACTTTCAGGCTGGCTTGCTGATCTCCTCTGATGTACAGTATATGACATCGGCCTGGAAGCCCAGCCCCTAATCAAGGCAGCAGCGGCTACAGTGCCAGCACCAACCCTGCCCCCCCCCCTTTCCTCGACACAGTCAGTGCCCATGGGAAGGGGGCAGCAAACCAGCAGCTGTGTTCACCTCCTCTCCTCCAGTCAGGTGGAATGAGGAGATTGGAGAGGACTGGAAGTGGAACAGAAGGGTATCTGAGTAAAGCCGGAGATATTTGCATGCCTCCCTATGTTTCAGAGCCTCCAATTAGCATCAGAGGCCCCACTCCTGGCTGGCTGCAGGACCTAACCACGGCTGGGCCAGTGGTGGCATTACTGGCCTGAGGAGGATTAACACACCCCTCGTCTGAATGGGGATGTGCCAACGCTGTGACCCGACCATGACCCTGTACCCAGCACGCATAAGGTCATGCTCTGTAACATTCAGGTGAAAGTAACAATTCTTAGTCAAGAAGAACAACTGTTAAATAAAACCTGAACTAAACTCAGTTCCTTGAAGGAAAACATACCACTTGGACAAATGACCAGGGCCGTTGCTAGGAATTCTGGGCCCCCTGAAAGAATACTAAAGTGGGCCCCTCTATACTTTTTTTTCTTTATGTATAATTTTTTTTATAATTTAGCCTACATTGTTTTGATGCTAATGCAGCATTAGTCAGGCTCTAAGCAGAATAATTCAGTCATACAAAGATTAGACTACTGGGGGTTTTTGCGGGCCCTTCCGGGGCGCTGGGCCCCTAGAATTATCATCACCTTTCTCCCCTATACAACGGCCCTGCAGATGACCTTATAATAGACCCCCTGTGTGGGATGTACAGTATGTTTGATCATCTGTGAATAGATTTATTTTTTAGCAAGGGCCATTCAGCATTCAGCCCCCCACTCCTTGTGCCACAGTTGGACGAGCTGGGACTAGTGAGAGTGCTAATTTTAGTAGATATCTCTGAAACAATGTGAGCTTCAGAAGGTTTCTGTATGTTAATGATGGATTAACATACAGACAGAATCCAACAGGTAGAAACTGACCAAAGAAAAAACTGTTTCATCATGTGAAATTCTGCTCTCATGTCATGTTGGTCTTAGTAAAAAAATAAAAATAAAAAACACCACAAAACTCACCTCTCACCATTTTAATTGTCTTCAAAAAGATCATATTGCAAAAGTCACATCAAATACAATGACATGTGACAACATAAAATAAGGTGACTGTGAGTGGCTGTATACCTACTGTACTGAGACTGATTCATCTAAACTCACAGCTCTACTAACTGATGGAAAAACCACACTGACAGACTGTAGAAAAATACACACTTCATAGAATGAAATGCAACATGAAGCTGCTGCTGAGTGTGTCAGTGTGTTTGTACAGAAGCTCACAGACAGAGCTGGTCAGTAAATCACGTCTTTATTCATCTTCATCTTCTCAGACTAATGAGCAGCTACAAATATATTTCACCTGAGACCAGATTTCATCTTCTAAAAGGATTTTGTATCAGACATTAAGACTCTACAGATACTGAGCAAACAGCAAATTAGAGAAAAGCTGCAAATTCAATACTTTGTACCGAGCCGAGCCGTGCTTTCTGACCGGTGGGACATTGTGAGAACTGGGCAGCAGCTGCTAATATTCTCTGCCAGAGGGGAAGTTCCTGTAGGACGGTGCTCACTGAAAACACCCGAGCAAATTCCCAAACAGACATCATGGATAAGCTTGGACGAAATGTGTTGTAAATTGTGGATAATCTGACGACACGTTTGGAGTCTTAACAGTCACTTTGAGTGTTGCTGGAAAAAAGGGTGTTTATGAAGCCATGTCATGGCCCGTATAGAAAAGCAAACTAGTTCTTAAAAAGTTCTGTTTTCAACAGTGATATATCTTTAAATTCTTCGTACAGCTCCATCTGTTCACTCACTGAAAAGAATGGTGTGAGACTTTCCCCTCTCTTTGACTCTGTGACTAACTTTTTGTTCATCCATTCATTTGGGCTTCTCATAAACCCTGATGCTCTGCACAAAGCAAGACTAAGTCCATCTGGAGTCAGCCTTGATTAGATAAGTCTGGACTGCACTAGTGGAATTGCCTACTTTGCAGATGGTGCTAGTTGCCTGGCTTTTTCAGGTGAGCTTGGCTTTAACAGGTGACTTTAATGGGATATCCCCCCAGGACAGATTTGTACTTTACAAGTAATGTTTACAGTTTTCTGCAGCTTCTCTGCTCTCTGTATTTTTATCATTGATTGTCATGTTCCATTTTTATGAATGAAGTCCTCTCACTTCACATGCACAGTAGGTGAAGTCAAAGACATTTAGAGTGTCTGATAGGGAGGCTTGGTCTGTCCTGGTTGTATTCCACATTAGAAGAACACAATGCTGTTTTACTGTGAACTTAGACTGAGAGAGACTGGGCAGAGTAGTTACATGATGAAACAACATGTTTTCTGAGGTAAAAAAAAAAAATCATTTGGACTCAAGGACGAATTGATAAAACATGTAAAAAGGTCAAAGGTCATGGTTACTTGGCAAAATGTGATTTTGGCCATGGTAATGCAATGTCTCTGGAAGGCAATAGGAGGAGAGGTTGGCCATGTTTCAGGAAAATTGACTGGTGGTTGAAAAAACAGCCCACAAGAAACCCCTTTTGGATGTCTACAATAGTTGCAGTTATGATTTGGCACAATACAGTAAATTAAAACATACATTACAGTGCCAGTAAATGTTTATTTTTTAGATTTCTCCAAACATTTTGAAATATCAGAGAAAAAAACATCCTGGTTTGGCTGAAGAGCACTTGAATACATCATCACTGCTGACCTTATACTATCAATGCTGTTGTTGTAGTTACAGCTGCAGCCAGAGCGTAGGAGAGCACAGAGTTAATATTTCAGCATGGTTGGAGGCATTAGTGGTGTCATTATGAGTGGTGGATGAAGGTGTATGTGTGTGTGTGTGAGTATACGAATGCAATGTGTGTGTGTGTGTGTGTGTGTGTGTGTGCATATGTGGGGGGGTTGGTGGCTGATAGCAGAGCAGAGCACATCTGCTGATGAGGAGGGGTGGCGGTGGGTGGGGGCCCAGGGTGCAGCCTGTGGCATCTCCCCTTCCCGTACCAGCCACTAGAAGGGAGCTGCCTGTCTGTTGCAGGCTGATTTATACACAGCTAATGTCGGAGGAAAGCAATAGGGGGAACTGTGGCAACATCACCAAATACCAGCAGAGTTTAAAGATTATGATTCAGTGTCTGGGAGGACTGCTCCTCCCGCCTTCTGCCTCTTTCTGCCTCATGCACACACACCAGCAATATCTCAACAATGACCTACGGCTTGCATTTTTCACCACTGTTCCCCACCCTTCTCCTGCCTGGTTCAGGTAATTGTTCCAGACCCCTGGTGCTATCAGCTCTTGTTATCCTCTCGGAATTAAACATTGCATATATCATGCCGATGTCACTACCTGGAAGTGGTGTGTTTTGTGTGTGGCTCAGCATCAGCGTTAAGCACAAAGTTTGACATTCTTGCTGAACCAGGTTTGAGTTTATATTTGGTCAAATAGCCTATAAGAGGAAACACAGAACGGAGCTTCTTACTGATTAAACCATTTTCTTTTGTGTTGTTGAGTGTGCGAAGGTGTGTACGTGTTTGCTTCTTATTGTGCAAGGCTCGGCTGAGGCCATGAGTACAGCACGCCAGGCAGCGAGTTCTCCCAGCATCTGAAACATTAATGCAGAAACCCGATTAGCCATGCCATCACAGGCCTCCTGATCCTTGCCTATTGATTTTCCTTCTGTTTTGCCCTCCCCCTTCAGAAAAGCCGGGAGGGGAGTCTCTTAAGAGCCAGAGCAACTCTTCTCCTCTCAGAGGCCTCCTCTGGCCAGGCCTCCTCACTGATCCAGCCCTGATGATTTCTACTGAGAATTTGGAAGGGCTATAGGCCTCTGACGATAACCCTAGGTGCTTCAGGAGGGGGCTGAGAGGGCTGGGGGATGGAGATGGGATAGAGAGGGGGTGAGTCAGTCTGTGTGAGCTGTAGTGATCACGGAGGGCTGAATCAGCCTGATCAGTATGCTGGGGTGGAGAAGTGTACACTCCAGAGAGAGGAGCTGTGTAATCAGAGATGAAAGTTTTTCAGGGTCTGGTCAGCTGGACTCTCCCTCTCCCCTCTGGTTCCTCTGACCTGGAGCGCCTCAAGTAAAGGGGGGGGATGAACATCTCTGATGGCTTAGCCCAGAGACATGGTCTATCCATACACTCGTATAGCTCCTCGCTGTTGATAAGGGAACTTGGCTGGCGTTCCCTGGCAAATAAGATGCATTGTGAATGTAAACTAGAACCTTGTTGAACTTCTTTCTTTTTGGAAAAGTGAGAAGAGGCAGAAACTTTTTTTTTTCCCAGTTGAACATACATTGCTTTGGCCATGCTCTTTGAATCTACTGAATTGAATAAATGTGTAGACTGGAGTGTTTCCAGAAATAGCATCCCTATGGCAACGGGCACCTTCATTGTCAAAGTTTGAATAATAAACACAGTGAAGATTGAGGAATGGTCACAGTTTGGTTAGCTTTAGGACATTTTTCAGACAACATAAAAAGAAGCAGACTTTCTCAGACTGATCTGCATCATGGCAACAGACATCAGTGCATTTGGAAATATTGAAATCACTGTGCGTTCAGTATAACTTTAAGTATTTAAAGAGAATTTTACTCTGAGGTGAAACATAAATCTTGATATTTCGATGAAATCAAATATCAAGAGTTACAGTGACATCATGAGTTACAGTTTAAAGCCACGGTATGTGACTTGTTTGGCTTTTTATTAGCAAAAATCAAATATTGCTTTCATAAATACGTATTTCACTGAAGTGGAATCACACCCGCATACAAATGAAAGCTTTCTCGTACCTTAGAATGAGTTGTTACAAGTCGTTACAAATACACAAGCGGGCGACGCACCGAACCGAGGCGGCCATGTTGCATCGCCATTTTTTACGTTCAGTGGCAGCGTGACCGTAGGTAACCGCATGGAAACTCAGCGGAGCTGTCGGCTCGGGGAGAAAGTTTTCCAGGTAGCGCCTGTTAAAACTGTCACCACTGTGTAGTGTGAGGAAGGACGGAGGCACTGATGTTGCATTCAGGTGCAGTCAGGCAGACGGCCGTCGGCAAACCAACCGGATGTCATTTTACTCGACGAGAGAAAGACGGTAAAACGTGGGTCAGGTAAACAATACGACATCACCATGACAACATATTGTCACGCCTGTATTGTTTTGCCTCGTGCTGGTGGACCACTGTCTTGTTCACATAGATGCTTGTTTATCCTGTTACATGCAGCGTCTGTTGTCTGTCTGACGTCTGCCCGATTTCACGTGAATGCAACATCAAGAATACGTTCAGATATGCAACCGCACCACTAGATGGGGGGAATTCCTACATATTATACCTTTAAAGACAATTTTACTCTGAGGTGAAATATAAATCTTGATAATTCAGTGAAATCAAATATCAAGAGTTACAGTGACACATAAGTTGCAGTTTAAGTTTAAGTTGCACTGTCGCATCAAAAAGATAAACCAGTGTGGTGTCAGTATATCACGGTGAAACAGTTTGCAGGAGAGTCTTTTAACTCGGTTCAGCCACGTCTTTCCCAGTATAGAACAGGTCCAGGCAGCTACAAGATGAGCCACCTGAACCTGAACACAGTTTGTGCCTCATGACAGTGACTGGACCATAACTAGAAGAAAGTCCTGTGGATTTGTCTGGCTGCTAGCGTCTCTTATAGAAGCAGACTGTGTGTAGGCGTGTTAAAGTAACTGTAACTTGCCTCATGAACATGATCCACACTCTGCTGAGAGCTCTACATGACTAAAACAACTCTACCTGTTCGGAGCGGGCAGAATTTGTTCTAGAAAATGAGAAAACTGATCATGAGCCTGATAAGAGAAAAGAGTGTTTCTGTGTGTGTGAGAGGAAGAGTTGTGGAGGACAGAATGCAGCAGGGGAAACTCTGCGTTAAAAAGTCATTGCTCAAGGCATAATTACTGTTAAATAGGTTGTTGACATATGTAGCTGTGTGCAAACATCTCATTTGGCCAATTATCCTCTTCGTCAGTGTAAGGCGGTGTGGATGAAGAGGGGAAGCCAGGACGGGGAGAGTAACTCTCTTCTGTGCTTTGTTAATGGAGCTACCAGATGTGTTTTAATGGAAGAGGAACAGGAGCACTGGCATGGCCCACCACATGTCCGGCTTGGGAATGCGTGTGTGTGTGTGTGTGTGTGTCTTTGTCTAGTACAGTGTTAGTGAGTGCAGGTGTTCAGGGAGGCTCTAAAGTTTAGCAGACCACCTCATGGTGTTATTCACCCGGGCCACCACCCCATCCATTTAACCCGCCTCAGACTGGCAGAGAGGAGCAACAGCTTCCAGAGCACCAGAGGAAGTATCCCGTGATGGACTATGCCTGGCAGAATGTGATGACTCACTGTCATTTGTGCTATTAGCTATCAGTTTGTGCTTCATCTGTTTCTGGGATTGGTAATTGAATAAGTGAGATGTTGTTCGCTGGATGTTGGTCCATAGCAGGCCATAATGGATGTGTTTGGGACCAGAAAGCCTATTTTTTTGACTGACTGGCTGATAGTGTCAGTGATTACCAGTAGTGATAGATAACTGGAGGGAAGCCCTCCTACCCCCCCTACTCCTACTCCAGCTCCTACCTCCTCCCCCTGCAGGGCCCCTCCTGCTCTAATCAATGACATGTTAAGCTGGCAGGCTTTTGAAGTGAGGGTTTCCAGAGGGGTGCTGAAGGGGTGAAGAATGTGTGTGTGTGTGTGTGTGACAGAGCAGTTGAGGGGTATTGATGATGTGTGGGACGCAAGGGAGAAGACTGAGGGAGCAAGGGATGAAGGGAGTCCAGAGGCAGACTTTTGGTGGGGGGATGGAAAAGCAAAAACCAGTCTGAATCTCAGAGCACAAACTGGAGCGACTGGACGGCTGGTTGATGCTACACCCTGATAGCTCTAATTAGTCACGCTCGAACCCATCCCCAAACGCAAAGCTCATTATTGATGTTGTCTACGTGTTCATCTCTTGTCTGTTGTCAAGTTTGAGCCATTACAATCCACATCCAAGAGTTGGATTCTACGTCTTTTAAACTATGTTTACTTATCAAGACTCTTTGGTACAGGCAGGGAAACAACCATGGTTTTCACATACACCAACCTCTGAGGCTGAACAGTAAAGCTAACGCTAGTGCCAAAGAAGTGCAGTTCCTTTAATGACCACTAGAGTGTGGCTCCAACAGGGAGTCAGTTGTATTTTTCATGCTGCATTCACGTGAAATTGGGCAGACGGCAGACGGACGACAGCCGCTGCACGTAACTGCATAAACAAGCCTCTATGTAAACAAGTGGTCCGTCAGCACGAGGCAAAACAATACACGTGACAATATGTTGTCATGGCGATGTCGTATTGTTTACCTGACAGATAAATAATTCTCAATCCATTTACAGGACTTGTTATCAAACCCATTGTTATTGCTCCAGTAATACAGCATGGTCAACCATGTCAAAGGCCTTAGAAAGGTCAATAAAAAGGGCAACACAATCAAGTTTGTCATCCAAAGCATGAGCAATATCATTCTCAACCTTAGAGATTACTGACAAAGTACTATGTCCATGTCTAAAGCCAGAATGGGAAATATTTAAAATGTCATGTTCTGATGAAAAGAGCTAATTCGATCACTTATAAGACATTCTAATAATTTTGCCAAACAGGGTAATTTTTACATATACAAAATTAATCCTGCTTAATCATCCCCTGTGGGTGTCTGCAGAGCTGCCCCCCCTCTGCCTTATATTTTGATGTTTTGGTGTAGTCAGGATGTTTCTGGACGGGAGTCAGTCTGTTTTCCCCAGCCAATGACAGAGCACAGGTGAACTTGGGTGTGTGGTGCCGTGGGCTTGCATAAAACAGCAACTGGATGCCGTCAAGTTGGGAGAAATGGTGGGTACACAACAATACCAGCAAAAAGGAAATACAGTCTGGGTGAGGTGCTGGTGCATTAGGCCCATACTAACTGGCTGTCACCAGCAGTATGAGCCCTGGAGGCTCATACTGCTGGTGACGGTCGCCGCCATGTAACAAAGACGAGTACTGCAACAAACAAACCTACAGACTCAGCTTTAAATTATGTCATCACACTATACCTTATCATTTCTATAATCAAATTTTATTATTATAATTGTATAAGATTATATGCAATAACATCTAACTCAATTACAAATATATATATTAAAAAAAATCGTATTTATAATGAACGTTGTAATGTTTCATACAGACAGTGTATCTGCCCCTTGTATCTGTGTTCATTTCATCTTCCACTTGCTTAACTCATTGCAATAATAATAATTTTGACTAGGGGTGCCTAAACGTTTGCATGCCACTATATATTTGTCCTATTCATGCTCTACACCGCACTGATCTCTCTGTCTCTCTCTCTCTGCCTCTTATCTACATTGAAGATTCAACGAATAAGATCTGTCTCTGTCATTGATTGATGAATTAACCATAGACTGTATAAAAAAAGGAACTAACCCAGAAATTTATATTCATAGGTGCACATTTTACACTTCTCCTGTTTTATATGAAGTATTGATCAAAATGAAGATATTGTTGTTGTTTTTTTGAATAACCAAAATCAATCGCAATGGGCTCTATGCACAGCTCCACCACTTCCTGAATTTAAGGCAGGTCCTTCATTTCCTGCCTTACATTATTGGACACACTGATTAATCCAGATGTGTCTAAGTAGTCACAATGGTCAGACACACCTGGATTAATCAGTTTGTCCAATAATGTAAGACAGGAAATGAAGGACCTGCCTTAAATTCAGGAAGTGGTGGAGCTGTGCATAGAGCCCATTCACTTTCAAATTTCCTTCTCTCTGGAGTTGACAGCAGGTTGGTGAGCCAATCAGAGGAGAGGAGGCTTTGGCTTCATTTGTTATGATTGGCTGTCTGTTTTCTGAACGATCAAATAGAAACATAGCAGATTTTAGGTAAATGCTCAGAGGACCCAAGTGCTGCAAGGTTGGTTGGGCTGTGACTGCTTTGTTGTGACATCACAAAGTTGCAGAAGTCCTGATGGCTGGTCTAAAGGTTCAGGTTCTGAATACAGGCTATGTGCTTTTTTGGGGAGTGAGGTTTTGATACTTTCACGGTATTACTGTAAAACCTTGACCAAGTTAGGGTTACCTCTACTATATTAATGAGAACTGAGGCTAAGGCAAAAGTAAAAAAGAAAAAAGAAAGTAAATAGATAGAAGAAAGGTTAGGCTACATAAAGACTTAATTACTAAAGACTTTTTCTAAAATGTTAAACTATTGCTAAAAACCGAATTAAGTCATTTTCTTTTTTAATACTCCTGTTAATGCTATTCAAAATCAGAATTTGTTCTTATATTGAATTAGCATGACACTAGCTGCAATACTGAGTTGAATCAGAGACAAAAGAAATCCATTTTACTGGTAAAATGTTCTGTAGCTTTCCTTGATCCTCCCTCCCATCTCTCCATCTCTCTGTAGTGGAAAAAAGAGAGAGAGAGTATGTCGCAGAGGAACACATTATAGGATATAGCATTTTGAAGTGTCAGCCTGTACTTTAGTGTGTAGTTTTGGATATCTGTGCATGATATTTTGTGTGCATGTTCTAATGTGTGTGTGTGTGTGTCTGTGTCTGTGTTCTAGGCTGCATTGGTGTGCCTGTGTACTTGTGAATACTATAAGTACATTTGTATTTGTATCCGAATGCATGCAACCATAAATGTGTGTGTGTGTAATATTGTGTGTGCATGAAATTCCATGTGACTGTGTGCACCACTTCTTTTTGCTCTTGTGCTTGCACTTTTGCGAAAACTGTATGTGTGTGCGCGTGCATATGTCTGTGTGTGTTAGTGCGCACGTGCATATGTGTGTGTGTGTGTGTGTGTGCGCGTGCATATGTGTGTGTGTGTGTGTGCACGCTCTGTGCAGCCCTGAGAACTTGGCAGCGAGTCAGTGGAGTGCTCCAGCAGTGAGGGGGAGCTGCTGTGTTTTTCTGCCCTGTGCTGGATCCCCTTTCAGCCTGACACAATCCCACAGCTCTGAGCTCTCAGCTGCAGCCTCCACAGCACCAGCGCTAACCCACCATGCTCTCATACCCACCCAGATCACTGTTTCAGCATACCAGGATCTGGCCACTGTCAGCATCTGAAGTGGTACTCTAGCACACTGAACTGAGCTGTACTTTTACTTGTTTGTTACAGCAACACCATATTCACAATGTCCTGGTTGCCAGACCCTGTTAATCAGACACAACTCACTTCCACAATGACCCTAACCATTTGTTAAAAAGGTTGTTTCTTTTCTAATCATTTCAATTTAATTTGACATTTCACTGCAGATAGGTTTGGTTGAGACATCTCTGCGATTTCAGCCTCCATCCCGGGACAGTGAAGACAGAAGTCAAGATTTTATTTCTGGGTCCAAATGGTAAATTGTCTTGCATTTATACACTAGCCTACTTTTTCAGTCTGTACGACCACTCAAAGCACACTACAGTAACATTTACCCATTAACACACACTGCAAATGGTGTCTAACACATTCACCGATGACAGATCAGGAACAATTGTTGGTTCAGTATGCAAAGACACTTTAACCTCGGAAATGGAGGAGCTGGTGATCGAACCACCACCTTCCTGGCTAGTGGAGAGCCCCCTCTAACTCCTAAACCACAGCTCTCACACATCGCAGGCAATCAAAAACGAAATTGAATAAAATTGGATAAAAATGAGTGTCTGCAGAAACAAATTCTGGATAATTAACTTTTTCAATCTACTCTTCATGACAATTCTTCTTGAAGCATCTTAGAATTATAACTGTTTCATGATGACTGAAATAGTAGACCAACCACTTAGCATTACCATGTTGAAACCCCCACCAACAGCAAAAGGTATTGCTCTTAAGTTAGAATATTTCACTGATTGTTGACCCTCTGGATTGTCTGTATCCATGTATTGTAAATAAACATGAATGTAGCATCTGTAAGGTCACCCATAAATTTCTAAAGAGTGGTTTTGAAACTCAGAGTGAGCTGCTCCACCACATTGGGGCAGTGTCTGACTTTGTCCCAACTCCGAGCCCACTAAAAAGTGAGTTATATGAAAAACTCACCCACCATACAGTTGTAATGGAAGAGGAAATTGGAAGAAGAGACCAAAAGTGTTTTTGCACCAGGCTGTAAACATGCTGTAAAGTTGTACATTTTAACATGGTAGTCTAACTCACTGTAGAAGACAGAGCTAGTGGCTGGGCTTTGGGTGTTGACCATGGAATATATGACACTGTTATTTTGGGGTGAAGAAAAATACAAACATTAAAGGGGAACTACATATAACGGAACTTGTAGGTAAAAAGTTAAAGTTATTTATCATATACGTGTTACGGCGTGTATATTTGTGTAGTCTCATCTGTCATTAACAAGAGATTACTGGTCATGGGCGTGTTTATGTCGCAGTGCTGCTGAGACAGTGGGTCCATGCATCTTGCAAGGTTTTAAACCAAGAGACATTAGTGGAAGGCAGACAGTCTCAAATTCTCCCTTGGAACAAGTTATGAGTCATTTATTTACTCTAAAGCTATTTCATTGAGGTAAAAATGTACATAGTTTAACTAAAAATCTTGCATATTTCCTCTTTAACAGCAGGTATGTGATGGGATTGCTGTAAAAAATGAAATGGTTTCTATATAAAAGTTGGACCTCCATTTCTTATCCTTCCATCCTGACCTCCACCACCCTCACTCTCTACTTTGTTATATAAAGGACACATTACTTTCGCAAAGGAATCTGCTTATTGTACAAAATTGTGTGTCATTTGTAATAGGTTTTAATGTGAGGTCAGACCCTCCCCACCCCCACCAAGCATCATCATCAGCAGCAGCTCTCCCAGATGGACCTTCACAAGATGGGTATTGATTGATTCCTCTCAAAGTGGTGGTGATAATGTGACAAACAGCAGTCATTTCCCACTGAAACATCACTTTGGTCCACTAGTGAAGCCTTTATCACAAGGAGTATCAGAGGCTTACTGGAAGCTCTCTTCTGGCACTGGGGACCTGTCAGAGCAATGAGCCAGTAGATCAAATGACACTGTGGCAACTGTCTTAATGACTCTGTCATGGCCACAGGATTACTAACAGTGGCAAACAGCAGTAGAGGAGATTATGGTTTACAATGACTAAAACTTACTGTACCTTCGTTCTATTAGTTGTTGAGTTGCATTCTTATATTATCTCAAATATTTTCTAATCTCACACCAAAGAGATTTTTTATTTTAATCATGATAATGCTTTAGAATTTGGTTGCCAGCAATGACGTCATATCCTCTATAATCATGTGTCTGTGCTATCCACCTTTTTCTGAATGTCAAAAATGTAAGCCGGTTTTGTTCTTCCAGCGCAATTTAATTATTAGGTTTTCATGATTTCAGTAGTTGCAGCAAATGCATGTTTTTTTTTTTCATTGAAAATCTGTAAAACGCATGGATCATCACGCCAGCTTTTAACAATGGATATCACACATATGGACATCCATTGTTAAAAGCCAGCATTAAAGTAAAAAGTAGCCTAACTTTACTTTACATCAGACTGGAAAGGGTAGCTGCTAGACCCAAGAGCAGCACAACACCAGGGAAACAGTTTGTGGGGAATCTGTGAGAGCTAACTGAGGGTTTGGGGAAGAGGAACTGAACTATTGGAGGGAAGGCTGGGCTTGGGGTGGAGGATGAAGCAGAGTTGGCAGCAGGAAATAAGGCAGACAGACCAAGAGGGAGAAGGCCAACCAAAGGTCATGGACAGATGGAGGATCGTGGACCCAGCAGGTAAGGCAAGGCTAGTAGAACTCATGGAGGTGAGGTGTTTCTCTTGACAGGAGACTCAGGACACTCCTGTTGTCACTTAAGTAGGGAAACAACACACAGCCACAGGCAGGTGAACTCCTGGGAGTCGAACCAGTCCATCTCCGCAGCTGGTTTAGGGTAAAGGGAACCCTCATTGTCAGATGGCCCCTTACCTCTGCAGGGAAGTCCACGTTAGTGGGGACAGGCAGGGGAGCTAATGAAGGGCTGGTCAGGGTGACAACAGTGGAAGTTACCAATGGTCAGGGTCAAGGATGTGGCAAATATCCTTAACATGATGACAGGAACATACCTGCCACTAAATAAAGAAGGCTATAGACTCCCATCATCAAGGTGTGGAAGAGGAGGAAGCAGAGCTAGGCAACAGAACTCTCATGGACAGACTAAATCTTGGATATGATGAAGGACAACCCTCTGGATGGGGAATGGGCCGACGCACTCCAAGCTTTCTGGATTCCAAGAAGGTCCCAAATTGAGAGCCTCACCCGCCCACTTGGTAGGCCGTCGCCAGTCAGTTGAAGCAGTGTAGTAACCCACGGAGCACTGAAGCGCATAACAAGCCTGGGCCCAGGCACAGCAGCAGAAGGTTGGACTGATATAGGACTTGGCTGAAACTTTGTGCTGGTTGCTGACAGTGCAGTCCTTGACAAAGTTGTGAGTGTCCCCCTCCAGCGTGGGCCACCAGAAGCATTAAATGAGGATGTCTTGAGTTCATGGGAACCTGTATGGCAGGAGAATTTGGAGGCGTTGGCCCATTGCAGTATCTTCGACCTCTGAGACTGCAGAATGTACAGACAGTAATGATATGTAAAATAAAATAGTTGGCTCATCATAACAGCAGCTCTTGCTTACAGAGTCCATGCATCTCCTTGAGTCAATGAACGAAAAGATGTGTAAAAGAAATCAGAAATAAACCGCTCTATAGTTCACTTGATAGCGGACCGAGACCACCCCTATGAGGCAGACCAGGTTGTTTGGTCCGCACCAGAGTTCAAGGCCAGTGCTCACACCGACCAAACAAACTCTATCAAGGGGGTAAACACTCGGTTCAACCGGACTAAACAAGGCTGGTGTGAACACGACCTAAAGGACATTAAAACATCTACAGTAAGCTATGTTAAACTGGATCAACTACGTCTGCCAAAATCCATGTGATGACAAGTTAGTTAACACAAATGATATTTAATGCAACATATTTTTGTGACAAGCGATTAACGCATATGGCAGATGGCAAGTAGAAACAAACTCCAGAGACTGATAAAGAGCCTGGATCTTTTTTTTTTGCATTTACTGTCGATGCATGTTTTCAGACAAGCAGTTGAACTCTGGATCCACATTGGGTAAGCAAGAAATCAACAGTTGCATCCAGGTACGCACCAAAATGGCTACAGTCGAACCCTGGTGGGGTCCGTTTGTTATGTGAGCGCGTCCGGACCTCAATCCGCTCCAACTTCCTGGTGTACGCCACCACAAGTTTGAGCTGAAATGGCTCTCATAGCCGTAAACAATGTATGATTTTCACATACTGGTGCACAGCCTTGGTCTGCAGCAGTGTGAAAACACCCAGTTACCTAAAACACCCAGTACTAACACCACATGCTGGCCAAGTACATAGCTGATGCAGAGAGCCCTCCTCCACCTCACCAAAAACAGACCAGTGTTCATTCGCAAATGTTTTGTTCAAAAGAACAAATTGTTTGAGTGAATGAACTGAATGGAATCACTTCCTGACCTGATTTGTTCTTTTCTCAGTTCAGTTGAGCTCAGCAGTGAGCGTGCAGGCTAGCAGTGGAACTGCTGTGTGATGTGAATCACTGAATGACCGAAATCTGGCGGCAGTGACTCTCATTGCTAAGGAACGGTGCATATTCACAGATGCGTTCACTGATTGTACTGTCACTCAAGGCTGAGGGCTCACATTCACTGGATGTACCACTCAATGAAAAGAGTGAAAGTAGTGTGATGCAGTTATGTCGCTCGCGAACATCTGATGTACTACACAGTGAATGTGAATCTGAGCCATGAACTGAAACATGAATGGTTCGGCTTTGTATCAGTTCAGGGAGTCAGACTATGCACCGTGCAGTCAGGGTTCCTGCCAAGCACTGAACAATTCAGTGAACAGATTTTTTTGAATGAATCTTTTTTTAATGAACTGATTCTAGTGATTCAGTGCAGTGGAGACACATGGAAAACTGTACAACCAGTCCACCTCAGATGTTATTCTGGAGAATATTCTTGACAGTATTTATCATTTTTTCAATAATAATAAACATACATTTGCATCAAGAAAACACATTTGTCCACTATATCTCTCTTAAGGTATGTTAAGAACAGATAAAAAATGTTAACTATGGAAAGCATGCGATTAATCGGCAGTAAATGTTTGTATGTATTGACAACCTTAATATGAACTAAACATTAGCAAAGCTTACCAGTACTTTTGCTTAGTCATGCTGTGCTATGCTGTACCAAGTTGAGTTATGGCCAGTCAGTTAACACTATCAAATCCTTGGAGCACAAGAGACAGGTTTCTTCCAGTGTTCTTGTAAAGTCCAGTAAGTTGAGGCCCCATGGTCGGCTGTGAGGCCTCCATGTTGCTGAGGAGGCTGCTGGTTGCTGCTAACTCTGCAGTGGCACCTGTTGCTAAAGGATCAGCTGGCTAACATGTTGTAGCTGCTGATTTTCAAGAAACATGATTCACTCAGCAGATTAGTGTTGGAATCTCCTGTGAGTAGGCCTGTAGGCGAGCTGTTCTTGACCTGGGAACGCTGTTTCCTCCCTACTAAGAGCTGAGGTGAGAAGAGAGGGGCTACTGCTCCTCAGCAAGACAGAGGGGAAGGCGAAGAGAGAGAGAGAGGACTAGGAGCGTACCTATGTTCCCCGGGTCCTATATGTTCCCCGATCGGGGAATATAGGGCCCTTTTTTTGAAAAAGGGTCCTGTGTTCCCCATTTTTCCCAAAAAGGTTCCTATGTTCTCCGGTAGCAATACATAGTGGGGAACATATGGACCCTTTTTCTGAAAAAGGGTCCTATCTCCGCTGTTACTGGGGAACATAGGACCGGGGAACATAAGACCTTTAAAAAAAGAAAAAAGAGTCCTATGTTCCCCGCTGTTGTTGGTCGATGGACTCTCTCTACTTATCTGGACTCTCTCTATCTATCAGGCCTGTCTAGCCTCTACCTGGTCTTTTTACTAAACTTAACCAACTCCTTTCTTCATTACCTGAACCTAACCAATAGGACAATTACACTTCTCAATCAAAGTCACAACTCAACTTCCAGGTATGGGAACAAAGATTGCATGTTCCCCGGGTCCTTTTGGGGAAAAGCGTTCCAATACAAAGTTGGGAACATAGGACCCGGGGAACATAGGGACAATCCCGTGAAGGGTAGCTGACTTTGTTGGCTAACCCCTGGCCTTGAGGATAAGATGTCCAACAGTGACCAACATTCGCTGACCAGTAAGTTCCCTGGGGGAAGGTTGTCCCCAGTTATGAGAAGTTAAGAGAGTAATTTAAGTCGGTGGAATAAAGGAACATGTCGTGTCCACCATCTTGACTGAGTCCTAGCCCCACTCAGTTCTGTGACCTACTGTGAAAACAAAGACACTGGAGCATCATTTCTTGTTACAAGAAGCTGTCCCAGACAACAGACACTGGTTGTTTGAACAACTGCAATGTTCAATGTTAAGTTGTGAGACTGATATGACGCCAAATATCCTTGAAGAATAACAAATGTTCCCTGTTGTGTTGTCTTTTGTGAACCCATTTAAACAACCAACAAGTCAAAGCAAAAGAAGGATTTAGAAATATGTCAAAGCTTACATATCACATCCCAGCTCATCTAATATTATGTTCTAGGGAGCCACCCTGCTGCAGACACAGCCAGTGCCACATCAGCTCTGTGTGTGTCTCTGCATGTGTATGCATGCACTGCTCATCTGCGTGTGTGTGTATGTGCTCTAAATACTGATTGATGTTTCTCTGGCTTTGTCAGCCCTTTGGCATAGGTGGAACAGGTGTGACTCTGCCACAGAGTGCGGCTCAGACAAGCCATATCACAGCACAATGAGGTCATTGTGCAACACACACATTCCTGCACAGGGCCCTCGGACTTTTACAGGCTGGAGGTAGCCATCTGTGTGTGTGCATGTGTGTGCGTGTATGTGTGTGTGTGTGTGTGTGTGTGTGTGTGTGTGTGTGTGTGTGTGTGTTGCTCCAGGTGAGGGGGATTTGGATGAGATTTGCTCTATGAAAGAGATGTGTGCTCACCAGCTGCATGTCCCTACACACTCTCAGAAACACCTCCAAGGCTCAGACACACAAAGACACACAAGCTGGCCAAGTGACGATTCTCCAGTTTTGCAAAATCAGCGTCTTGTGTGAGAGAGTGGGCGTCAGGTTAAGTGTGGCTGGCTGGATTTTTCCGACCTTGTCACTCGTGTATGTCAGGAACAGTAAAGGCTGTCCCAGGGTGTATACCCTGGGATCCATTAGTACAATATGGAGATTACTACGGCGATGAAGTCATCTGATGTGACTCAGGTTGCTCATTTAGTGGCATCTGTGTTTGTATCCTGGCTGACACTTCAGCCTCTGTGTAGTCACACTGACACACAGCACATGTAAAGTCACAACCCCCCCCACCCCCCCACTGCTGCATTTCTCCTGGACCATGTTGTGTGTGTCTGTCTGACTGCTGGTGTATTAGTCCTATCCTCAGGGTTGGGTGTCTGGACTGGGTCCCTTTAGCTGCTTTACAGTTTAACCAGCCTTGACTTGCTGTGTGGTGACATGTCTGCACTGCACTGACTGGATGACTGGGAGGATCTGCCCCCCCCTATGTGCGTGTGTGTGCGGGGTAGGAGGCGGGGGGTGTGTGGGGGGGGGGGTCACAGTGGGTGTAAGGCTGGAGGCTGACTGCTGGGCTATGCTTGAAAGACTTCTGGCATGTGCTGGTGCCTGCATTTTTCACCCTTGACTGGAAGCATATGCTGCAGCACAATTGAGACAGTGTTAGACAGGCTTGGTGTGAGGGACCCAGGCGTATTTCTCCACATCTGGTAGTGCTTGGCCCTCGTTCCAGGTGAGTCACGTCCCCCGGGAGGGTGGCTCTGCTGCGGTCCTCGGTCCCTCAGTACCCGGGCATCTGGAAGTGTCTGGATCTGTCTCACACTCACATCTATCTCCACATGTTTTTCCAATTTCATCACCCCCACCACCACCACCTCTGCAGCCCCCAACCCCTTGCTGACCCCCGCTGTGCCCTGACTGCCCCCCCACCCCCACCTACCCCACCTACCCAACACTGCCACCCCCCCATCATACACTCCCATGTGATATCTTTTTGCAAGACAAATGACCAGAAAGGATAGAAGGGTGTGGGGTCAGTTTGCATGAATTTTCATTTCTTTTTAGGATGAGAACATTTAAAGGAGAATTCTGCCCACTGATGACAGTGACGATACAGGATCAACAATATTAAGAATGGTTTTATATTAATAATAATACCACTCATAATAATTAAAAGATAATTATAGGACAGGTCTTAAAGGAATATTGTGTAACTTCTCCTGTTATCGATTCACGAAAATCGATTATTTGGTTCAAAAGTCTGTTTTTCATTAACCAGTAATCCCCCCCATCAACAAACTGAAGTGTTCCTTTCAGCTCTGAATGAGCCGTTCATATCATTCATATCTACATGGAGCGGGTAAGCTCGGTGCTGGCTGCCAGGTGTCGCCATGTTTTTATGTTCAGTGGCAGCGTGACGGTAGGAAACCACGGAAACTCAGCGGAGACACCGGAGCTGTCGGCTCAGGTCGAGGTGGCGTCTGAGAAAAGTCACCGCGGTAACGCAGTGAGGAGGAATGGAGCGTTACACTGATGCTGCATTCACCTGCAGTCGGGCAGACGGCCGTCGGTAACAAACCAGACGTCATTTTAGTCACAGAAGTCCAGAGAAAGCCGGTAAAACGTGGGTCAGGTAAACAATATGACATCGCCATGACAACATATTGTCACGTGTATTGTTTTGCCTCGTGCTAACGGACCACTTGTTTACATAGAGGCTTGTTTATGCCGTTACATGCAGCGGCTGTCGTCCGTCTGCCGTCTGCCAAATTTCATGTGAATGCAGCATGAAAAATACAATTGCGATATACAACTGCAACGCTAGATGGGAGTAATTCCTACACAATGTACCTTTAAGATGAATAATACAACTAATAATAAAATAACAATAATAGGATTAATAACAATTGTGAGAGTTTACTACAGTGACATAACAGTGACATATTGAGGAAATCAGAGCATGTGCTACTTCATCACTCCTAAGAAGGGAGGGGAGTCACATTCAGCTTGTCAGACATTTCCTTTATGTTAATATGTTGCAGACATAAAAACACTTGTGAATGAGAGCAGAGCTCCACCAAGGCCAATGAAACACTACATAAACCAGGAAGTGGGACTAAAAGGATAGGCCTGCAGAACCCAACTGAACACACCGTGACATAGCATGGACTATATCACACTGTTCTGATGAATGAATGATGATGATCCTGCACATTAAACTTATTAAAATTTGTGAAAACATCACAGTATGCATTGGACCAGTGTCAGCCTGGTCAGATGCGAACATGAACTGATGAAGCCTCTTGGATAAGAGGTGAAACGTCTTCCTAGACAAATAACCAAGTCCAGTTGCGTTCGATTTAATTTTCCTTTAGATAACTATGACCTGGACAAATGAGAATATTCACAGGCTTATCACAGTATGCAGTGTATACCTGTGGCGCCTCGTGATGTTTGTGATGGTGATGTGCACTGATACTTTTCCTTCATTTTTGTTATTTCTGTTCCTGATGTCTTCTGTGTAGATAATTTGTGTGCATATGTACATGTATAAGAGGGAGGAAGACGTGGTGGTGGTAGTGTGTGTGTGTGTGGGGGGGGGTTCTCCCCATTGACCCTTAAACAGGAATGTCACAAGCAGCCTGGGTAATTACGTCCCTTAGCCTGATGGCTGCTGGGGAGGCCCAGCTGTGTGTCTGTGTGTGTGTGTGTGTGTGTGTGTGTGTGTGTGTTGGGGGTAGACTGATGGGAGTTGCATGTGTCACAGTGGATTGATCATGACACAAACAGATGTATGTTGGTGGAAAACATGCTGATGTCCATGTGAAACGGGTCTATCCTGATCATTAAGTAGATGAAAATAAACATCTTGCTCTGATTAACGTCAGCGGTCCCAGCGGACATGTCAGAGGTGCTGCTGACATGCCACTCCGAGGCCTACACATGTGTGTACAGATTTTGGTTTTACATAAACGTGTCTTATTTAAACACTGATGAGCCGTACTGCAGCTGTAACATGTATTCAAAGTGTGTGAGAGCTCCTATGTTTTCCTCTTCTTTTTTTGGCATCTAATAGGAGGACCAAATAAAAGAAAGTGTGCTGTTTTTATGGTAAACACACTCTCACAGCTTCACTCTTTCAGAGGCTATTTAGACAGGAATGCTGCATGCTGGAGTCTCACATTTCACTAAGGTAGCAGAAAAAAGGGGAGCGAGTGAGCAAGCAGTGAAATTGAGGAAAAAGGGAAAAAAGATCAAGTGCAGTCCACAAAGTCCATGTGTGTGTTCATGTGAATGTGTGTATTATATGAACATTGTATTAAAGGGATAGTTCAACATTTTGACAAATTGGCCCATTGCCATATAGTCATAACAGAAGGTTCGTTAACTTTATTTGTTGGTGCAAGCTATTTTTAGAACGGCGGAGCAGAGCCGTGAGCTGCTCAGAGCTACGCTATGGAGGCTAATGGGATTTCTTGGTTTCCCTCATCAAACTCATCAAATACACAATCCAACAACTCCAAAACGCTCTGGTGGACAAGTTGTGACCTGCACATTCACCACGCTATGAGATAATAAGACAGAGTTGTTTTTGGGGTAAATACAGAGACTGCTTGCTGAAAAACTGTCCCTAAAGGCAACGCGCATCAGCGGTTTTGCATGAATTTACCTCGAAAACAACTCCGTCTCTCTTCCGTCACTATTTCATAGCGTGGTGAATGTGCAGGTCACAACTTGTTGACCAGAGCGTTTTGGAGTTGTTGGATTGTGCAGGCTATTTGATGAGTTTGATGAGGGAAACCAAGAAATCCCATTAGCCTCCGTAGCGTAGCTCTGAGCAGCTCGCGGCTCTGCTCCACCGTTCTAAAAATAGCTTACACCGAAAAATAAAGGTAGCCTAATGAACCTACTGCTATGACTATGGCAATGGGCCAATTTGCCAAAATGTTGAACTATCCCTTTAAAAATGTAAATGTTGCAGTGCACATGCTGCTGAATGCAATTATGGGACAAACATCTGGATGAATAATTAGGTCAGCTCTTTAATTCACTGACATTCAGTGGTGAGACTTGATTGGTGTGTGTACGCATGTATGTGTGTGTGTGTGTGTGTGTGTGTGTGTGTGTGTGTCTTCTTCATTGCCTTGGCTGTCTTGGGGGTGACTCACTTTCTGGGCCTGATGAGAGTGTCAGTGTCAAATAGAGAGACTGGCAGTGTCGTAAACAATCCAGCACACTCTCCTGGGATTACCACTGTCTCTTTGTCTGCTCATGTCGACGGCCTGCAACACATTTGCCTTGACTTTTAGTGAGAAAAACAAGATCAGAATTGGCTGTATTGAGCGCTGTGAACAACCCCTTAAAATGGGTCTTGTTTACTGATAAGTTTATCTGAAGTCTTCAGCTCTGCAACGCCAGCCTTCCTAATGAGGCACCTCTTCTCTCTTATGTTGAAATGATAGCCTCAGAGAAGATTTTCTGTGTGCGCACCATGTGAGCATTGATCAGCCCAGACTTGTAAAACAGCTTCCACTATCCAATTTTCTACCTTGCTCTATTCATTTTAAATCACCTCACTGATTTCATCTTGGGGTCAAGCTCAGCTGGAAGAAAAGCAAGCACCTGTGAAACAAAGCTAACAGCTTGGTCCATGGAGTTTCTGTGGATTTTGTTTTGTCTTTTCGAATGTTTTAGTTCTCGCTGCTCCTGCTGACTAATTGTCGACACCATCATGACTCATCAGTGTGTGGATGGAGAATTTCTGTATTTTTTTCAGTATGGGCAGGAAACTAACCTCCAATTTATACAAATGTTGAAAACCGTGGAAACAGTGTGGAGTGGGGCAGAGCAAGCCTCCTACTGCTCTACAGAAGAACTTCCAGGCCAGGGTTAACATACTACTGTGAATGGAGTCAAAAAGGTTAACAATGTGTTATTATCTTTTACCAGCATAGAGCCAATCCCACCCTACTTTTTTATTATTATGATTATCATAAAGACTGTATGCTGTCACAAAATGGTTAAAAGATTCAAAGGAAACTACATTGCAAACAAAGAAAACACAAGCAAATTCAGAAAAAAACATTATTAGAAATTGGTGGACCTGGACCACACACTTATGTGGATGTAGCTTATTCTTCACATCTATGCAAGGTCTATCTGTGTCCCATTTTGTCCTGTTTGCAGCACTGTAAGAGGAAAAACTGACAATGATGCATTTATTTTTTCAACATAATTGTCTCTGTAAATTCTGTATCTGATTAAATACTTTAATGTGAAAAGTTTTTCCTTTTTGATTGCGCTTCAGCAATTAATCATCAATGATTCCACACATCATAGTTTTCCTTGGAACTACATTCTCCTAAAGAAGTAGTCACTGTTAAAAACTGGTGAGTGTGTTTTATGGATTTCATTGTGGTGAGTACCACGAACAAAACTTCACTGCACTCCTTTGTGTCAGGAGGAAGGCACAAACCTTAGAAATAGATGGATAGTTGCTCAGTGCAAACTCTTCTCTTTTTTCCCTCTAAATTCTTAGTTCAATATTTACCTTTGTACCAAATCACATTTTAGGAACTCCAAGAGAAACTATTCCTCCTCTGCCCCTGCAAATAAAGTGATGAGTGGCACTGTCATCTTATCGTGCCAGCTCTGACACAGGCCACCATTGCATGCTTAGGGGCCCTTGGGTGCTGCTGGGCTCTCTGTCAAGACTCAACTGGTACAAGTCCCAACACAGCCCTGACACAGCCATGCCACAACTCAGGCCCTCAGGTAATCTGTCTCTCTGTCTCTGTGCATCCACATGCACACTCACACTTCTAAAGCTTTCACTTGAATCATCATCCCCCTGGCAGGAAGGTGGACAAGAAATGGATCATGGAGAAGAGAAAGAACACTCTTCAAGTGCAAATTCAGCAACACTGCCGCCATTTTATTTCATTGAAAGTATCTGAGTCTAAAGTCTGTGATGTTTAATTGAGAGAAAATTGTGTTTATTTAATCTAATATATTCTATATGAAGTGTCTCAGTCTATTACTCCAGACCACATGCTGTTTGCAGAGGGAGGCTGTCATATTTATTACTGACTGAGAGCATCCACACAGGCTCGCTCAGCCTCTCCTGACTGGGGGGTTCATGGTCCATTGCATTTGCACAACTTCAAGTTCACATTAATTTGTTAAATTTTATGTTCAGGTTTTTGCTCAGTATAGACCAAGAAATATATAGTGTGGTGTAGACCCTGCTGTGTATTGAGTAAAACAGTAATGAAGTCCATCTGAATAAGACTACTAATCCTCTCACTAACAAACCAGATTGATAAGTTAGTCAGTCAGGTCTGCAGGTCTATAAACTTGTTCGGTACAATACGTGCAACTGTGATTTGAGCTAGTGTCAGCATGCTAAAACACCTGCATTGACAGTTTTAACAAACTTATATTTACCCAATACTGTGTAAAAATAAATAAATAAATATCCATTCATTCATAAATAGAGTTTGATCTGATGAAAGATCAGGTTTGCCAAACACTTTACAGTTTATTCTGAGTGGGATATGTATCTATGTATAACATTTAATGGTGACACAAGTGTGTCACTCTGAACCAAAAACTTCAGTAAATCTAATGTGAATCTTATACAGATTTACAGATCACTTATAGACTTGAAGGGATAGTTCAGTTTTTTAAGTTCACAGCCGTTTATCTCCTGTATCTGTCCAGCACTATGCACTGGTTTGGCTAACTGGGGGAGAGCAGGAAGATGTCTACTGCAGATATTATACTTAGGGGCGATTTGTACCTCATACAACTCCACTTAAAAAAAAACCTAACCTATCCCTTCAATCCTCTGGGAACCATGAATCTGTACTAAATTCTGCACCAATCTCTTTGTAACATGTTAAGGCAGTGTTTTTCAACCTTGGGGTCGGGACCCCATATGGGGTTGCCTGGAATTCAAATGGGGTCGCCCGAAATGTCTAGTAATTGATTTTTAAAAAATGACTGATAAAAATATTTTCTTAACTAATTATTTTTCTCTTTGAAATTATGATTAAAAACACCATACACAATCTTCAACAACTGTATTCTATACTTTCACTTTCTCGAATATAAATCGAGTCCAAATAAAATGCAGCATATAAAAATATCTGAGCTGGCGCATCTTGATTGATGGCTGCGATCACGATCATCACGGGGTCGCCATAAATTTGTAATGTCAAAATGGGGTCACGAGCCAAAAACGGTTGGGAACCACTGTGTTAAGGTAAGCAAAGCATTTACCTGCTTGTGGTGCTACAGAAACAAAGTCAGAGATCATCAAAGCCATTGCGCCCTCTGGAGAAAAGGAATGTTAATTTTATGACAACTCATCTCCTTCCTCTTTTTCACCCAGCTGGTTCTACTGCTAGTTTGGAGCCAGAGTCTGACTTAGCGCTGGTTCTTTGCTTTTCAACGCCCTAAGCACCAACTCCTGGCTCTCAAAGCTGGTTCCAGACAAGGACCAAGAACCGATCACGTCATATGCTGGGGGGAAGGGTTACCTGACCAACAGGACCACCGCAAAGATAGACGTTATTAATATCTTATTACGTTATTGCCATGTAATCGATGCAAGCACAGTTGAAGCTAAGTAGCTGAACTACGGGCTGTGGCTTACAATGAAGTTGCTGCAATTAAGGCAAAGATGGGTAGCCATTAATAGATGTATTGTCCAGCTCTGGATCGCAATGTAGGCTTGCAAAGACAGGAGCGGCAGCTGCATGGGGATGATGAGCTCCTTCATCGTTGATGTTGTGCTTCCGAACGTTGCTGATGTTTTACACTGAAGTACTGTAATGGCAGGACTCTGACTTGGCTACTTGCTAGTGGAAAAGTAAACTGGTTCTTTGGAGGAACGCAAGTTGAACCAGCTAAGCACTGGCACCAGCACCAGGTTCTCTTTGGTGGAAGAGCGTTTTAGAGTTTGGACATTGTGGTGCACACTGAGGTGCACCATTATCTGGGCTAAATGCTCTTTCCTTGCCAATTACCTTTCTTCCACTCTTACATCTTCTGTACGTTGCAGAAGCTGTGAACATTATTTGTTGATCATAAATGCCAAAATGTAATCAAACAAATACATCAGTTTATCAGATCTCTTGAATACATGTTCTTTTTCTTTTGCTTTATCTCAGAAATAGTTTTTTTCGAGTAAGTGTGCTTCCTGGCCACTGGCTGCTTGTGGCTAAAAGAGGGCGATGCTGTCTGATGTGGGTCAGAGTGAGAGGCAGCAGATCAAAGATGAACAGAGGCGGGGGGGTTAGATGTAGTGGTGGGTTTGTTTGAACCAGAGTTTGAGGAAAAGTGGAAAGTCCAGTGGTGGTTAATAGGTGTTTTTAGGTCTGAGGTCATGAGGGTGGCAACAGGAACACAGCGCTCGGCCCTGAGCGGCAGATGGATGTACAGCCACCACAGAGACAGCGTTCAATCTAATCACAACTAAACACTATGAAGACACGCACAGACCTTCTTCTCCTCTTTTCCTCTCTGACTCTCCTTTCCTCTCTGGCCACCCCTCTCCCCCCACCATTCAATCTCTTGCTGTGCCCAAAGCCCAGGGGAGGTCATAATGTGTCACAGCAGCACAGGCCTCCAGATGAACCTGTTGGTAAGCCCCCTCCTCTCTCCCCATAGCCAACCCCCCCCCCCCCCCCCCCACCACCACCTCCTACCTCTGAAAAAATTCCCCCGAGGCTTGCATGAACTGAGGTGTTGAAGATCATTAAATGAGGTTCTCTTTTTTTATGCCTTTGAGTTCATCTTTGACTTGTTTGTTTTTAATTGTGTATTGATAAACAGGCTGAAAAGAAAGCGGTGCTGTCTAAACACCTGATGGTGTGTCTTATCTTTGTCTTGTATCATTACCTATGTGTCAAACCGGGGTTACTCTGCTGAAAGTCAGGTTGATTTGTAACATAATAATCCCACCCATGACCTCCACCTTTATTATCATAGATACAATGTTATTTCTGTTTCCTCTACAGTATGGGAGAGCCTCAGGCCATGTTCACACAGGACACAGATAGTGGGAGTCATGACAACTCATAACCGGGCTGTTTAGAGAAAAAGGATACTATAGTGTACCGAGAGTTTCCTGACAACAGGATTTATTAATCATTCTGTAAACACATTGTACACACTGTATAATATATTACTCTCAGGGAAAAGAAGCAGCACCTTTTCTCCCTCGCCGTATCTCTTAGCAACAGTGAAGACACTGAGGGTTTAATATTTTTATTTCTGTTTCTGTAATGGTGTGATTCACACTGCATCCTCATTGTATTTCAGTTTCCTGTTTCCTATCTGTGTGTTTAAGTCAAGAAAGTTTTATTTTTATGGCCTATATCACCACTAACAAATGTACAAGACACCCTCTCTCCTTTTATCATCCATCCAGAACCCCCCCCCCAAAAAATAAAATAAAATAAAAATAACATGAGATCTCAGGAGGAGAAACAATAGAGAGAGTTCCTCTTCTAAGATAAGCACAGCAAAAGATATATCTGCAGCCTAACTTTATAGTCTTCTATCAAGAAGAATAAAAAATTAATTTGAATTGATGAATCTGGCTTCTGCTTTGCGTAACAAACAGTTAGCTTTGTTCCAGACCTCTGACTTACTGCCCACATTTGCAGGATGGATAGAAGGATCGTTTTGCAGATGGTGCATTCATTGTGATTTTTGTTGAGCTTGAAGCAGCAAATTAACACTTAAGTTTATATTCACTGTTTCTGAGAGGCAATCCTCAGAATCTAGGACACACACACACACACACACACACCGTACAAACAGACTAAAGGGGGTTCAGTTGTCACTGCGTGTCCCCAGGGGAACAAAATAGATCAGATTAGTTTCCCTCTTCTGACTGTGTTGTGTATCCTCAACAAGTCCTCCCTGTTCTTTACTTTTGCCCGTGTGCTGCTACAGTTGTTGGTGTTATGATCCTCAGTTGTACATAAAACATAGTGGAAATAGGTATTACATCACACATTCTGTTTTTGTCTCCACAGCACGAAGCTTTTGGTTGCTGACACTTTTGTCCAGTTTTCAGAGTTTAAACTGGTCAGGAAAATTACTAATGAGTTAAATAACCGCCACACATGATGGTAGAAATAATAAATGCAAACACTGATAAAGACGTGATAGGTTTGAAAGCATGGAGGAAGTGAGTAAGAGGAGGCCTTGAACTCAGGCTCTCCTATTTTCAAGGTCAAGACTGAACAAACTGTAAGTGTGTTCTGACGGAAAGTAAATTAAGTTTTTTCTTTTTATCATTCAAAACCAGTTGTGTTTATTTGCTTTATTCACTCAGCCTCTGTCCCCTCTGGTGACAACCATGCCTGAGTTGGATGCTAGTACAACACCAGCAGGTCACAGCTTCTGAGGGTGCTGCTCATAGTTTAAAGGGATAGTTCAACATTTTGGCAAATTGGCCCACTGCCATAATCCCTATAGTCACAGTAGTAGGTTTTCTGCCTTTATTTGTCGGTGCAAGGTATTTTTAGAACGGTGGAGTAGAGCCGCGACCTGCAGAGCTACGGAGGCTGATGGTATTTCTTTGTTTACCTCATCAAACTCATCAGGTCACGGCTCTGCTCCGCCGTTCTTAAAATAGCTTGCACCGACAAATAAAGGTAACAAACCTACTGCTATGACTATAGGGATTACAGCAATGGGCCAATTTGCCAAAATGTCGAACTATCCATTTAAAGCATCTCCAGAGGTTCCTCTCTCCCTCCTAACTTCCTGTGCCTGTTGGAGAAATGCTGATTTTTAACGTGAAACATCATTTTTGTATTTTATCGTTTTAATCAGGTTGGTTTTTGTTTTAGAGGAGAGGATCTCTGCTGTGTGTCCCACTCTGTGTGTGTTTGCAGCAGCTGTGACTGTGCACAGACAGATACCTCTCTCTACATGCTTGTGGTTCTGCAGGCTCATCAAGTGTGTTGATGAAGTTTGGGCTTTTTTTAATTTATTTTTTTTTACTTGCTTTGGTTTTTTATTTGTCCGTGCAAGCTATTTTTAGAACGACGGAGCGCAGCCGCGAGCTGCTCTGAGCTTTGAGGCTAATGGGATTTCTTGGTTTCCCTCATCAAACTCATCAAATACACAATCCAAAAACTCCAAAACACTCTGGTGGACAAGTTGTGACCTGCACATTCACCACGCTATGAGATAATAACGGAACGTTACGAGACAGAGTTGTTTTAGAGGTAAATTCATGCAAAACCACTGATGTGCGTTGCCTTCAGAGACAGTTTTTCAGCAAGCAGTCTCTGGATTTACCTCTAAAACAACTCTGTCTCGTAATGTTCTGTTATTATCTCATAACGTGGTGAATGTGCAGGTCACAACTTGTCCAACAGAGCGTTTTGGAGTTGTTGGATTGTGTATTTGATGAGTTTGATGAGGGAAACCAAGAAATTCCAATAGCCTCTGTAGCGTAGCTCTGAGCAGCTCGCCGCTCTGCTCCGCCGTTCTAAAAATAGCTTACACCGACAATTAAAGGTAACAAACCTACTGCTATGACTATAGCGATTATGGCAATGGGCCAGTTTGCCAAAGTGTTGAACTATCCCTTTAAATGAATATCTTTGTCAGTTGTTTTATGTGCTTTGCTTTGTTGCCACAGTGTATGTCTTCTACTTTGATTTTCACTTAGATCACATGGCAACAGACATGAACATAATGGTTCCCTATCAGAAGCTTCCATCTCTATTTTGAAAAGCAGATCCACTTGTAGCCTAAGTGTTTGGATTTTTCCGTATGAACTTGTGATAGCACCACCAACAAACAAGACATAAAAACAGCTAACAGCTGATCTTGGACCATCCATACCTCTATCACTTAACCCTAACTCAACACAAGTCAGTGACTTGGAAAAGCCCCATGCAGATTTACTCCTTTTCCTCAACAACAAAATCCACCCATAGCTGTGATTTCACCAAATTCTGGACCCTTACTGTAGATTTATTTTTAGGAAGGGTACACACAGGTATGCCTGGTATCCCATAGGCACAATGACTCACAGCAGGACATCTGCCGCCTTTTCTCTCTTCTTTCCTTACATGCAGCTTCTGCACAGACAGTTAATGTGGGGCAGGAATGAGGACTGCAAAAACCCATGGTCACACACCTCAACCTTTACAGTTCCATATGTTAGAATTTTTTTAATTTATTTTTTAGTGCTGTCAACGTTAACGTGTTAATTTTTGCGATTAATTTTTAACATTTAGGGCAGTTTTTCTGCAAGCAGTCTCTGCATTTGCCTTGAAAACAACTCAGTTTCGTAACGTTCCGGTGTGAAAGGACTCGTGATGAAGACCAGAGTTTGAGAAAAAATATTGAGGCGCGAAAATCCCTTCATAGAAAACTGCTGTTTCTTCCCACAGACCATCTCTCTGTTGAGCACCTGAATCTGTCCTACACTGTCAAAACCCATCTGACATCAAACCACCCACTTCCTCATCATTGACTCATTTCATACTGTCACTGCCATATCCTCTGAGTGACAAAAACCTGCAGTCAAATTCCTTGTGTGTTTACACATACTTGGCAAATAAACATGACTCTGATTCTGATTATAAAAAACGTCTCTCTTCTCCTATTTTACCTGCAGTAAATGAATTAACACTTTACCTGTGTTTACACATTCAAGTCTGTATGGAAAGTAGTCCAGCCACATAGTCAGAACTGGCTGAATACAGCTGCCTCTATGTGTGAGGGGCAAATGCTGGAACATTATGAATATGTGTAAGTCTATATAACCTCACAAAGACCCAGCATAATACAAACATTCATCTTTGTAGTTCTGATGGCTGACACCTAGGAGGAATACAGTTATGTGTCATCATCAGCACCCAAAGACCCCCCCCCACACACACACATATCCTTCATTCCTTACACATGAAATATCGTCATTACACATTCCTCAGTTACAACTGATGTCCTGCTGCAACTAAAAGCTTAGGCAACAGTTTGTCTTAGGGATTTCCACCCATTTCCAACCCTTTCCTCTGATCTTAGGTGATTTATCTTGTAAACAGGTTTTTCTTTGGTCCAGTCTGACATTGGTAATGGGCCACTATTGTACCTGATGTAAGTGCAGGCCCTTGATGAATAACATAGTTTAGCATGAACATCCATATGGGGTAGAAAAGGAAAATAGTGAGGACTGAGAGGGAGATCTGGGGAGCAGTTCTGTTTGTGCATGTGCGCTCATAGTGTCTTGTGTTTTTTTTTCCCCTGGAAGAGCCACAGGTTGAGTCTTGCATAGTGGCTTTGAGACCTTGCAGCCTGTGATCCTTTTATATATGGCTCCTGGGCTGGTGAATGTGTCTCTGTGTCCCCCGTCCCCCTGCTGAGAGATTCCAGAGGCTTCTCCCTTGGCCTCTCAGGGCTCTTGGGTCACTCGTTTGTCATCATGACCTTTGACCCCTGTAGGCCAGTGTGCCAGGAGGAATGTCTGAGATGTTTACCTTTGCAGAGACTGATGGTATCCAGGTGGCTCTTCCTCTCTCTTTTTTTCTCCTTACTTTTTTGACCTTGTATTTTTTTTTTTGGTCTAAAAAGCCCCACCTTCCTTCTGCAGCCATCCCAGTGAAAAATACAGATCCCATCATGCACTAATCCTTAGTGCCAAATGTCCACCTTTCTTTTCAGCTTTGACACATTCATGACTCTTTACCCTCTTTGCTTTGCTTTGCCTATACATTTGTATTAGAAAGTAGCTGGATTGTCTTGACTGGATAAGTAATGAGCCAGAGAGCTATTGATTGGCCCTCTGTCTGGGACCAGTCAAAGAACACACTCATCCAAAACTCCACTTCCCAGAGTTTGTTAGCTATCAGACAGCCAGCTGAGTGGTGTGGCTAGACAGAGAGGGCATTCAGTAATAGGTAATAGACCCCCACTCTCCCTCCCTCCACCCTCTGCTTCAACTTGGTGCCATCTATCACTTTAGCACTGGACCTTCCCACTGGTTCCTTGCTGCCTGGGTCCTCATGTACTGGAAACTGAAAAGTTTCCTGCCCTCCCCCTTGCCCCAAGCCCCCTCAGCCCCTTTAAAGAGCCCATTAAACAGTGTTGTAATGCAAACAGTAAGTCCAAAGGAGAGCAAGGGCCAGGTGTCAGTTGCGGATGGGATGAGCATCTAATGCAGCCATTACGAGTGGCGGGGAGGTTGGGTGTATTATCATAAAAGCATCTCCCCTCCCCCTAATGTGGACATGTCTGATCAATACCAGACTCCTGGGAGGGGATGGAGGCATGGATGGATGAAGGATGGTAGGAAGAGGAGCAGCATTATTAAACTATCCACCAAATGAATGCTCTGTTACCACACCATGGGCAGCAGTGGGCACACAGAGGTTACCAGACTTAAGGAGTGGTGGGATGACACCATTTTATCTGAGGCAATAATATCGCAGTCATGGGATGACATGCGTTTAAACATGTTACCAAACAGACTCCAAAGGAAAAAAGTATTAAACAATATGAAGAAAATGCATCAGTTTTAGTTTTTGGCTAGTTTATCAGGGAAAGTAATTTTACTTTACAACTTTAATTTGTATGTCTCCCTCAATCCCTGTGGTTACAGATGTGGTTGTCTCCCATGGCAACATCAGCTTAAAGGACAAAAGTCGTGTCCCAATTCAGGGATTGTGAAATCTGAACCAAAATGACAGTGTGGTCTACAGAGAATTTTCGCCCTGTCTCGCTGTGTCTGCCCTTATTTTTGCATTGCAAGGATGGATTCTGTCACTTGGCAACCAAAACAACAAACTCAGAGTTTTTGAGCTTTGTTGAAATCTAATGTTCATACACACAAAGGCCACAAATGACCCACCTGTTGAATCCTTCATTGCACAGGAAATCTAAGGACTGTGACACAATTGGTCTTCACATGTAGCATCTGGAGAATGCCCTTGAATTGGTACGCAGCTCCTCTAACAGTATACCTGTTTTTACAGCGCTCACTTCAATGTTGCAATATTCAATAAAAGTCATTCTCAATTCTCAATTTTTTTCATGTATGTTTTTAAATTATAGGTGTATGTGCATTTGTGTGCATATGTGACAGGCAATTGTAAACCAGCCAGTGGTGGAGAGTGATAAAGTGAATTTACTTGAGTATCTGTACTTTACTTGAGTATTATTTTTGGAGGATATACTTATTACTTTCTCTCTACTACATTTGAAGGACAAATACTGTACTTTCTCTCAACTACATCTCTCTTGATGCTCTCGTTACTCACTACGTTTGCCCTTGCATCAGAAGTTCTGATACCAGTGATATTAAACTGTTTCTGCTGATTGGCGTGTGGTTTGTCTTTGCCACATTGCCGCACCTGTATTACATCATGCTTCTCTGTGCTTGAGCAAGTGAAAACCAACTTAATCTTCAAGGTTCACATGCGATATAGCGGTGTTGTGGCTTCTGCAGAAAATATGAATATTGTGCACAGCTGCAGAGTCCAATTGAAATGACTGTTTAAACATGGTTTCACATTTCTATCCAGTTATTTTTGAGCTACCATACAGATTGTTTTATAACTAAACATGATGTAGCAGAATCTCCATCAGTGTATTCTTAGTTGCACTTGTGATGATGAAATTGGTGCTTGTACTTTTTTAAGCAAATACTTCAGTAGTTTCACTTATTTTGACTAACTTACTTGTATTGGAGACTGTTACCCAAAAGCTCACAAATGCCATTATGGAGCGCCATCAACTTGTAAAGCATTGTTTTGACCAAGAATGAGGTGAAGAAGGTGGTGTGCTATGTAGAATTGTCAGAAACTCAAGTTTTAAAAAGATTTGAATGACAAAGTTCTAAGATGAGGTTGACCAAATCTGAAGTCAATTTGGACAAAGTCCTGAGGTGGAGTTGGTTAAAGTATGAAGTTCCTAAATTGCAACATTCAACTCACTTCACATTGTTTCTGACCTCCTGTTTGTTTTGAATCATGGCTGCCAGAGGGTTTTTGTGTATCATGTTGTATGTGATTCCCAGATGTCATCCATCTACTACAAAAAAACCCAATGTGGAGGGGTTGTAAAATAGCCCTGGGGCGCTACTGAGGCTTTTTGCCTCGCCCACCACTAAAATACATGCATTGTCATCAGGTGTGGTGTGCCTAATTTTGTGAGTTTTCAAGCATGGGAAACCTCAAAACAGCAATGCATTGTCATAATAATAATAACAACAATAATAATAATAGAAATTATTATTTTTATTTTTATACAATGGGGTGCTTGTGTGTTTAGATGCTCAGGCCCTAAGAATTGAATGTAGGTTTATGTTTGGCATTTAGGGTTTAGGTAGGGTTAGAAGCTACAAATTATGTTAATGGTCCCCATTAATATAGTAAAGCAAGGGTGTGTGTGTCTGTGTGGAGTTTGTGTTAATGCCCTTACCTACAGGTGCGTCTCACATGTCCTTTGGAAAGATGTTCTCATACCGTGTCAGGGGCAGTTTGAACAGGCAGCTGGTTCCCATCAGTTTTTCTCATATTGGCCAGACATCTTTCCAGAACAAACCCCTCCCCCCACACACTTCTCTTCCCTTTGACAGCTCTGATTCAGACCCTCAAACTGGACTGAGCAATCCTGGACAACGTCCCCATCTAAGGAGTCTATATGTGATTTTCACAACTGTTTGGAAATGAACATTTGGTAACACTTTATGATGCCTATCTGTATAACGCATTATAACCATATTTATAATGAGTTATAATGCAGTTATAGCACTGTATAACTATAGTTATAAACACTCATAAATGATCATAATGCTTTATAACAATAATCATAACACACTATAAAGCATTTTATCATGACTTATAAGATCAGGTAACTCGCTGACAATGCTCACATCGATAATGCATTATAAATATAGTTATAATGTGTTATAATTGGCTTATAAACGTGTATAACTATCATTCTAAACACTCATAAATTATCACAAGACTTTATAACAATAAGCATAACACATTATAGAGCATTATAACTCTATTATAATACTTGACCTTATAAGCCATTTTAAAATGCTCTATAACGTGTTATGCTTATTGTTATAAAGCCTTATGCTAATTTATGAGTGTTTATAATGATAGTTATACACGTTTATAAGCCAATTATGACACATTCTAACTATATTTATAATGTATTATCGATGTGGGCATTGTCAGCGAGTTACTAACAATTACAATGTATTATAATACCTGACCTTATAAGTCATGATAAAATGCTTTATAGAGCGCCATGATTATTGTTATAAAGCATTATGATGATTTATGAGTGTTTATAACTATAGTTATACAGGGCTATAACTGCATTATAACTCATTATAAGTATGGTTATAATGCGTGAGATAGGCATCAAATAAAGTGTTACCGAACATTTAATGGTTACTCATGTTTAACGGCTACATAGACAGTGAATGTAACTAGTAAATGACAATGGTTTCCAACACTGTTAGTACCTGTGCAACAAGATTACAAGTTTTTCCTATTGAGCTTCCAATGGATCAGCAATCCCTGTCTGAGTTTTACCTCACCTTATCTATCCACACTACACCTGTCAACACTGCACTGTCTCATTGCTACAGCTGGATTTATATAAACTAGTGTTTATCTTTGTAGGACCATATCTATGAACAGATTACATTTGCAGCCCAGGACTTGTAGCCTAAACTGGCTTTGAACAGTTTTTAAAAAATCTAATATTAGTTGGCTCTGTTCAGGACAACCACTCACCAGTGGCGGCTGGTGGTCAAATTAGTTAGGTGGGCTAATAAATAAATTATTAAATGGTTAACACAGCTAAAAGTTAGGGTTATCCCATCTCACAAAAGTATAGCATAGGCCTACACACTGCATTAAGTAGAAGGGTCTAGTCCAAAAAAAAAACTTCACCTGGTTATCTCACACATACACACACAGTCTCTCTCTCTCTCTCTCTCTCTCACGCACGCACGCACACACACACACACACACACACACGTACGCACGCACGCACGCACACACACACACACACACACACACACACACACACCCGACGATATTGCTCAATTTAAAAAAAAGAAAAAAAAAGACGATATATGCAGCTCATATCGACGGCCTTTCTGGTCTGTTATCGCCATGTCATGAGTTTAGAAACTAGATTCTCCACTTCGTTCATGTTAGCAAAGACAGTTTATAGCAGTAAAGTAGCTACCTGTGATGCTAGCGCCTAGCGCCGCTGTTTCTGTCTTCTCCCTCCCAAAACAACACAACTTTTCCTCTGGTTCCTGTCATTGGTTTGAAAACAGCGGTGTTGGGCTAAATGAAATTAGCCCCAATGACAAGTAAACCAAGGGGGCGGGTCATGATGCCTGTCAATCACTGACCCTGCGTCAGCCCCCTGCTGATTGGTCAGAACCGCTCGGCCTGTGGGCTGAATGAAATTAGCCCCAACAGTCGGTCAATGGCGAGGGCGGGACCTGGCACCTGTCAATCATCCACAGTGGGAAAATGAATGAGAGCAGACCTGGAGCAGACTCGGTGAGCTGGGGCTGATTGAAATTAGCCCATTTAGAGATATCCTGTGTTTTTCTTGAAACTATTTAATATTGTTGCCAGTTCCGATTTTACTAAGACTTAGAACAATGTTTTGTATGTTATTTAGAGAATATAATATAGGCTATATATAATATTTTTTCCTCATCTTTTGTTGTGTAATGCAGGGAGGGCTTAGCCCCACTAGCCCATTGATACCAGCCGTCACTGCCACTCACCCACTGCAGTGTTTCCTCTAGAAAGCTGCTCCACTTCCCCCAATCCAGTGGCCACTACATATAAAACATCACCTGCTACTTCAGCCCTGGTGTGAGCTTCAGTCTTTACTCCTGGTCTGATGGCCCCGTCAGTCTGTGAGGATCTGAACCTCTGAAGTACCATATACATACTGTAATGTGAATCTGCCTTGCAAAGTATCAGAAATCATTTGAAGCAATCACATTCTCAAGTTCTTTATACACTATCAATACTATATTATTGTGACCCTTACTCTTATTAAAGACATAGTTCTAACCACCAAGCCAACAACTTGCCCCCTGGACGTTGTACTCACTTGCCTGTTGAGGGAAGTGTTTGACTTGACTGTGGATAACTAGTGGCTCTGCTCCATCTTGCCTTAAGCAGTGGTTCATCTTACCATCTATAAACCTAACCTTGATGACTCTGCTTTAAATCATTTCTGGGCCGTCTCTCAGCTGCCACTGCTTTCCAAAGTCTTGAAAAAGGACTGTCCACTCTCAGCTCTTGTCCTTCCAAGATGGAAACAATCTCCAGGAGAGATTTCAGTCAGGGCTCAGGACACATCACATCACAGAGCCAGCGTTGTTTAAAGTTTTCCAGAGACCTACTACTTTCTCTTGGTAAATACTAATTTTTAGTAGACCTTACTTCTACCTTTGATACAGTGGACTATTGTCCTGCACTGTCTTGAACATCCAGGGGTTCTGCCAGTTTGCCTGATACCTAACCTATCTCCTCTGAATATTGAAACCCACCTCTTCTGTGCAGTGCTGGACAGTTCTAATTTGGTATGGTCTAATTTGTATCAATTTAGGGGTCCTTGATGTAAAAAAAAAGAAAAAAAAAAAAGTTTGAGAACCACTGATCTAGTCTACACTAAGCTATATTCATGTTCTCATATCCTCTAAGCAAAATGCCACATACAGGAACCAAACACATGGAAGGTGAACATCCACTATTGAGGAGTTTTTGTGCAGGAACACGTTGGCAGTGAATCCTGGCAGCAAAAATAGGCATCATTTTTAAAACTGACATCCACAAACCTTATTTTGCATCTTTGTGTAGCTGCCATTTGTGCTCAGCACATGGTACCATCACCGTGGCTCGCATTTACATTTACTTCTATGTCCTCTACACTTTCCTCACTAACGAAAGAGAGAAGATTATATTCATAGTAAGCACTAATATCCTGTGGTCTTGTGTTAAATTTGAAGTGCACTCAGTGGCTAGCTCTGCTTTCACTAATGCTGTTTTATATAAAACCAATCTCTATGAAAGCCCTGCACCTCCCACACACGTGAACAGTCCTGACCTCCCCTCTCGCTACATGGTGAAAGCGCTCTCCTCAATTTTTTTTCTTTTTTTTTTCTATTTGTTATATCGTTTTCCATCTTCTTCACAGAGAACCGAATACACACTGCTGCATGACTGCATCACACACTGCATAGCCACACAGGCAGGAGTAAACAGATGAGTCCTGTAATGTCATAACACAACTTTCACCAGCTCAGCTCCCTCTGCTCTAGGTTGTTCTGTGATTTAGTGTTCAGTGACTGCGTTGAAAGATGGCAGGGAGTGACAGGTAAACCTCGGGCCAATCGGGGTGCTGAATGGAGGCTGGTACGGACAGTTTGCGTGGAGCAGGAAGGTAATAGCTCCCCTTTTGGCCTTTTTAACTGTCAGCTAAAGTGAGGAAAGGCAGACCGACACTTGGACAACACACACACACACACATACACACGCATACACGCATACACACAACAGTTTGGTGCTATTGTGGAACAGGCTCTGTACAGCTGAAATCCGTGCTGACCAAAGCTGAACTATTGATTTGATATTAATAAGATGTACTTATATGTTTGTTTTTTTTAAATAGGGTGTACATTTTTCTTATAGCCTTAATTGTGGGTAATTATTAATTTCTCATGTTGATTTCAAGATTTCAAACTCCTCAACCCAGCTCAACACCACATGTTTCTGTAATGAAGTCAGATATGACATCCATGATCACAAAGTGAGTCAAATGACAAAAGAACAAATCTGTAATACTTTAGATTAGAGGTTGGCCAATTAATCAGAGCTGACAGGACATTTTATATTGGTAATGCAGAAGTTATGCAATCAGCTACATCATGTTATTGCACCAGATCTACAGAGGTAAGACCTAACACATCTGTTACTTAGACCAGGACCAGGGATTTAGTGCCGGCCAGCAGCCGATCGGCTGAACATTAAAGGGATAGTTCAACATTTTGGCAAATTGGCCCATTGCCATAATCCCTATAGTCACAGTAGTAGGTTTTTTGCCTTTATTTGTCGGTGCAAGCTATTTTTAGAACGGTGGAGCAGAGCCGCGACCTGCAGAGCTACGCTACGGAGGCTGATGGTATTTCTTTGTTTCCCTCATCAAACTCATCAGGTCATGGCTCTGCTCAGCCGTTCTAAAAAAAGCTTGCACCGACAAATAAAGGTAACAAACCTACTGGTATGACTATAGGGATTATGGCAATGGGCCAATTTGCCAAAATGTTGAACTATCCATTTAAAGCATCTCCAGAGGTTCCTCTCTCCCTCCTAACTTCCTGTGCCTGTTGGAGAAATGCTGATTTTTAACGTGAAACATCATTTTTGTATTTTATCGTTTTAATCAGGTTGGTTTGTGTTTTAGAGGAGAGGATCTCTGCTGTGTATCCCACTCTGTGTGTGTGTGTGTGCAGCAGCTGTGACTGTGCACAGACAGACACCTCTCTCTACATGCTTGTGGTTCTGCAGGCTCATCAAGTGTGTTGATGAAGTTTAGGCTTTTTTTTTTTTTTTTTTTACTTGCTTTGGGGTTTTTTTACACATTCACTCGGACCATTGCAGGTGGCTAAAACCAGGTACCAGGTACCTTATCATGCTTGTTGTTTATGAATGAAGAAACACTGGCTTTACTGTACCTCTGTGTGTAGATGTGGTAGTACAGTTATATGATGTAGCTGCACAGTCATCATGATTGTTTATAAAATGTCCCATCAGTGTTTTTTTATTCATAAATGGACACAGTTGTTCAATCAGATTATTCATTTAGAACAATGTCATTGTTTTGTGGCCTATTGGCTGATTAATCGGCTAGTGTCTTTTTTTCAGATCAGCCTTTAAAAATCCACTTTCACTTGATGTCTTTAGATAACCTAAAGAATGCTCAAGCTTCTCCAGTGCAGAAGTGCAACAGCAAATACACTTTGTAGGAAATGTCATCTCGTATTCATTAATTTCTGTTGTGGATTATGTTCAGAGGTAATATATTTATGAGTGTATAAGTGTTGCATCTTTTGGTTGGGTGGACATATGAGAGTGTTGCCTCAGAAACCAGGTTTTGTAAATGTGTATGTGGTTAGATATAGCCAGGACAAAAACAGGTTGTATGTAAAAAATAAATAAAAATAAAATAAAAAAAAGTTTATGTCTTAAATTAGAAGAGGTTTTCCTGGTGGAATTAGTAACACATCAAAAACAAACTAACACAAACACATCTGTGAACATTTTATTTGTGCATTCACCATCAGCATCTATGGTTCCCTCTCTGTTTGCATATAAACATTTCTTCAATAGGATTTGAATGTTTCCACTCACAATCATGTTTCCCGATAGAAGTATATTCAGGTTAAAAGCAATTTTCTTGGAGACACAACCGCTGTTACACAAAGACGCTCGCAGACAAACGTCTAATAATATCTAATAAACCAAAGTGCGGGTACACACATCAGCGGTTACTTGGCTTCATCAAATAGAGATAGTGTAAGAGAGTGTGTAATGTTCTCCCAAAGCTGCTCATCTGCTCTACCACTCAAGCCCCTTTCCCTCTTCCCTGCAGGAAGGCTAATGACAGACATGTAAGTAGGCAGCATGACCTGTTCTGCTGCACATGGAGTTTATTTGCTGGGGGCACAAACACGTCTGCAGCTCTCCAGCCCAGGGAGCAGCAATCTGACAAGCGGCACAGACCTAATCCAGGCCAGGTCTGGGGCAGTGTTTGGTATGCATCCCTTAGGTGTGGAATAAATACAAGGCCGCTAAGCAGATCTGCCTCCCCTGAAAACTGCAGGAGAGCAGAGGGCGTTACATGCTTTGACGGGATGTCTCTTATCCATATATGTAACCTCATAACATTTGGAGCTTTTGACAAATAAGAACAGCTTTGATCTCCAGTGGAAAGTAATGCAGTTTTAATGTCCAACTTCAAGGGCCATTAAGCACATTTTTATCTGTTAGCGAGACTGCTCTGCAGATTTCTGAATGTCAAGTCAGGGGGATGTTGCTAGAGAGGCCGCTTTGTGATTGGACGGCTGTCAGATTGAGCTCTGCACCGGGAGAATTTGGGTGGGGAGCACTCTTCCTTCGCTGCGACACTTTAGCTTTGTTGAGTTAACCCCCCACCCCCCCACCCCTTACACACACATACACAAAATACACCCCCACCACCCCTCCCTCTCTTAAGCTGCCACAGGTAGAGTATAGGCCATGTTTAAACTTGCTGTGTAATTTGTGGATTAGCAGATTCCTCTAATGGCTAAAATCATCAGAGCTTTTACACAGGGAAGACAGATGAAGGAAGGGTAACAGTAAAACAAAACTCAGCTTTTCTGTAAATGAGGAGTTTTTAATGTGAAATTCTATTTAGAGTCAACCTGTTATCATGAACTGGAGTTTCACTAAAGAAGATCATTGTTTTTCACCCCCACACTGCAAAAACTCAACTCTTATTTCTTGTCAAAATGTCTCATTTCTAGTCAAAACTAATCTCTTTCTACTTAAAATGAGACTCATCACGTTAAAAATTAACTTGTTTGTAGATAATTTCACTTGTTTCAAACAAATTTTCATTTGAAATAAGTAGAAAAATCTGCCAGTGAAAGCAAGTTTTTTTTGTGCTTGTAATAAGAAAGATAAACTTGCTCCACTATCAGATTCTTCTACTTATTTCAAGCAAAAAGATGCTTGAAAGAAGTAAAAAAAATAAAATAAAAAAAAGTGTATATAAACAAGCTAATTTTAATGTGATGAGTCTTATTTTAAGTATAATGAGATTAGTTTTGACTAGAAATTAGACATTTTGACTTAAAATAAGACAAATGTTCTTGGTGAGATTTTGAGTTTTTGCAGTGCATTGGTCCGATCACACAAACATGATGTGAACCTCTAGCATTAAAGAATACAATCACAGTCACATCACTTTTATATTTGCTCTACTCACCGTAGATTTCTGTAAAGCTCCAGACACATGCCACATTTGTTCCAGCACACGTATGTATCTGTGAAAGCTGGCGGAACCGTCCTTTTATTTCATCATTCCTTACTTTCATGCTGCTGTACAAAAACTTAAAAGTGTTTAATGTTCATCCTGGACCGTGTTGAAGAGAGAACCCGTCCCACAGAGCACATTAAAGATAACACAGATTTCATTTTTGTCATGTGTGAAGTCCCCCCCCCCCCCCACACACACACACTTCTTCCAGAGAAACACTCAGCACAGACACTGACACATTCCTGACGGCACAAGGCATAACTTGTTATGGAGGCTGTTCACAGGACTGTGTTAAGGTGAATCCAGACACACACACACACACACACACACACACACGGTGAGCTGTGTGCAGCGAGAGGGGCAGCGTTGATTTAGGGCATTACTCAGACGGAGAGAGAGATAGAGGGGAGAAGAGGGAGAGTCTCCCCTGACTGCATTAGGAGAGCCTCCAGCCTTTGTGATTCCTTTTGATCAAATCTCTGTGAAAGATGAGTGTCATGCCCTCTTCCAGCCAGCTGTGAGGGGACTGCCCTGTGACTCTGAGGGGGTAGACACGTGTGTGTGTGTGTGTGTGTGTGTGTGTGTGTGTGTGTGTGTGTGTGTGTGTGTGTGTGTGTGTGTGTGTGTGTGCATGTACGAGTGTGCGTATGTGCACACCTCTACGTGTGCATGCATGCAAGTGTGTGTGTGTGTGTGTGCACATGCAGGATAGGGAGGGAGCAGGCAGCTCCTGAGGTGAGAATGCCGAGTGGGAGGATCTCATTCCAGCCCCCTGTGCCCAGTTTCAACACACACACACACACACACACACACACACACACACACACACACACACACACACTCAACATCTTGAGTAGTTTAGAGCCAGTCCACAACAGCATGAGAGGAGAGAAAGCAGAGGAGGTGTGTGTTTAAGTGTGTGCGTGTGTGTGTGTGTGCAGCGAGAGTAAAAGCACAGTGACTTCTCTCTTTAGTGAGTGTTGGTGGCTGAGTGTGTGTGTGTGTCTGTGTGTGTGTGTGTGTGTGTGAGAGAGAGAGAGCAGCAGAGTACATGTGTGTCTGTGTAGTTGGAGGAGACGCTGCTGGGTGTGATGATGGCTCTTTTGCGTTAGTACTTGTGCGGGCAGGAGAGTTGGGAGGCAGTTGTTTTGTGGGACTCACAGGGAATGGCAAACTCCACGGTATCCTTGGAAACATCCGACTAAATGACAATGGCCGAGGTAAGAGAGACGGCTTTTCCCCCGCTCTTCTTCTTCTGTGTGTCTGCTCAGCTCTTCTCTTCCCTCTCTTCTCTCTCTCACGCTGCCTCCACATGAACAGGATTGGCTTTAACAAAAAAAACAACTAGAGGGAGTTCATGTGGACGGCGGTGACAGGACCAGACTTGACTGTTTAGATGTGCTGATGTTTTTTTTTTATATTTTATGATTTTCTACTTGTAGAAACATGCTGGTGTACTTTTGTTTGAGTAATTTGTATTTGATGTAGGATTAGTTACCTGTCGGCTTCACGTTCATTGTCATGTTTGTGGCAAAATTCAGGCCTTGAATGAGTTTTTTTTTGTTTGTTTTTGAAATTTTTCCCTTCGAACTTTTTGTATTCATTCGGCAAAACATTTTAAAGTTCTCTAGTTCAAATGTGAAATGTTGTATACTAGGCTATGTAAACTAATAGTCTCTAAATGTGAATTAGAATTTTAACAACAAACACAAATCCAGCGTTTTGGGGGAATGGGAGTGTTTGAAAGTCTTGAAAACTGATCCAGAGACAGCGACTTGTCTGTGCGCTGAGTCGCTCTCAGACTCTTGAAATGTGTCTGTCTTATGTGACTAATGAAGAGGTCAGAATGAAACAGTTTGCCGCCGTCTGTGAGCACAGACATTGTCCTCGTATGCCTTCCACCAATCCAGCGCAGACAATGTCCAATAAACACTGAAGGCTTCCTCCACTTTCCTCTTTCACTCTCCTCTGTTCTGTCTCATCCTTTTTTCTTAAATTATTGTCTCTATATTTTTTTCTTTCTTTTGACTGGTCCATTCAGTTAACTTAACTTATTCGTTTGACCTGTGTCCTGAAGAAAATTAACTGAAAATGAAAGGTGCAGTTATTGGACACAGAGCCAGCGCACACAGGTCTTATACCTGGGCCTGTCCGTCTGTCCGTCTGTCTGTCAGTTAGTTTGCGATCAGAGCGGTTTGTAACCTACAACTTCCTGTAGCCTCTGGCCACATGCAGCCTATTGGAATGTCATTTTTACAGCAGATTATATTTGTTGTATCCATAAATGGAACAATTAGACAGCAACAGTCAGTGTAGTGGTGGCAGCAAAACAATCATCCCTCTCTGTATGTGTCTGTGTCTGTGTGGGTCTGGGTGCTAAAGAGGTGGAAGACACTGTTGATGTTTGTTCCCTGTTGTATGGCTGCATGTGAACAGGCCACACTTCACCACAGCATGTGGAAATAAATGTAGTGAGTGAAGCTGTGATCAGAGGGGATGAGATTCATCAAGTTGCAGCAGATTTTTTTTTTCTTGCAGTGTAGACACTATTCATGTTTAGCCCAATGTAATTACTGTACTTATTTAACAATGCAATATATTACTTAATTGTTTTAACACATTTGCTGTGGTTGATTAATATAAATATGACATTTTAAAGATAGTTATGACTTTAACTGTGTAATCATAATGCTGCATTCACACACCTCAAGGGCTCAATAGATTTCATCAGTGCTAAAAAGTTCAGAAAAATTGTATTGAATTACGATTGAGTTCTGTCATAGGTTAAGGTTTTTATTATAATAATAATAATTTTCTTACTTTAACAAATCGCCTTTTCAATTTTTAAAAGAGAGAGCGTGTGTGTGTGTGTGTGTGTGTGTGTGTGTAAGTTGAATGGGCTTGTGCAGCTTTCACCCTCACATACTCATGTCCCATCTCCAGTCCTGCAGCTCTGCATGTCTTTTGTTTCTTCTTTCTACCTCCATCTCTCTCTGTGGGCGTCTCACTGCTCTTCTTTAGTGCTGCAGGGCCCCCAGGACGCACACACACTACACACACACTACACACTACACACACACACTCACACAGAGAGAGAAAAGGAGCTTGGGCCCCTGCTCATCTTTACAGAGTTACACTTCACTTTATGTGTGTGCATGTTTGTGTGTCAGTGGAAGCGACGGTATAGCCTGCCAGCCTCGTCAGCTTCATTAGCTTCATGATGGTCCATCCGTGAGAGGATAGAGTCAGTGTGTGTGTGTGTGTGTGTGTGTGTGTGTGTGTGTGTGTCTTCTCCAGCCTTTTACCCCTCTCAGCATCCCCGTGGGCTGTGATCCACCCTTCTGGCCCCAACCAACCCTCTTAACACCCCCAAATCTCAACACACACACACATACACATACACACACACACGCAAAAGCCTCCCTGTACAGCTGCTCTTGCGTTGCCACCAAAAGGCTTGTGAGGATTTGTCAGCCAGATGTGACAACATTGTCAGGAGGATAGCGAGCAGAAAGGGAGATCAGATATTAATCAGAGCGTAGCTGGGAGCCAAACTCTCTCAGACTCAGTGTACTAACATGTTCCCCTCATTTACTCCTTCTCTGAGCCAAACACTCCCTCCAAGTTCCTAACGCGGGGAGCCACAGACACCAGGAAGCCAACCAACCAAGCGTTGGCTTGCTTCTCCACCCCACCCCCACACCCACACCTCCATCCCACAAGCTCATCTCTTTTTTGTCTTATAAGGGTTTTTTTTTTCCTTTAAAGAAGACAACCACTCTCTCATGGACACTCAGGTAAAGATCTGCTACATTGTCTGCACAGCTCTGTGTGTGTGTCTGTGTGTGTGTGTGTGTTGGTTGACTGCTGGATCAGTGTGAAATAATGAGTTTTTCACGCTGTCTTTGGGCTGTATGGACTCTAAATAGGCTCAAACGCAGCTTGTCACTACTTGCACTCTCCCAGGTTTTTCCCTTTCAGTCTCAGTGCCATGTTGAAAGAACCCTGTCGCTTTTAGTTGTTTTTAATTGAACTGAATGATCAAAACTATACGGGCTTCACGGCTGAGTGGGTCTATATATAAAAAAGCTAAATGTTTCATGTGAAACTTGATGGAATGGTTTCCGAGAGAATCCCAGAAGTGAAAGTGCAGCCGTGTTAAATCATCAGCTGAGGCAGGATAATGCTGCCTGCTGAGCTGCTCATGTTTTCTAACCTCCCCCTTAACTAACACTTGTCATCAATTAACATTTTACTACCTCGCTGTCGCGCACACAACTTATTCCAAGGCGTGATTTATTCATGAGACTGTGTTCTTTGCTTGTACCGCTCGCACACACAGACACACGCGGCGCAGACACAGAAACACAGACACAGACACAGACACACAGACACAGACACAGACACAGACACACAGACACAGACAGAGGCAGAGTGGCGATGGGACGAGGTGCAGCGGTCAGTGCAGCCAGAGGAAGGTTCTGCTGGTGGATGTCTGTGTTATTAGTAGGAAAACAGAATGATACCAGCAGCACCGTCCTCCCTCCACATTCCTGAGTGGGTCTGTGCTCAGGCCGGAGACAACATTTACTTCTGCTGTGTGTGTGTGTAAATGTCCAGCTGATGGATCCGTTTTCATTCTTTCCTTTTTGTTTTCATTCCGTTATAGACCATTTAAATATATAAGCCGCCCTTTTAATATTGAAGAGCAAAACTATACTTCCAATCAAACGCTCTGTAGTTGCTGTTTCTTCCTTCTCCATCGGTAGAATTATGATTTTCTGTCAACTGCTCATGTGTCTCTTTATAACTCTTTAGTTGGATAATAAGTGAAATAGGTGAAATGGGTAATAAAACACGTTTTAAATTAATATTTCCTGACAGTTTAATAGCAGTTATATTTTACACGATGGTAACTTCTATTATAAATTATTCTGGTAATTATTTTTCAGTTAAACAAGTCTATTTGTAACATCATTAAAAAGCCAGAAAACTTGAAATGTCTGTTTCAATTGTCACACGTTTCCATGGTGACTTTTTTAAGTTTTAATTTTTTTTTTTGTCCATTCAACAACCAAACAAAATGACTACACATGCTGCACTACTAATATCATTTATAATTATTTTATTCATAGTTTAGAAATAATCTTCTGATTTCCCAGTCATAAAGCTTTTTTTTTCTTATTAATGTATTTGACTTTATTTTTGAAAAATGAGTTCTAAAAATTATTTGTTATGTGTAACTAAAATGGTGCTTTTGATATATATGTAGCCTATGTGTTAATTATGTGTTAAATAATTAGTGATGATAATAACAGTATCAAAATCCTGCTGTTGACCCGTTCTAAACAAAACACATTTTTAGTCGTAGGTGAATGACAATCATATGATCCATTTCTATTTCCTGTCAGGAAAATTCTTACTTGTTTTATTTTCCCATGAGCCATAATTGTCTTGTTAACTGATTAATGGCTGATAGTAAAAATCTGATCCCGTCTCAGTCGGCCATCAGCCTCGCTTGTCCTCAGAGCTGCTGAGAGCGCGGCTGTTATTCACTCTTTGGCACTAGTACCGCTCATTTCCCCACTGAGTATCAGTTAGTGCAGGGCTGCTGCTAATTGATTAGTTTTCCACCGCATTAGGCCAACAAGTTCCTGTCCATCCCTGAATCGTCTCTGTCCAGGCAGCTGTTCACTTCTGCCTCGTCTCTAAAGCTCTGTGGCTGCTCACAACATATGGCAGGATTTTATTTTAAGAGCCAGAAAAAAAAAGAAATCATTCTATTGCTTGTCTGTGTGTGTGTGTGTGTGTGTGTGTGTGTGTGTGTGTGTGTGTGTGTGTGTGTGTGTGTGTGTGTGTCCCAGTGGGATGGGGAACATAGCTGTTTTCTTTTTCTTTCTGTCTAACGCAGCTCAGGCTGTAAACTATTTCTGCATCTACAAGTCGCTCCACACACACTACACTTACATTGTGTTAATGTGATCTCAGCATTGTCAGATAGAGTCAGACAGCACCGACAGCAAATTTGATCATGATCATGAAACTCAGGAAATAGCTGAACGCAGTATAGTATCAAGTGTTGTTAAATATACTGTATGGAAAAAGTCAAATCCAACCCAATCACCATCAGTGTGTGTATGTGTATGTGTGTGTGTGTGTGGCTGTGGTTGTGTTGTTGGATGTTATGATATAGAGACGCTGTTTTCATGTAGCCCCCTACCTTCACTTCACCTCAGCCTCTCCCTCTTTAACCTCCATCCATCCCACACAGCCTGACCTCTGGACACTCCATGGCAACAAACACACAACACAACACAAAAGAATTCATATTCACTGAATATGTGAATTCTCAAAGTGGAGCTGCTAGTACCAAACTAATTCACACAGACACAAGAGCCAGACAAACTGAGGCTGTACTGTAGGTTCATAGCAATCAGTCATAGATGCAGTTACTTTAAAAATGTCTTTGTATTCTATGATATTGATGGACATAGCATTTACGTGCTCCTTGCACTTCTAAATCCTGTTTTTGCTTGCATTTTATTCAGCTGCTTTTTTTGACCTCATATACTGTATGTGAGAGCAGCTCTGAGGTTAAAAAAACATCCATACTCATCAGACCACCTTTAATTATCACCGCACTGTCGTCGGAATAAACTTAACGTGCACCAGCGAGGGAAAAACATCTTTTTTTACCCTGGGTTGTGCCTTTCAGGTGTCACGTTAAAGCTGCACCAACTCCCCTGGAGAGTCCCATACGACACACCTGTCTGTGTCTGTATTTGTCAAACATATGGGAAGCTATACACTGCAAAAACTCAACATCTTTCCAAGAATATTTGTCTTATTTCTTGTCAAAATGCCTCAATGTTAGTCAAAACTACTCTCTTTCCACTTAAAATAAGACTCATCACCTAAAAATTAACTTGTTTTTAGACAGATTTCAAGTTTTTGTGCTTGTAATAAGAAAGAAAAAATTGCTCCACTGTCAGATTTTTATACTTATCTCATGTGAAAATATGCTTGAATGAAGTAAAAAGTGTCTTTAAAAAAAAGCGACTTTTTAATGTGATGAGTCTTATTTTGAGTATAATTAAATTAGTTTTGACTAAATGAGTTTTTCCAGTGTATGAACAATACTAATGCATTAATCAGCCATTTAAATATCATTTGGAATTTTGAACAAACCTGCACCATTTGTCATTAGGTCCACTATGACAAAAATGAAAGAGAGGCATGTGTAATATAGTCAAGGTCAGTGTAGAGGTAATTTGTACATCAAAGACATGAAGGAGGTGACACTGTGTCAGCTCTGGCTTCAGATACACATTACACACACAAGGCAGCGTCGTTCTCTGCAATTAAACTTTGTGTCTTTGACTTCACTGATGCATATGAACAGCTGCAGCTTCAGTGACAACCATCTGAAGGGAGAGGAAGAGAGGATGCCATCCTCTTCTTCTTCCTCTTCTACTTCTGACTTCTACACTGCAAAAACTCAAAATCTAAAGAATATTTGTCTTATTCCTTGTGAAAATGCCTCATTTTTAGTCAAAAAAACGAATCTCTTTCCACTTAAAATAAGACTCATCGCCTAAAAATGTCCTTGTTTTTAGACAGATTTCACTTGTTTCAAACAAATTTTCAATTGTAATTAAAAAAAAAAATCTGCACGTTTTTTTTGTGTGCTTGTAATAAGAAAGAAAACCTGCTCCACTATCAGATTTTTCTACTTATTTCAAGTGCAAATTTGTTTGAAACAAGTGAAAACTGTCTAAAAACAAGTTAATTTTCAATGTCATGAGTCTTATTTTTAGTATAATTAGATTTGTTTTGACTAGAAATTAGACAGTTTGACTTAAGACAAATATTCTTGGTAGGATTTTGAGTTTTTGCAGTGCAGGATTGTGTGTGTGTGTGATCTGACTAGGACCCAGATTAGAGGCAGCAGCATCAGGAGGTTGTGTATGTGGCTACAGTGGATTGGATTAGCCTGATTGGGATGTGCTGGTTGTCGGTGCTCTGTGATGAGACGAGAGATGAACAAAAGGGTTTTTACACCTTGCTACTGTCCAGAGGAGGCCGAGCCGCCCAGTTGAGAGATGGGATGTCATGGCGGGCCCATGCAGACCAGAGCTGCAGACCAGAGCTGTAGGTACTGCACTTCAAGGCCAGCTGGCTGTCACCTTCATCTCCGGCCAGTTTAACTGTCCTAACGATGCGAGGTTATTGTGAGGTGAAATAATGCAATTCTAGATTTCAAGGGCAAGTTCAGCCTCAAGCGCAGAACCGCAGCAAACGACTAAATGAGGAGGAGGAGGCCCCTTACCCGTCCACCCACCCACACTTTTGCTCCTTCTCCGCCTGTGGAGAGGGAGTGAGCTCCAATGAGGAGCTAAGCGTAGCGCTCATGTATACTAAAACCCCACTGATCATGCATTATAGATGCAGAGGGAGAGCGCTGCCACAGCGCAGCCACTCCAAGGTTTTCAGCATGTGGTGCTAACAACCTAGCTTTGATCACGGCTCTGATGGCGCTTCTCCCTCTGTTCCTGGTGTGTAAATGTTTTTTTTTTTTGTCTCTGGCAGAGGGGCAGGGTGGGTCATGTTCACTATATCAGTGCACAGGAGTCGTCTTCACATGGGCGCTGCCGAGTCAGCAGCTCCACACAAAACTTAACTCATTACATGTCACTCCTTCGTCTGAGGTCCACTCTTCTACTCTGTATGTTTGTCCTCCAAAGATAAAGTCCATTAGCTAATGTGTGTGTGTGTGTCTCTGTGTGTGTGTGTCTCTCTCTCTCTCTGTGTGTGTATATGTGCCTTAGGCATTGATTGATTGAGATAGTTTTACTGGTCCAGGTGTGTCTGAGACCTCTCATTACCGTAGAGAGGACTTGCCCTGAAGTACCACTGACACAGTCGCAGGGTGATGAGTGTGTTACTCTCCTTCTGTACAGACATTTAACTTTAAACCTTTGAATCTGAACAAATGTGAAAACAGGCTGAACATCACCTCACGGCTCACACTGTCAACATCTCACATTGTTTCCAACATGTCTCTGTGGCTTTTCTCAGATTTGGATACAATGACACAAGACATTAAAAACAGCTTCAGGTTTGGGTGGTGGGTTTGAGTTGGGGTCCTGCAGGTTTGGGTTCAGGTTAATCGGCGATCACCTGTGGGTTTGGTGTGTTGTTTGTCTCTATATGTCAGCCTGTGACACCCTGTGACCTGCCTTTGCTTGATGTCAGCTTGGATTGGCTCCCTCCCCCTACAAAGCCCACCAACTCTCAAAGATAAGCTTGAGTTAATGGATGAGTTAGGGTGGTGGTGCAGCCATTGAACAAAAAGACAATGTCCTGGCTCTGAATTTTTCAATCTTAGAAGCAGCTAATTCAATTTTCTAATTCAAACAAACATTTGCTGAGGAGCTCTGTGGTGGTTCTGTGTTTTCTTCTCCGACTGACTGATGCATGCGTTGTGTTCACAGGCTATCTGCTGCACATTGGTGAACTGTAACTGTGACAGCTTCAAGCCTGGGAAGCTGAAGAGAAGACAGTGTGAGAACTGCAAACATGGCTGGGTGGCACATGGTAAGCGTTCACTGTTAGGAAAGCAACATGTCACTACAAGTCACAATGTAGTAGGGTGTTAGAAACACTTAGAAGTTATTTTTTCAAGTTAATTTGATTAATTGACTATGGTCAATCATTGTGTGTGGTGTCAGCCTAACCATCAACAGTAAAAACAACACAATTGGTGATATTCTACAATTAGCTAAGAATAAGCAGTTAAACAAAAGCAATAAACATTAGAATTTATACCCAGGAATTGATACATCCCTCATTTGATTTCAGCTGCAATTAACCTTTGTGAAGCAATCAATAGACGTCCTCTCTGCTGTGGACTCAGTGTCACAGAGGAAAACTTTGTCTCCTCTGGTAAATCTCTTCTTAAAGGTTTCATTTATCAATTTAACACTATTTTAAAATTTTAAACACAGCAAGAGTTAATAATAGATATATACATAAATGATGAATGCGGCTTCAGACATGCATTTTATTTCCTTCAAATAGATTTAATAAGATTGAAAATCAGAGTGGCAGACTGAGTCTCCGTGTGTTACTGCTGTAACACAATCATTGTCATTTCCATCTTTATCTTCACTTCACAGTCTGAGGTCTCATCTGTCATCTGCCTGCTCTGACACTTTTACCTTCAGTTCCTGCAAACTGATTGGCTGCAGTTTGACTGATTCACACGGCGTCCTCTGTGCAGAGTTCAGATGTGACCCACTGATCATTTTATTTCATTATCAAAAGGCTGTCCAAGTCAGGCTGTTGGTGACACAAACAAACTTAAGTTGGAAGACAGAGGTTTAAAGATTCAGATTCATTTTTCCACACTGGATCAGGGATTGTCTGTGACATCACAGGTTTCTGATGTCCCCTTTAATCTAAAATGAGTAGAGTTGTGTGTGGAGCTGTGAATGACGGCTTCTGGCTGCTTCCCTGCTTGTCACTTAAAGCAGCACACCTTTATTGATGCAGAACGTTAAGCTTTTATAAAATGAAAACAGGTGAGTTATAAAGATTCACCCCTTTTAAGTTGTCATCGGCTGTAGGAACCAAAGTAGTTTTGTAGCAGGCTGTTAATTCTGCTGTAAAGTTGGACATTTCAGAGCTGTTGTGTTGCCAGTAGAAATGCAGCCACTGTAGTTAGGACGGCTGAACTGGTGTTGGAGAAGGACACAAGTGGCCATTTGTGCGACCTGCACACATGAGTCTCCCTGGAGGTTGATGCTTGGTTCACCTCTGATGTGTTTCACTTTCTGTCTCTCAAAATCTGAACAAATTAAACATGAAAGTTAATAAAAGTTAATTTGTGCTAAAAGTGTCACTTTTTAATGTGACAGCTGGGGTAAACATAAAAGCAATATGATTATATGTTTTCAATATCCTGTACACATTTTGTACGCATTCACGTTCTTTGGGGTCAGTTTGACACCAGGCTGTTTTGGCCGTATAAAACTATCAATATTTTACCCACTCATTTTTGAATCTATATTTTACCCATTTGTTTTGATAGTTTAGGGTGATATCAAGCATATTATAACATTATTTTCTAACTTCTAAGAAAGGCTTAGTGAAGTTTTGTCACAGCTGTGTGACAAAGGAGGAGAATGTGTCTGCGAGGGATTTATATTAAGGAGGAGCCTACAGTATAAGGCCCCCTCCTCAGATGAGAATGAGACTCTTTGAGCTGATCCTCCTGTTGTCTCAGCAGACATGTTACACACTTGTACAGTGATTGTTGCATCTGCTAAGAAGGATATACAGTGGGCAAGTGCATGCATGGGGGACACATGGAAAGACTTACATTTCTAATTTTGGAGGGAGTTTACAAGTAAAAGGTGTAGAAATAGCAAGCCATTGGAAAATCGACACTCTCAGGTATATCCTTGATGATAGAAAAAAATCATATAAATAACAGAAATTTGTACTATTTGTTCTGTAAATTATTTGAGTTTTAAAGTCCTTTAAAACACAAAAATACCTCTCTTCAAATTTAGTAAACCTGTTTTATTTTATGTTGATATGCACAGTGTACCATAGTCACATGATAGGTATTCTAAAACAAGCAATAAAGAAACATGAAATAGCCTACCTGAAACATATTATTATTATTATTATTATTATTATTATTATTATTATTATTATTATTATTATTATTATTATTATTATTATTATTATGTAATTAGAATCATTTTCTGGAGATTTAAACAGACAAAAAAAAAGTTAACATTAGTATTAATTTTATTTATTCTAATTAAACAGCTGCTGTGATAGGTTGACTTGTTTACAGTAATTACAATAATGACTACAACATTTACTGTAATTTGTCGTAAGTGAAGAGGCTGCATGACTCATCATTACCTTAATTCTGTTTTTCAAATATCCACTGATAATTAGCAGCAATGCTCTGCAGAACAAACCTTTAAATGAAGCAGCATTAAGACATTCAGTGAATGTAGGCAGTGCTGACATTTTATAGTATGCACATCTATAGTGTCATTTATTTTTTCAGATGATGTTCTCTTATGTATTATTAATTGCTCATACAGCCCTGCAAAATGTACCTTATGTTTGTGTAAATCACAGCATGACAGTGATGGATACATTTCCTTCTGTGCAACATCTTTTTTTTTACATTTATAAATGTGTTGTTTCCTTCTGTGTGAAAGCAGAGATCAGAACAGACTCGTGTCATCTAATCCACTAAATGCTGATGTGTGTATTTCAGCACTGAGCAAACTGAGGGTGCACCACATGTACCAGAGCAGCCAGGTGGAGATTGTGCACTCGAATGTGGTGTTTGACATCTGCAGCCTGATGCTGTACGGCACACAAGCCATCCCCATTCGCCTCAAGATCCTCCTGGACCGCCTGTTCTCCGTCCTGAAGCAGGAGGAGGTCATCCAGATCCTCAATGCCCTGGACTGGACTCTGCAAGACTACATTCGAGGATATGTGCTGCAGGTGAGCAACACCTTTTGAATACTACTAGGAAAGGAAGGAAGGAAGGAAGGAAAGAAAGAAAGAAAGAAAGAAAGAAAGAAAGAAAGAAAGAAAGAAAGAAAGAAAGAAAGAAAGAAAGAAAGAAAGAAAGAAAGAAAGAAAGAAAGGGAATGTGTGAGGGAGATAAGGGAGGAGAATGTGGAGAAAGTGGTGATGTGATGCAGAGACCAGGAAGGAAGGAAGGAAGGAAAGAAAGAAAGAAAGAAAGAAAGAAAGAAAGAAAGAAAGAAAGAAAGAAAGAAAGAAAGAAAGAAAGAAAGGGAATGTGTGAGGGAGATAAGGGAGGAGAATGTGGAGAAAGTGGTGATGTGATGCAGAGACCAGGAAGGAAGGAAGGAAGGAAAGAAAGAAAGAAAGAAAGAAAGAAAGAAAGAAAGAAAGAAAGAAAGAAAGAAAGAAAGAAAGAAAGAAAGGGAATGTGTGAGGGAGATAAGGGAGGAGAATGTGGAGAAAGTGGTGATGTGATGCAGAGACCAGGAAGGAAGGAAGGAAGGAAAGAAAGAAAGAAAGAAAGAAAGAAAGAAAGAAAGAAAGAAAGAAAGAAAGAAAGAAAGAAAGAAAGAAAGAAAGAAAGGGAATGTGTGACGGGGTGTTCCCACCAAACGCGATGAACGCGATTGAATCGCGCGTCAAATGAAATCGCGTCGCGCTAGACGCTCCAGTTTTGACGCTGGTCCAATATGCAAAAAACGCCTCGTCGCGGCATCGCGTCGCGCGACGAGCCCGCCCAAACAACAACATTTCTCCCACTATTTCATTCTCTGGCAGAGATAACCACTATTGCTGCACTGTTCCTGTCCCTGTAGATGGGAGAGGAACAGCGGTGTGGGTCTCTGGCTGCAGGAGGAGGAGGAGGAGACGGCTCCGTGAACTACTGTGTGACTGACCGCCTGTTGAGTGCTTTGGGACGGGGCGGCCGGCTCGCAGCGCCCGCTGGTTGAAAACAGCAGTGATAACGGGCTTTCAGGTCCGAATCTCCAAATCAGAAACGTTTGTAACAGCACCGGAAAAGCAACAGTGAAGAGCTGTGGCTTTGCAGCAGCTAATGGGGATCTGAATAATAAACTAAACTAAACCAGAAAACTTCTAATATTGTCAATAGACTCGCTCTGACTAAGCTGCCAAGGGAACACCAGTACGTCCGTACGTCAGCACGTCGGTGACGATCTCAAAGCTGATTGGCTGTCGCGGCGCGTCTTCACGCGAATTCGCCGCAAAAGTTCAATTATTTCAACTCGAGCGATGAAGCGTCATCGCGCCGGGCGACGCGATGGAGGCGATTTTTCGCGGCCAACGCGTCCATCGCGCCGCGCTATCGCGTCCATCGCATCGCCCGGCGCGATGACGCGACTAATCGCGTGTTTGCATTGACTTTACATGTAATCTCGACGCGCGATGAAGCGTCATCGCGTTTGGTGGGAACACCCCGTGAGGGAGATAAGGGAGGAGAATGTGGAGAAAGTGGTGATGTGATGCAGAGACCAGGAAGGAAGGAAGGAAGGAAAGAAAGAAAGAAAGAAAGAAAGAAAGAAAGAAAGAAAGAAAGAAAGAAAGAAAGAAAGAAAGAAAGAAAGAAAGAAAGAAAGAAAGGGAATGTGTGAGGGAGATAAGGGAGGAGAATGTGGAGAGAGTGGTGATGTGATGCAGAGACCAGGAAGGAAGGAAGGAAAGAAAGAAAGAAAGAAAGAAAGAAAGAAAGAAAGAAAGAAAGAAAGAAAGAAAATGTGTGAGGGAGATAAGGGAGGAGAATGTGGAGAGAGTGGTGATGTGATGCAGAGACCAGGAAGGAAGGAAGGAAAGAAAGAAAGAAAGAAAGAAAGAAAGAAAGAAAGAAAGAAAGAAAGGGAGATAAGGGAGGAGAATGTGGAGAGAGTGGAGATGCGACGCAGAGACCCAGGGCCTTAGCTCTCCTGGTGTGGTGCTGATGTGGCCTCTTGTTGTCGTGGTAGCGGCTGCCAGGGGAGGTCTTCAGCCCGTGCCCGGGCACATTTGTAAATATGATGTCTTCTTGTGCTCTAGATTTTGTCTCAAGCCAGCGCCAAGGCAACCGGGGCCCAGGCTGCGGGCGTCACGTCAGTGCGAGCTCTCACTTCGATTAGTACATCATCAAGTATTCAAGTTGGGCTGCGTTTAATTCATGTTAGCTCTTCTAATGGCAAACGTAGAGTCAGAATCCTCGACAGACGCCCAATGAATGCTCTGTGATGAAATATTAATCACGGTTATGGCAGGGAGCCGCGCCTCGCTTTCAAAGACGCCTGAACTCACATGTGATTACTGCTGGTTTAAGGGGGAGAGGAGCCGCTTGATCAATGTCAGGCTGCTTATGATCACCTCTCCCTTACTGCTGTGTATGTGTGTGTGGTATGTTAGTGCACATATTTACTTTTCCTTGCCGTTGGGACTGTGTACATCAGTGTACGTGTCTGCTGGCATGCTTGTATGCATGTTCTCTCTGAGACGTGCGCTGCCTCTGATGCAGTGGGTAAAAAACCTACATGATTTAAATGAAGAGAAATGACCTGCAAGATGAAACGCTCTGTGTCTGTGTGTAATGAGGGTTCTCCGAGTTCTGGGCTGCCTGCTCATATTAACACTCCATCTGATTCCTTTATTTAGCTGCCCTGCCATTCTCCTTTATAGGGTGTGTCATCTAACCCACTCTGTGAATATGTATGAGCAACCCAACAGACACTTGTAATGCTAATGATGAAAATGCTCTCTCCCCTTCCCCTTTTTTGTCACTTTCCCTCTCCTTTTCAATCTACTTCATCCCTCCCTCTCCCCTCTTATGCACCGCGCTGCCTCTCCCTGTTATCCTGCTTTTGTCTGTAGGACGTGGCAGGGAAGGTGCTGGACCGGTGGGCCATCATGACATTCGAGGAGGAGATTGCCACACTGCAGCAGTTCCTGCGTTTCGGTGAGACCAAGTCCATAGTGGAGCTGATGGCTCTGCAGGATAAGGAGGGCCAGGCGGTGTTGGTCCCCAGCACCCGCACCAACTCAGACATCCGCACTTTTATTGAACGCAACACCCCACGCACCACCGCCAACCTCTCCACATCCAAAGTGGAGAAGTTAAGTGGCAGCAGCATGCACCACTTTGAGAACTTCATCAACAGCATGGCTTTCATGCTGCCATTCCAGCTGTTGGGCTCTGTCCCCACCCCGTTCCTGGGCTCGCCAACCGGGGCGCTGCACCAGCAGCACCAGCAGCACCAGCAGCACCAGCAGCCATGCTGCGTGTCAGCGGAGCAGCAGAGTCAGAGACGAGACGATCAGGGGCAGGACGGCCTAGGGAGAGACAACCCCCTCCCTCTGTCACGACCTCCAGAGAGCAACCTGATCGGTTCTAGCTCCGTCTCATTCTCTGACCTGGACCGAAGCGGAGACAAGCACATGGACAGTCTGTCCACCACACCGAAGATAGAGGCCGAGGACTTCTCCACTAGCGACAACTATTCAGATGGGCCCTCTACGCCATGCACGCCGTCCATGAGCTCTGATGTCACGCAGATGTCGCCTGACGGGAAGCTGCGCTCCCTGGACAGGAACGGGAGCGGTGGTGGTGGTGGTGGGGGGGTATCGGGAGGAGGTGGGGGCGGGGGCTCTCTGAAGAAGGGCCGTGTGTATTGCAACGCCTGCGAAAAAACATTCTACGACAAAGGCACGCTAAAGATCCACTACAACGCAGTGCACCTGAAGATTAAGCACAAGTGCACCATCGAAGGCTGCAACATGGTGTTCAGCTCGCTGCGCAGTCGCAATCGACACAGCGCCAACCCAAACCCGCGACTACACATGCCCATGAACCGCAATAACCGGGACAAAGACCTGCGTGGTAACATGTCTGATGAGAACTCCGAAGGAGAGAAGTATGGGACGCCTATTCCTGTCTGTTCAGCAGAAAGCCATAAATCAGTGCCCAGCTACATGGTGAGCCATGTGGACACTGGTGCCAAGCTCCACAGCAGCTCCTTCCCCAGCATGGGCCAGAGCGGCATCCTCTTCCCCAACTTAAAAACAGTCCAGCCGGTCCTGCCTTTCTACCGCAGCCTGGTGACTCCCGCAGAGCTCGCCAACACCCCAGGAGCGCTCCCTTCCCTCCCTCTGCTGTCCTCCTCCGTGCCCGTCAAACCCATCACAGGCCACGAACCCTGCATGACAGACCCGATACCAAAGAAGAAGTCGCGGAAGTCGAGCATGCCGATAAAGATAGAGAAGGAGGCGGTGGAGCGAGACGAGCAGATGGATAACGGAAGCAGCTCCGAGGACGAGGCTCCTCTACAGGACAGGGACCAGGAGGACTGTGGAGCAGCTGGGGAGAAGGAGAGGAGAGGGTCTTACACTGGTGAGGAGAAGGAAAACGACCAAGCTCTGGACAGAGATATGACAGAGAGGAACGACAAAGACGAGGTGCCGAGGCAACCCGAAGCGGGGGTCATCACCTGCGCTTCCTCCCCCTTTGAGAACAGATTGATGGAGAACCACTGTGACAACAACTTACTCTGTCAACAACTCAACGGCAACGAAGACAGGGAGCACACAAACTCGCTGATTGCGGATGATAAATGGGACGAGGGCGAGCACAGGCTGACCAACGGGGGCGCTCTCCAGCTTATAGACCGCGACAGGGAGGGATCTGACGGCTGCGTGGAAGACTACAGCGACTCAGGGCTGTCTCATTTTGACTCTGGTGCCGACCTGCCGCACCACTGTGAAATCTGCAGTAAGACCTTTAAAAACTCCTACAGCTTCAAGATGCACTACCAAAACGTCCACCTCAAGGAGATGCACATGTGCACGGTGGACGGCTGCAACGCTGCCTTCCCCTCCCGCAGGAGCCGAGACAGGTGAGAGGCTGACTGACTGTAACCAGTGATGGGAATAACAGTGTTTAAAATAACCCATTTAAAATAACTGCATTACTAAAGGCACTACTTTTTTCAGTAACGAGTAATGAAAAAAGTTCCTGTTTCGCGCCTTTATGACAATAAAATGCGCCGTTGCGCCCATCAGAAAATAACACACCGTTTAAGTATAGGATGTTTTATAGCAACACATTATTTTCAGGTCATCAACTGGTCAGAAAAAGCCGTTTATCTGGACCAAACCAACACAACTAACCTCAGTATTGCTCCTCACAGGCAGGCCTGTGACGCGCTGTATCACTCCGCCTCTTCCACATGCTGCTGATCTAAACAGCTGATAGGCGGAGTGATACAGCGCGTCGCGGAGCAGGCCTGTGTGGAGGAATACTGAGTGATTTGGTTAGTGCAGGCAATAGTTAGGTAAACGGGGGTTAGGGAGGGAAGTCCATCATTTGACATACTGTATTTGAGCATTTTATTTAAAAAAAAAGTAAAGCAATCGTTACTTCCCTTGTATAATTAATTACTTTTATCACTTAGTAACTCTGTTACTAACTCAGTTACGGTTTTGGGAAAGTAACTAGTAACTATAACTAATTACTTAGGGAGTTGGGCTAAAATCAACTACTCTGTTTAAGATAGAAACAGAAGACGTTTGGATCACTAAGGTCAAATTATACTTCCTGTATGATGGTGTAAGGCCAGGAGCACACTGGATGTAGCATGTGCTCTCAACTGGTGGTTGGGCCCTGATACATGGAGTCACAACATGAAAGCAAAAAAAAAGAGGGGTTTTTTTTTAGGAGAATTTGAGTGGTGTTTTAAAGACACAGATGAGGAATATGAAAAACACAAAAATCTTAAACAAGATCCTGAGCTGAGTGAAAAGAACTAATATGAGCAGGTACAGCACCGGGGAAACTCACCTGAAGCAAGAAGGAACATAACACTAGCACAAATGAGAAAGACGAAAGATATAGAAGTAAATACACAAGGGAACCAGCAGCGCTTGAACACAGGTGAAACACATTAGATCAGGGCAGATAATCAACAAGGAGGCAAACACACAAAAACAAAGACACAGTAGAGAAGTAAGAACAAACTAGAACAAGAATTGAAACAGATGTCCAAACACAAGAGTCACAACAAATGTACAAAGTCCAAACATGATATGTCTGTCCATTTTTTTTTTTACATCCGACTTTCTGTATCATTACTCAAACTTAGAAATACAGATTTTCAAGAACACTGGATGGATTCACAACACTTCTGCTCTTAGCACCTGCCAAACGTTTAATGCAACATTTGTTTTCATTTGCAGACACAGTGCAAATCTGAATCTGCATCACAAGCTTCTGACCAAAGAATCCCTCAGCCCAGCCAGCACCCTCTACCCGTCCTCCTCCCACTGCAGAGACAGAGACTCCGTCGGTCTGGACTACTGCCAGGACCAGCGGGACAGAGACCTGCACCATCGAGACCCCACCAGCCACACGTCAGTCATCTTCCGAGGACACAACCGCATGGGCCTGGTCTTTCCTATGAGCAAAATGTCCAGCACACAGGATAGCGCCGAGGCATCGCCCTCAGGAGAAATGGAGGGCTTGGGAGGAGGTGGTGGTGCGGGGGAAGATGGCGCGGTCCTGGACCTGAGCACCTCCTCCTCTGCCCCCCCTCGAGGCAGCGGCAGCGCGCGGTCTTCCTGGGACTCAGATGGAGCGGGCAGCGACGAAGGGGAGGGGATGGAAGAGGGTGAGGAGGCGCTCCCCATGGAGGACAGCGATGAAAGTTGCGACGGGATCGCCATGGGACGGCCCGGGGGCGAGGAGTCGGCACTCGGGGGAGAGAAGACCCTCGGCAGCTTCGGAGGAGAACAGGGCGGGCTTCAGGGAGGTGGGGGTGGATCTCCGATAACCTGCCACATCTGCCAAAAGGTCTACAGCAACAAGGGCACGTTCAGAGCCCATTACAAGACTGTCCATCTGAGACTGCTTCACAAGTGTAAAGTCCCCGGCTGCGATACGTCCTTCTCCTCAGTCCGAAGCAGAAACAGGCACAGCCAGAACCCCAACCTCCACAGGAACCTGGCTCTCAACTCAGGGGCCACAATGGACCAAGAGTAGGGATCTGAGTGATTTCCCCCATTCTTACTGTATTTTTATGTCGTTGTTGGTGGTGTTGTCATTTTCCTTTTTTTTTTTTAGGGGGGGCGGGGGGAGGGCACCTAAAACAGGCTCACCAAATAGCACTTTTTAAGGTCTGATCTCTGGTCCATCCTCGTTGTCATGTTTTGTGAAATGGAAGAAAAAAAAAAAGGTACAATCAGGATTCAATTCATTTGTCATCTCCTTTTGGAACATAAACTGTATAAAACTCGAAATCTTTCCAAGAAGATTTGTCTTATTTCTAGCCAAAATGTCATTTCTAGTCAAAACAAATCTCATTATACTTAAAATAAGACTCATCACATTAAAAAGTAGCTTGTTTTTAGACACTTTAATCTGATAGTGGGGCAAGTTTTTCTTGCTTATTACAAGCACAAAAAACTTGCTTTCACTGGCAGATTCTTGTACTTATTTAAGTAAAAAAAATTGGTTGAAACAAGTGAAAATCTAAAAACAAGTAGATTTGTAGGTGATGGGTCTCATTTTAAATGGAAAGAGATTAGTTTTGACTAGAAACAAGACATTTTGACAAGAAATAAGACAAATATTCTTGGAAAGATTTTGAGTTTTTGCAGTGTATGGCTTTTTCTGCAAATGACATCAACCAACATAATGTGTAAAGAACAGTAATATTTATTTTCAGGCCTGAACAGTCGAGTCATGATCAGTCTCCACTTTTTGTTGTGAAACTCATCTCTGTATTGGTTTGCCTTATAGTCCATCCATCCATCCTTCCATCCATCCATCCATATATGTACTACTTCACCATGTTGGGCTGCAGAGGGGCTGCAGACAATTTCAAATTCCAACCAACACAGGGTGGGGGTGGGGTACACCCTGGACATGTCACCCATCTATCACAGTGCTCACATATAGAGAGGACCTCAAACACTCACATTCACACCTACAGGCAATTTAGAGTCACCAATCAAGCCAGTGTGCATGTCTCTGGAGTAGCTACCCAGGGAGAACTCATGCAAACTGCACCAAGAAAGGGGCCAGGAAATCAAACAGCATAACCTCCTTGCTTAGAGGTAATAGTGCTAACCACTGTACCAATGTGCCGCCCCCTGACAGCCCAGGTTGGACCTTAAAGAAAAAATAATATATGAACTGTTTTTTTTTTCCGTTTGTTGTCCAAGTGAGGATTGTGTCATGAACCTGGTTTAGTTCCTGATGTTTTACATCAAATGCGATCAGATCTCGCCTGTGAAGCTGTGCATTAGGCATTAAGTGAAGAAAACATCTGTTCATCATCTTATCATTTGGACAGTTCAAAAAGAGTCTGTGTTAGAAAACTATTGTGTTGTGCGCTTGACCAATAAGTTATTGTGTGGTGTTGATCTGTCCCATTTGTCTTTACTGTTCTGGTTGTTGAATCTGCCAATGTTTACCAAAGATTTCTTCAGGCCACAGGTGTGTTCAGAAACCCCTACACACTGTGAGGGGCTGCAGTATTAAGAGGGCCGGCCCAGTCTTCTCTCATCCACTTGATGATTCACAGCAGTATTCAGACTTGGGCTCTGGTGTCAATGCAATTAAATCCACAAAACAACAACTTTTGACTGAAATGGGTGAAAAGGTCATTTCTGCTGTGTTTTGATATAAAAATCTGCTCATGGCCCCTGAACTGATTTTCTCTCCTGAATGGACCAGCAGCAGAAGAAAAGACTATAGTTGTATAATACTTTGAATGAGTCAGACACTGAGAAATGAAAATAGGAAAAAAATAATAATAAACGCCCCGTATGTGATCACACCCTGAAAAAGACCTGGTAAACAAAATGTTTATTGAGCTGTATATTCTGTGAATAGAGTAATTTGTTATTTGACAGAAACCAAAAAATATAAAATAGGTAAAGTTCACTGCTAACGTTACATATTTTTCTTTTCTTTTTTTTTCAAAAATGAATGAATAAAAACATTGTGTTGTACATGTCTGATTATTTCACCATGGTTTACTATTCTAGATTTGATCTGTATTCTGAATATTTTTGACATCTGTATTTAAATGCAGTGGACCCAGACGGAAAATCTCATTTGTCTATTTGTTTGGACTTTGTTTTGTTTTTTAAAAATGAGTGAAAACCAACCCATGATGGTGTTTCCTTTGATTTATTGTTACAATATTCATTCCAATTAAATAAAAAGCCATATGTTTGAAAGTTTCATTTTATTCAATCTTCTGCCCATTAAATAACACACACAAACACACACACACGGGGGCATAGACGCCACTACAAGAGATTTCCTTCTTCACAAGTGAGTTAAAACAGAGAAGAGGTCATTGTTCTTGAAGGATAAGTTCACCTATTAGACGATTATGTTTCTTACCTCTTGCAGGATCAAGCCATGCGATAGTTCTGGTTTTATGTTCAGATATTTGGTCCAAGATAAAGAGACAAACAAGAATCAAAACATCTGTCTGCAGAGACGCTGCCCCTGTTGCTGTGGATGATTCACCAGGCAAACCATTCTGATGATAAGGTGTGCCAAAAAAGTCTACTTTGTTGTGATTTGATCCTTGTAATAATAATGAATGACTTCATTCAGCTTGTTTGGAGAAAACTCAGTCAGTGTGTCACTGTGAAAACACAGATGCAAGAAAGCTTGATCAATTTCAAGAAAAAATAGGATTTATATCTGAGGAGAGAAAAATGGCTCATTAAGCTGCACTTGTTGTCAATAGATACCAGGCTCTGTTGATGGGCAGAGGAAGGGAGAGGTCCACAGATATCCTGAGCTAAGGTCAACCAGTTTCACCTCTACAGAGCTATAGCTAAGTCAAGAAAACACATAGCCTAACACACAAACCCAGGCTGAGGCACAGGAGTACTGTTGTAGCAATGAATGACGTTTAAAAACCATTTTGGACAAACTGTTTGTAAAAATGGGCTATACAAATTCAAAATAACTTCTGTAAAAGAGAGATCATACGTCTTGATAATGAGGTAGCAAAACATAATAATAAATAGAGAATATTTCAGCAGTTTCACACAAGGGAACAAACACAGTTTCAACATGAGCTGGTGGCAGGTAAACGGGGGGTGGATGTGGTGCCGCAGACATGAACACACACACACACACTCTTAGCCTGAACGGACAGGGTTTTAATGTTTGTTCTACAAGGACTATGATTATTCATGCGACAGTTGGATGTACTGTTTAAAGGGATAGTTCAACATTTTGGCAAATTGGCCCATTGCCATAATCGCTATAGTCATAGCAGTAGGTTCCTTTAATTGTAGGTGTAAGCTATTTTCAGTACCGGCGGAGCGCAGCAGCTGGCTGCTCAGAGCTACACTATGGAGGCTAACGGAATTTCTTGGTTTCCCTCATTAAACTCATCAAATTCAACATCCCAAAACTCCACAGCGCTTTTGTAGACAAGTTGTGACCTGCACAACCACCACGCTATGAGATAATGACGGAACGATACGAAACGGAGCCGTTTTCGAGGTAAATTCATACAAAACCGCTGATGCGCGTTGCGTTCAGGGACAGTTTTTCAGCAAGCAGTCTCCGTATTTACCCTGTATTTACCTCGAAAACGGCTCCGTTTCGTATCGTTCCGTCATTATCTCATAGCGTGGTGGTTGTGCAGGTCACAACTTGTCTACAAAAGCGCTGTGGAGTTTTGGGATGTTGAATTTGATGAGTTTAATGAGGGAAACCAAGAAATTCCGTTAGCCTCCATAGCGTAGCTCTGAGCAGCCAGCTGCTGCGCTCCGCCGTACTGAAAATAGCTTACACCTACAATTAAAGGTAATGAACCTACTGCTATGACTATAGCGATTATGGCAATGGGCCAATTTGCCAAAATGTTGAACTATCCCTTTAAGGGTTTAATAGCGTCACCTTTATTATATTTGGGGCTCTTTTAGCTACTTTATACCTGTTCTACAGGTGTTGAACATATTGAACACATCTACAGGCCAATAATTGTGTACGCTCCACCTAATGGCAAAATGAAAGACCATGGTTTACCTCTGAATTTATTCCTCCAAGCAGATTGTTCTGACCCTCGTCTCTGATGTTTTTTCGCGAACATTGTGACTATTGTCCTGAAGGGCGTTGCCCGGGGCAGCATCTCCTTTGTGGCATAGCCGCAGCATTTTTGATGGCTAACATGCTCAAAATCTCTTGAAGCTTCGCACAAACATCAGACCTGCAGAAAATGTATTATATTGTAAGGGTGGCTCCATAACGCCACCTTGGAATTTCTAAAACCACTACTCAGCATTAAGGCTACTTTGTATTGAGTGGACAACAATCAGTAGGTACAGAGAAAGCCTCCAGCAGCCATAGTCCAAGACAAACAGGAAGATGGCCATTTTAGGAATTTGATACAATGGACTTCATATTGGGCCAATCTCATCTTCAATTCAGCTAACATTTTGCTCAAACCTTGAGCTTTTCTCAAAGGTCGTGTCAATAGCAGCGTGGTCAATTTAACTGATTTTCCATTTAAAATCTAATCTAATCTAATCATGGTCCAAACAAGAGACCTAAGGAAACCTCTGTGGTGTAGTTTTCTCCAAAATAAAACTAGACTATTAAAAATATTCTAAGGCGTGTTCCCCACTTTCATCACAATACAGCACAACTACAATTAACAACATTGTAAAAGACCAACACCACACATTTAGCTTCTATCTCATCTCCCCTCTGAAGATCACCTGGGCCCAGTGTGCAGCGTTTCTTGGTCAGCTGCTGCTGACACTGTCATGATGACAGGTGGGTGGTAGCGGTATGTCATGGTGCGTTCCATCACATTGGAAGTCGGGACTCGAAGCTAGGAACAACGTCACCTCTGAGTTGAAAAACATGAAAGTCGGAAACACACCATAGCCCTATAGCGCCTCTATTGGCTATAGCCGCCACTGCTGGGTACAGAGACAAAGAAGCTCATCTTTAGTCATCGAAAAATAAAGTCTAACCCGCGCAGAGGAGTATAATTATGACCTTAAAGCAGAAGTAAGGTGAATGTTTGTGTTAATATAAGTCTTAAATAGTTGTATCTTCCGACAGCAATCACTTCTATAGAGTGTTTGGTCTGAAACACGGGTCTGTCAGTCACTTTGCTCTGCTGTAAGCCAAGGAGAAAACTTTCCTTGTATCCTACAACCTTTATCCAATGAGGAGAGAGAACGGCACAAAGGGGCGGTCCTCTCTGTGTGTGCAGCCAAGGGATGCGCGTGAATGTGGTGACGTAGGGACGAGGGCGGGGACTGCTAACTCCATCTGCTGACAGGAAGTTAGCCAAAACCACCGGATCGCTTACTTCTGCTTTAAACATGACTGATTGAACAGATGAACATCTTCACATTTGTTAGAGCTTGAGGTGTGCTGTTGTGTGTCAACTAAAAACATGGCGCTGTCTTAGATCACTGAGATAATTTTAGAAAGCAAGAGAGATTTGTCCATATTTACGGTTTTCTGTTTGTATGTTTATGATCAGTTGTTATTTGCCATCTTGGAGTGTGATGTTTTCTCATGGTGAAATCCCAGAGACAAATTAGTTTTGCATTTTGCACCGCTCATGAGCAAAACCCCTGTCAGATAATAAGGAAATAAGGAGGGGAGAGGAGGGAAAGGTTAGAGTTGCAATTAACCTTCAGAGTGTACATTTTTAGCAGGGCAGACCTGCATAGTTTTCGAGAATTGCCTCAAAAAGGCAATTTACTTCAGGGAATAATAATAAACAGTGCACTTTCTTTAGGGTCCTCACACCCTCCAGTGCGCTTGTGCCCTTATAAACGCACTTATTTGTTTTGAACATCTGTTTCTAAGAGGAAGGTTAAACACAGACCCACACAAAACGCAGAGGAAGTGTTTCACAGGGGTGAGAAACTTCCAGCAGGATGGTGTTTATTTGTTGGAACTGGATTAATAGTGTTTTGATTTGCTGATCTTTTCTTTTGGCTCAGGTAAATGGAAGAGTCACTGTAGTCACATTCAGCAGAGTAAAATGTGCATTGCCTCAAAATGGCATCTCACTACATGACCCTGAAAAAAGCTCTCACAGTTATTGAAGAGCTGATTAAATCGCTGCAATGCTGCTATACAAAAGTTAAAGGGCACAGATGGAAATGGACCAGGGACAGTGGAAGTATCGTTGGGCCCACATTGAAAAAGCGAGGAGGACAAATCTGTTACGCAACATGCCAAAGTATGGCACTATTACAGAGTGCTGAAAGCCTTGCATAACTCAACAATTCAACCCACCCGTCACATTTACTGTACATTTGCGAGCTTGCAGAGCTGTTCCTCATCACTTAGGAGCTGAAAAACCCAGTTCTGACAAGTGCCCCCCATCCTTTTTCTCTGGCACGTTGCAGAAATCTAGTACCACTCAGAAAGGGCACAATGGGTTATTTTAGTCCCTCCTGTGTGTTGTATGTAGGCGACAATATTCAGCAGAGAACCTGGCTCATCTGTAGAGGTGGTGCACTTGCTCAACTTCCTCCACAGAGCCGTATCTGTATCTGGAACGACTTGCATCTTTAGGGCTATTTTTAAGAAGCATGGATCCTTCGTTGCAACAGTTTGTTGAAATAAACCTGCAGTGTTTAGGAACATGAGGATTGATTTTTACCACACACCAAAGCAAACATTTGAAACTTACTTGTTTTTAGAGGATACACAGTAACACTGAAGCCTGAATTTGGTCATTTCCTTATCTTGGTCTTGTGTCCTAATGCTGTTTTCAGATCAGACCATGAGTCAAAGCAAGAACAGAGGTATGAACATGGGTGCAGCAAACTGAGGTGAAGGCTCTGTATTAGCACGTTAAGATTTCACATGATCATTAATATCAACAGGCAACTAATGGTTTTCTGTTGCACGCTGCATGAGAGCAACACCAGCCGACCTGTGCATGAAATCCTCCTGGATCCTCTCCTAACAAGCCAGCGGCAGAAACGGAGCGGTGAATGCAGCGGAGCTGACCCAGAACAGTATGTTGTTCCTCCAACTGCTGGAAAAGTGAAAAGAGCAAACATCTTCCCAAGAAAGGCTAATGCTAACAATATGTTTTTTAGCTGCTGTGTAACATTAGCTACATTTATAGGTGTCACATTAATTAGCTGTTTGTTTATACCACCTGCACTACACTAAACTCACATAGTCCTGTACCAATACCTTTACAGACTGGAGTAAATGAATGTGCTGTTAAGTGTGATTTTTGATATTCATTTTTACACCTACCAGCCATATACAGGAAACATGGTCAAAGTCCCTCCTTACTGAGCTACAGCATTGGATTAGGACAGTAAGGTTTTTACAGAACATTTTGATGATACGGTCAAGTTAATCTTTGACCTTTTAGAAATTTAAAGTCATCAATTATTGAATCCTCAAAGACATTTTTGGAAATTATAGTAATAATGTATGAAAACGTGAGGTCACAGACTGAAATTCCCTCTGGGTGTCTCTGATATATTGTGTTCATTATGTCACTATGACCTTATCCATCTAAATCTAATCAGTTCATACTTTCATCCTTGAGTCCAAGTTTGGTGTGTTGTAAAAATGTATTTTCTCTCTTCCTTAAATCTTTTTTTTTTTTTTTTGCAAATATGCAAAAAAAAAGTTTATAAAGTAAAAAAAAAAAAAGAAAGATAGAAAAAAAAGAAAAAGAATTCAGGAAGGGGGCCAATACTTTCTCACAGCACAGCAGTGTGTGTGTGTGTGTGTGTATGTGTGTGTCCACGATCCCAGTACTGATCCTGCCACCTTTAAACTACTTCCTTGGTGAATAACCACCATCACCTGATTTAAGGATTGTCATTATGAATCATTATGGATCACTCAGAGCGCTTTCACAATGGGAGCCAGAGTTTGGTCACCTCTATAGAAATGCTTCTTTTAGTTAACAGTAAAGCTAAAGGTTGACAAATGACCAGCATGTATAGTGTAGGTCCATCAGACACTTGGAAACAGGACTGACCTTGCAGCATGTGGTTTCTAAAGTGGTGTTGAGCTCTCGGGGGCCACCACAACAGGTTTTCTGGGGCAAAAGTAAAAAGCAGGGGAAGATTCAAACTTCTTCAGCTTAGTGTAACAACAAATCGGTGTTTCTCATGTTCTCCATGAGAACACATTCGCTCTCTTTAAAAGTTTGAAAGCAAAGCAGCACCTGGGAGGAGCGGATATGTGCACATCACTGTGAGAAGCCCGAACAGTGAAACCGAGCCCTGTGAACAACACTCAGACGTATCCTGCCACATGTTCCAGGGAGAGGGGTCTTTCTGGGGCACTGACACTGGATCCCATACCTCTCAGTCCTGGGATGGGGATGAGGGCCGTTAAGGGGGGAGTGTGTGTTAGTATGTGTGTGTGTATGAGTGTGTGTGGTTGGGCTTGGGAAGCTGGAGAATATGAGGGGGTATTACCATCCAGCTCAGCAGCCAGATGGACAGCAGATGACTTTTGTTCTTCCAAATACTCTGCAGGCTGAGGGAAGAAGAGGAGCTAAAGGTGGAGGGTTTACCCACCCACCCCCCACCCCCCTCCCCCCTCCCTCCACTCTACCCCACCATGTCCTGCCTTGACAAATAGCACTATATCTTCTAAGGCATTATTGGGAAGTGAAGTTTTATACACTAAAAACATGAAATGTACAGAATACACATTTCCTAAATCTGAGCCAACTGATGGTACAGCACCAGTCTGATGGCCTGCATCTCAAGGCAGCGTAACTCAGCTTTGTACACTAATGAAAACTACTAATGGTTCGGCTCCACCGCAGTGGGACCTGCTGCCAGTCTGCCCTCTGCTGCTGGGAACCTGAACAACACTGGCTCTGGTATCTGCCCCTTTGCAGGTTCATGCTGCCCCCTGCTGGTGCAGAACACCACTCACAGAGTTCTGTTGAGGTTTCCACCTTGACAGTGCCTCACGTAAAAACAACAACAACAACAAAAAACCAACAATTTGAAAGTGGAGCTTTTGATGCCACATTCAAGTGACTTTTTTTAATGTGCCTGGGACATTTGAAACTGAGCTATGACAGTTTCACATACACACCGGTTAAAAATTCAACCAGTTCCCTATTTCCACATGTTTCTTTAATTCTTCAATAAGACACTGGCATTTTCATACAGAGTTCCCTCTTCTGTATTTCCTTGCTAGCTACATACCCATAGCTTCTCTGTGCTTCTTCTATCCAAACCGCACCCAGGGCAGACAGAAGGCTGCCCAGGTGTTCACCCAAGCCTTATCACCCTGGTGCTTCTCACTCTCTGAAAGTGAACACCCACTACTGCCCTCTCTGACACCTATCTGGCACATGTCCCACACACAGTATACCAAAAAATAAAAACAGAATATAATGAATCTCAACAGTCAGTGACCATTTTGTCAGTGCAGAAACCAGAACACTGACACATTTACTCTTAAGACAAAATGATTGAAAAAAATATTGGCAGTTGTTAGCTGCAGGCCGCGTGTTCAGGATCTCTTGGAGGTTTTTTAATTTTTAGATGATTTATTTCAAAATTGAAAACTGTAATTTCAGGAACTTTCAAAATAAGAGCTTTAATCTGTAATTTCAAAATAAGAGCACTGATGTATTGATGTTTGGAATTATTTAAAAATATATATATATATATATTTTTTTAAAAACTAAAAAAAAACAAAAACTATAGAGCAACTATATATTTTTACCTCTCCAGGAACCATCACCTTATCATGGTGGAGAGGTTTGCGTGTCCCTGTGAACCTGAGGCCTGTGTTGTCTGGAGCAATGTGCTCCTGCAGGGTCTCCCATGGCAACTGGTTCTCAGGTGAGGGGCCAGACTGAGAATGGTTCAAGAAAACCTCATGAGAAAAGCAGAAGAGGTCTCCCTGTCTGGAGGAGGTCCAGGCCTGGACAGGGGGCTCATGGTGCCTGGTCAGGTACAGCCTGAAGAGTAGCCTGAAGAGGCTACATGGAGGCCAGGCTACATGAGGCCAGAGTCTCATGACAGATGAAGTCCTTGTCCCTTTTGGCTGAATTAAACCTAGAGGTCAAAGGTCAAAGTAAGCATTTCTTTCCATAAGATGCCAGTGGAACTTTATGTTATCTATGTCTGAAACATTTAGCTAAAGGGATAAACACTTTACATGCAACAGTGGGTAAGTGCCAGGAACTGCTATTTAGTTCTGTGGTAGTAAAGCTGAATGTGCACTGTATCTTTTTTCCTTTTGTTTTTACCCTGAATTTGGTCTAGAAGGCAATGTTAGTGTTTAGTGCTGCTTCTTCCTTGATTTTAAGATACTGACTGAGACTGGAAACATATTTACATTTTTTACAGATGGACAGAGCCAGGCAAAATGTGTCCCCCTGTCTCTCTGCTAAGCTAAGCTAACTACCTGCTCATATCAGTTACTGTCACTGCAGAGACAAAGATGTTTAGTGACTTGCAGAGACTTGATTGTATTCGTAAGGTTGAGTAGTGTTGTGCTGTTTGTAGTGAACTCAATTACCTGACAATATTCATTCTGATAGATAACCCTTGAGAGCAGGTATCCTCCACTGTGGTTCTCACAGCTAACAGACACCACACTAACCATATGTCAACATGCTACTATGTATGAGTAAAAACCAGTGGACAAGCTGTCCTCTTCTCTGAGGACTGAGGTCCTCTCCAATTCATCTACTATTTAGGCTACATCTGTGGCTTGTAGTTTTCTGTGAAAAAGGCTTACTGATGATCCTCATTTCTGACATCAGTTCCCTGCCTGCATTATTGCGAATGTTGTATACACAGGAACATTGATGTGTTACCTTTTTTGTGTGTCTTGTTTTTGTATCTGTTGTTGCTGTGACACTGTGAATTTCCCCCTCGGGTGATCAATAAAGTTCTATTCTATTCTATTCTATTAACATCTACTGTATGTTCTTACTGATGACACTAGATGGTAGCATTACATTTTATTACACAAAGACCTTAAAGCAGAAGTAAGCGATCCGGTTGTTTTGGCTAACTTTTTTTTTTTTTTTTCCTTATTTCCTTATATTTTACTGTTTAATCTCTTACTTTTCTACTTATTTTTCATTATTGTTCAATTATTTTCCTATGTTATTTGTTTTTAAACCGTTCCAAATTTGATCTTTGAATATGTTGGGTGAGGTTTTCATATAAGCCCTCTTGGGTTTCATACCTCCCCTTTGCACATCCCAGTAATGTCGATTGTTCATGTTGTTTATTTATATGATATTGTTTGTGCTAAATAAATAAAAATAAAAAAACTTCCTGTCAGCAGATGGAGTTAGCAGTCCCCGCCCTCGTCCCTACGTCACCACATTCACGCGCATCCCTTGGCTGCACACACAGAGAGGACCGCCCCTTTATGCCGTTCTCTCTCCTCATTGGATAAAGGTTGTAGGATACAAGGAAAGTTTTCTCCTCGGCTTACAGCAGAGCAGAGTGACTGACAGACCCGTGTTTCAGACCAAACACTCTATAGAAGTGGTTGCCGTCGGAAGATATAACTATTTAAGACTTATATTAACACAAACATTCTGCTTACTTGTGCTTTAATGGAAATTCCTTTTCTTGACTTATAATTGGTTCAAAGAATTTAAATTGTGCTTACATTCAAAAGTTACCTGGACTTTCTTCACGCTCACATTGGAAGTATTAATTATTCTCTATGTCACAAATGACCAAAACAATAGTGATGATGATAACTGCAATGATAATGTACTTATAACACACATGTCTTCAAGGTCCAAGGTCCATGTGTTGTCATTCTAAATACACTTTCACATAAAGAGAACAAAATACGCAGGTTCAAACAGCACAATAAATCCTGAGGAGAATTTGCATTCATAAGGCCACACCCACAATTTGTGAGTTTGCTCTGACAATGACCTTTGACCTTGGTCTTTGAATTTCTCTAATCTGTTTTCAAGTTTAACATGTTTGAGTGGTTATATTATTTTTTTACATATTTATTTACCTAATTAATTGGTTTTATTTTTGTCATGTGTTTTGTGCTCATCCTGTCGTGTTCCACACAATCATGTTGAAATGTCAATTTTATGCAAAGTAAATACAGTTTATATCTGTTTCACAAAGAGCAGATGATTTACATACAGTGTTTCATTTGCTTTGTATTTGCATTCCCACATGAGAAAGGAAGCTGACAATATGTAGCTTTGGATATCTGAGATGACAGTTGATAATTAGAAGAATGTCACTGTGGATATCTGAAATGTTCATTTTGAGTTGCGAGAACTGAATTATGAATCTGAAACACATCCGGACGATAGCTGGTGCAGGAATTAGAGGGGGTCTTGTCTACAAGATTGACGGTAGATCCAGTGCCTTGTAAATGCAAATCCATTTTCTATTTACCGTGTAGCCTATAACAGGATAAAATGGCCTGCCATAGACAAGGAATGACGGTCAACATAGGTCTACAGTAAATTGTACAGAGGATGTTGAGGCTATGTTGTCTGCAGCATAACTCTGAAGCTGTGCTGTTCCATCTGACAGGAGTTCTTAAATTGCCTGTCATTAACTTGTGAAAGACTTAATCTATACTCCTACCTACAAATAGCCTAGTTTTAAATTTGTTAAGTTTTATGTCTCCAATCTCCAAATTAACTGACAAGTAGACTGTATTTATTTATGTTAACAACAGTAACTTTTATTATGTTGTTGCTCAAGATACTTTCGACGCTCTTGAAGTCATCTTTTCTCTCCACCGCGGTTTCCTCCGCACGAGCAGCTGTCAGCCAATGGGCTTTAAGAAGTGGCGACATCTCTGCGATTCAGGAAACCCTCTCCTCCTCCGCCACTCGATAAACCAAGCGAGACTACGTACATCACATTTCCGGTCTTTAGTTTCACAATAAAATTAAAACGGGCTAGTGTTTTTTCTTTTCTTTTTTTCTTCATTTATTCAGTTTTTAAAACATCCTGTGTAAATTACACAAATATATTTAATTAGGATGTGTAGGACTCTGCACCATTATTGTGTATGAGACCCTATAATTTGAATTGCTTTTGATAAATTCCCTTCCGTTAGTAGCCTGTAAATAGGCTATATGTCACGGATTTTATATGAAATTTATAAACAACAATATTAGCCTAAATATGCGCAAACTATTGGTCACGTTGTGGGGAAGATAGGGGGGGGGGGATCCCAACCTCGTTTTGATAACAGCAAAAGTGGTGTTGACATCAGGGCCGGCCCTAGGATTTTGGCGGCCCTAAACAAGATTTTTGTTTGTGGCCCTGCACTCTAAGCGCAAACACCAAATCACTGGTTAAAACTGAATACAGACATGTTTTATTGAGGCCATTTTCTCGACTTTTACATATTTTCTTAAATGTATCTTTTTAAGATACTTGCAGATGTAACAATACTCAAGTGTTTCATGTCTAAATATTAGAACCTCTGCTGTAAGCACACTGAGGCCAATTTGTCCTAGAACACTGTATAAAGAAATAATTTAGGCCAAATGCTGGAAATTTGAGGTCTGCTTTTTGAAAAATTTCAAATCCCTTGTGAAAACACTCCTTCAGTCATGAGAATGAACTGTTTTGGTGCTTGAAATAGGATATGAATACAGTAGATAAGTGTAGAAAACAAGTCTAAAATGAAATTTTGTAAGATTGCTTTTTGAGCACAAATGTTGTCATTCTGCCGTTCCATTTTCACAAAATGTCTCAAATGTGAGATACAAGAAGCTGAATATTGACTTCACATTACATATAAAGCTCATAGCGTGCACGTGCAGACCTCAGGATGTTTAAATGACTTGATGAACCCCGGTACCTTTCTGATCATGTGGCCCCCCACCTAACGGCTGTGGCCCTAAACAACCGCATAGAGTGTTTATGCCAGGGGCCGGCCCTGGTTGACATAAAGAACTAAGGTAGCCTTTAGCCTACCTAATAGTGAAACTTTGCAATAACATGACACCCTTACTAACCCACTGTCAATGGTCGTTTTATGGTATGAAAAACAATTACATTTAAAAGGCACTTACATTTTCAGTGTTGGGGTTGAGGTGCTTTTATTTTGAAAGTGACCAAACTATTTCCGGTATTGCCAGCCTTCGCAGTGTGAGTGAACCACCTGCCTCGGGTCTTGCTGCTGTCTTGAACGGTAGTTAGTGATTGATAAGCGGAGCGTTGTGGACCCGCTCGCTCGGTGCTTCGTCTCCACGTATCAGCGGGTTATTCGGTGCTGTACGGACCGGTCCACCGGGAGGAGAAGCGGCAGCGGCAGGATGTCTGTGGCCGGGCTGAAGAAGCAGTTCCACAAAGCCAGTCAGGTAGACGCCTGCTATTAGCGCTCATAACAACAATTGACTGGATGTGATGTGGTGGACCATGTTCGCAGCTAATAACGGTGAACCGAACCAGGTTTCAGGTGGTTGTTAAAATATTCAGAGTAAACCAACTTTGAAGCTGTGGCTCACACACTGCGAGGTTGTGTTGTGTTGTGTTGTGTCTCCGTGAACCGCTACTTTCTCACCCAGAGAAGTTGCTGCGCTGCGGGGACAACGTCGCACCGAGCTCCGCTGAAAAATGTTCGAAATGAAAGAAACTCAACAGGGAAACACGCATTTGTAATCTGACGTAATTTACGAAAAAAGCTGATTCGGTTCCGTGATCGAGCTGTTATAGTTGTTTAAATAAAAGCGCACCGCTTTAATACCGTTTCAGATGTTCTACTTGGTTCCTGTTCCCAAGCTTGAATCGGTGGGAAATAACTGTGATCGCATTATAACGGTGTTTGTTTAATACAGTAGTAATAGCAGCAATTTGACCGAGCTGCAGGCCAGAGGCTTCATGGCAGGAGGTTTTATTGTTGTTTAACGGATCGTGATCTCTGAAGGAGAGATGATGTCCGTTTCTGAGTCTCCATCTGACACCACGTTGTTTTACTGGCACGTAGGTAGGACTCATTAGCTAGTGAACACAGCTGATCATGGTCTGTCCAGACGTCATCCAACGTCTCTGATGGTCTCGCTATATTTCTTGGCTTGTTGAGGGAGGAGCTGTCCTCTGTGTAGCCTACTGCAGGGGTTCTCAACTAGTCTCACTCTGGGACACACATCTTCCCATGGTCATTAAGTCACGACCCACTTTTATAGAATTCAAACCAAGATTTTTTTTTAAGCCTTTAAAAACTCATTTTGCTCTTTATTGAGCAAAGTGCATTTCAGAGCACATGAATGAAACTGAGGGGGACCATGACAACTGCATGTACGGAAGTGAATAAAAAAATATCAAACTGCACAAAATGGAGACCAACAAAACAATATATTTGACTTCTAATGCATCTCTGCATTCAGAGCATATTCATAAAAGTGAATAAATGTCAAATTGCACAAAATAAAGACCCACAAAACAAAACAAGATTCACTGCATTCAGGCCACATTAATAAGAAACTGAGGAGGACCATAGAGTGCCGAAGCGGAAGCAGGAAGTAACGGCCCCATGGGTCCTCAACCCGAAAAAAGGCTCCATGAACGAGACTCCAAGATTTATTTTGTGATCCGTTTGAATTGTGCCATGACAAAAAAATATGTCCTCTACCTGTTTAAAACATCACGTTTCATGCCGAGAAATCAGCAGTTTGTTGTAAACCTATTGTAAAATAAAATTCCGAAGAGTCCGTAACCAGAAAGACTACAAGTCGCGTAGGTGACGTCACACACCAGATGCCGCCCTTTCCCGTGTCAGTTGGTGACGTATTTTTTGTGGGACACAGATCTGTAGTCCGTATGCGTCGTCACACACAATACATTCTTCTGTTGCCGTCTTACGATAAACTGCTGATTTCTCGGCATGAAACGTGATGTTTTAAACAGGTAGAGGTCATATTTCTTTGTCATGGCGCAATTCAAACGGATCACGAAATAAATCTTGGAGTCTCGTTCATTTCTATGGAGCCTTTTTTCGAATTGAGGACCCATGGGGCCGTTACTTCCTGCTTCCGCTTCGGCACTCTATTACAACTGCATGTGTTCACATAAGTTGTTTTTCAAAATAAAAGACATGTCCAACATCAGATGTGCATTAAATATTATTTACTTTTTTGACCAGCTGTCTGCGACCCATCCAGAACGGGTCCGCGTCCCACTTTTGGGTCCCGGCCCACCAGTTGAGAACCACTGGCCTACTGTATAGTCAAGTGTCTCAAATGCACCAGACATGTTGGACCATAAATACTGTAACATTTTGAATCAGAGGGGTTGTAGCCTACTTACTGAGCACCCAGTGCAGGTCAGTACAGCACTGCAGCTTATAAACACCACTGGGTAATGATTGGCCTGAAACGCACCATGGTGGGTGGCTGTGTGTGAGTAACTGTGAAGTAGACACGACACAGTGCAGATATAGCATCACAGACCATGGTGGGCCTGGGTACCGGTTTTTGCCATGATACTGTCAAAATGCACTGAAAAAGTTCATAAAGTAATAAAACAACTTGTAATCATGTTTGCATCCCCTGCCATGCACAGCCCCCGTAGCATCTCAGTGGAATTCAGATCTGGGCTTTGACTTGGCCGTTCCATGGTGAATTGATTCAGAAGAATGTGTGGAGCGTTTGTGTCAGTTTGTGGACAGATGGTCTCACATTGTCCTCAAGCACCTGCTGATCCAATGGAGACTTGGTAGTGGATTCTGTGATGGTGGGCTGGCCAGGCTGTGGTGCAGCAAAGCAGCCCACCCCATGCTTCATTATAGTAGGTGAAGTTGGGGTTTATGGGGTTCTATTTGCACAAATGCTGTCTTTGGTTTGAATCCTCTGTTACTGTGTCCAAATAATTCATTGTTAGACTCATCTGTCCAAGGCACATTCATTGTTCCAAAAAAGTCCTATGCTGTGTGTCAATGCTGTGTCTCAATTCAAATACTTAGCCTACGTGTTCACACTGACAAGTATGGCAAAATGCAGTGAATACCTGTCTTGGCTATGTAGAGGAATAAAATAAATCAACATACCAGGAGGGTACAGGCTGCTTCAAAATGCTCTGCTACAACGTTAAATCATTTGTACCTGATGTGGTGAAATCCTCACACTAGACTCTGTGTTTACCTTAGACTAGAATCTGAATCACAAATCCACACATAACAATATGTAATAGAGAGGATGATGCTCTTGTGTCCTCACAGCAGGGCACGTCTCATGTGGTGCAGCTGCCTCCTGCAGGGATCTAATCCAACCTGATTACTTGTGAAATGTTTCCCATGCTCATGAGCTACAGTAAATGTCAACGTGCCACTTCCTGTTTGTGCGTCTGTCTGCCCCACACTCCCCTCTCTGCTCTGATTGATGTGTGCTGCTCTTCACAGCCGGTTCCATCAGATAACATGGAGGTCAGGTCATACTGTATTCACTAACATTCTCATATCAAGAGCTCCTAACTTAGCTTTAAAACTCTTAGCTAGGACAGATTCAGGAAGGTGCTGAGAACAACTCTGAGCAAGTTGGGGACAGACAGTTTTATCTTATGGCCCTTTTCACTACACAGTTACAGCTCTACTCGGCTCGACTCGGTTCAGGTCCTTTTCCATCACAGCTGAGTTCTTCATAGTTCCTCTTGTATGTGGGCAGGGCAGGGTTGTCATATCACAGTCTCGCTCTCTTTTTTCTCTCCTCTCGTCAGCTCCAAACTCACTCGTCTGCACCTCGATTACGGACCACAGCGTGGTTTCCCACTCAGCAGTCATTTAACTCAAGTGAAAGAACAACAACAGTCTCAGACAGTACAGATCAGTGGCCGCTGCTGTCGGTGTGTTTTTGAAATGAGCAGATTTGATTCATGTGTGGGATGTCGTGTTCGCGACTCTTCCAGTGACGACGCTCTGGCCAATCAGTGCTTAAAGGGACATTGTGAAGGAATTACTCCCATCTAGCGTTGCGGCTGTATATTGCAAGCAACTCAATGGTATTTTTCATGCTGCATTCACGTGAAATTGGGCAGACGGCAGACGGACGACAGCCGCTGCACGATAAACAAGCCTCTATGTAAACAAGTGGTCCGTCAGCACGAGGCAAAACCACGTTTTACTGGCTTTCTCTCCACTTCTGTGACTAAAATGACACCTGGTTTGTTACCGACGGCCGTCTGCCCGACTGCAGGTGAATGCAGCATCAGTGTAACGCTCCGTTCCTCCTCACTGCGTTACCGCGGTGACTTTTCACAGACGCCACCTCCACCTGAGCCGACAGCTCCGGTGTCTCCGCTGAGTTTCCGTGGTTTCCTACCGTCACGCTGCCACTGAACGTAAAAACATGGAGACACCACATGGCAGCAGCACCGAGCTTACCCGCTCCATGGAGATATGAATGATATGAACGGTTAATTCAGAGCTGAAAGGAACACTTAACTTTGTTGATGGGGGGGGATTACTGATTAATGAAAAACAGACCTTTGAACGAAATAATCAATTTTCATGAAGGAGAAGTTACACAATGTCCCTTTAATGTGTCATCAGATCATGTCAGTGACACTTGAAACACCAGATACAAGTTGTAGTTCAGAGCAAATTGTCACCTGGTTAAATTTATTCATTATAATCCAAATCAATCTCTCTGATGCTTCTACTATTGTGTGGGTCAGGTCAGCGGTGCTAGCTGATGTCTATTCAACTTGTCTTGATAGTAGAAAATCTCTGTGTTCCATTCATCTAAGAGAAAATATGTCAATAATGAATTAGTAATTTCCCTGGAATCCTGGTGCATCCTGTTTTCTGTCATCTTCAGAGGAATATTATATAATTATATTGGATCAGCGTTGATCCACCTGAGTGGACTGGAAATGTATCTTGACACTGTAAAAGCTGTAGAGTTTCTGTTATAAGGCTTTAACAGCTGTGTGTTGTCAAATGAATGGTAAATCTAGCAACAACCACCAGCACTGCCCTCTCTCTGTATCTGTGTGCTCAGCGAGTGGCAGGAGGTTTTCTCCCCACACGGAGGAGAGAGGCTGAGAGGTGCAATGAGAAAAGATCACGTCTCTTCTAACCTCCTGCGATCATGTTACAGTCCTAGCTCACTCTGTCTTTAACTGATGTAGTTAGTGGTAATGTCAGAAGACATTGTGGTTATTAAAGGGATAGTTCAGTTATTTATTTATTTTTAAGTGGGGTTGTATGAAGTAGACAGCTCTCTGCTCTCCCCCAGTTAGCCATACCAGCTCATAGTGCTGGACAGAGACACAGGAGATAAACAGCTGTGAATGGACCCAAACTAACAGAGTATTTTCTCTGCATACAACAAGTCCCATCTCAAAATTATACACCAGCTTACATGTACGCTAAATACAAACTTTTTATGGTACATGGACTGTTTGGGGAAAAAAGCAGTTTATCGGAAACTAAGGCCGTGTTCAGACTGCAGGTGATATCTGACTTGGTGACTGCTCTAAGACTGCAAGGGAATCTCTGCTTCCTCTAAAATGTAAAATGTAAAAAATACAATGAAATGAAAAATACTGCAAGTGGTATGATCATTTGAATATGAATTATTATGAAACAGCAGTAAAGATGTGTACAGATGTGTTATACTGATAGTGGCTCCAGTTTCGTCTTCAGTCCTTCTGTCTGGTAATGATTGAGTTTTCCTACCTGGACCCTGTGTCTGTCCCATAGACTGTAAAAAGAATGGACGTAGCGTCCGCGAGGTCACCCATTGGTTTTGGGGAGTCGTTTTTGTGACTCAAATATGGCGGCCTGAACAGCGCCATGTTGGATTGGCCGGCCGAGAACCCGCCCACTGGCCTCGAAGCAGCTGTCCACGGAGCTGCTCGGACCTGTCACTCAACGTTTCCGCGCCCTTATTGGCCAGAGTTTTAACCTAATAACAGTAAAACGGTAGAGTTAAAAAAAAATCACCCCCCTCAGAGTGTGTGCGGGGGTAGAAACTATCGATTGAGATGAAAAAACGCTCTGACACCAGGCTTTTAACATGTTTATTGAGGATGTAAAGTCGGCGATTTTAACATGGGGGTCTATGGAGAATGCTCCCTTCTGACACCAGCCCCCAGAGGAATCCGAGGGGATTGCAATTTTTTGAACGCGGAAGTGAGCTTCACTTCTCAGACCGACAACTGCCCCCTTGGTCTGTCCACTCTGCTATTTGTGTTGGATGGGACAAGGTAGGGATATGTTACGATGGTACGATTGGTGTCTGTGACAGCAACACATCCATGCCATGTTGTCTTCAGTGTTTGGTCAGATTAGATGGACAACCTGTCTCTGCAGCGGATTGGCTTCCCACATGTATTGCACTTTCCCCTTTCACGGCTTTTCTCTCCTCTGTGTTGATGTGTAGTGTGAATGAACAGTAGCCTGACTATGAACTGATAAGCAGAACTGAAATTAAATCATTTTTATGGGTACCATTTTTGATTCGATTGCTACTCTGAGCCTAGGACAGGTGTGTCTGTACCAGCTCAGCTTGAAGCTGAACTGTCCTAATAACACTACACTACAGTTATAGTGTCATGAATTGCACTAATACCTTCAACTGTAGAGCCAACTGTGATGCTAGTCAGGAACTGTTGTAGCAAAGACGGTTTATAAACCAAGACCTTTCATGACGAGTTAGCTTCCTGTATGCATGTCACGTGGGCTTCTGCACGGCCACGCCCCTGTAGAGAGACCAGAGGCAGCTTGGAGTGTATTGATTCCTATGGGACAATTTAATGTGAACACCGATTATGGTCGGGCCTTTCTCCCCACGGTCACTGAAGCAAATTTTGGACTCATTTTTCACAAGCCACATCTCTTCTGAACAGTTTGACACCAAAATGGTAATTTTCAGACGGAGAGATCCGGAGAAAATCCACTTTGTTCAAGACCTGTCTCTGTCTCTACGACACACTCTCGCGAGATTTGGCACAGATCTCCTAGGCAACGTCAAACAAACGGCCGCGAACTCCCGTGAAAATGATTTAAATTATTTTTGGCATGCTAAATATTACTGTTAGTAGTGTAAATATTTAATGTTATCATAAGAAAATATAAATATCTCACTTTCATCTACCTACAAATTGTATAAATCCACACACACACGATCACAGACGAGGTGGTGACGGTTGGCCACGCCCACTTAGAGAGACAGGAAGTGTATACCATTTCATATCATTGGAGCAGCCGCTCATGGAGTATCTTTCCATTTATTGAATATCTTTGGTTGTAGTGCAGCTCTGGAAGAAGCTGTTCATCTATAGGACTGAGGGCAGACTTTACCTCTAAAACACCTTTGTCCTCTGGAAATGACAATGAAAACACATCAGCTGCATGATCATTCAGTTGAATTATTTAATGCACAAACACTGAGGAGTAATCACATTGAACGTGAACAATAATGGTGTTGAACTCTTAAAAAATGTTTTTAAAAAATTAGATTTGTATAACAATTGTCAAAGGTACTCAAATAAATAAAAAAAATCAAACTGAGATGGAGTGAGTGTTAGGACTCGTATGGTTTCCAGAAGAGGTGGGTTTGAGCTGATTTTTAAATGAGTGTAGTGAGTCTGAGTTGTGGATATTACGGGGTGTTCCCACCAAACGCGATGACGCTTCATCGCGCGTCGAGATTACATGTAAAGTCAATGCAAACACGCGATTAGTCGCGTCATCGCGCCGGGCGATGCGATGGACGCGATAGCGCGGCGCGATGGACGCGTTGGCCGCGAAAAATCGCCTCCATCGCGTCGCCCGGCGCGATGACGCTTCATCGCTCGAGTTGAAATAATTGAACTTTTGCGGCGAATTCGCGTGAAGACGCGCCGCGACAGCCAATCAGCTTTGAGATCGTCACCGACGTGCTGACGTACGGACGTACTGGTGTTCCCTTGGCAGTTTAGTCAGAGCGAGTCTATTGACAATATTAGAAGTTTTCTGGTTTAGTTTAGTTTATTATTCAGATCCCCATTAGCTGCTGCAAAGCCACAGCTCTTCACTGTTGCTTTTCCGGTGCTGTTACAAACGTTTCTGATTTGGAGATTCGGACCTGAAAGCCCGTTATCACTGCTGTTTTCAACCAGCGGGCGCTGCGAGCCGGCCGCCCCGTCCCAAAGCACTCAACAGGCGGTCAGTCACACAGTAGTTCACGGAGCTGTCTCCTCCTCCTCCTCCTGCAGCCAGAGACCCACACCGCTGTTCCTGTCCCATCTACAGGGACAGGAACAGTGCAGCAATAGTGGTTATCTCTGCCAGAGAATGAAATAGTGGGAGAAATGTTGTTGTTTGGGCGGGCTCGTCGCGCGACGCGATGCCGCGACGAGGCGTTTTTTGCATATTGAACCAGCGTCAAAACTGGAGCGTCTAGCGCGACGCGATTTCATTTGACGCGCGATTCAATCGCGTTCATCGCGTTTGGTGGGAACACCCCGTTAGGAGGGAGGGAGTTCCAGAGGGTTGTGCTCTGTCCCCCAGGGTGCGCTGCCTGGTCCTGGTCCTGGTCCTGGGGTCTGATGGTCTGAGGTGGCTGGTAAGGGCTGTGATATGGTGACAGATTGGTGGAGCATTTCACAATTTCCGGGTTATATTTCTGTTGTCTGCCCCAAGTGGAGACCGCCAGTATTGTGCGTTTTGGCTGTGTGGTGCTACAACAAGTATATGCACAGACCGGCACAGACACTCGTACGTTCGATCAAGCAGCAAGTATATCGCGGCCCTAAGGGAGTGACGTTGGAGAAGGTTAGTCAGGGATGTCAGAACAAAAACATCTCAAACAATGTCAACTTTGCATCAAAAGTGACATAACTTACCGAATGACACTTAACGACAGTTGTCATAAGTATTCATTGATGTTTATGACGGCTGTTATGTCATGGTTATGACAGTGTTATGTCGATCTTATGAATACCTATTCAAGTAAAGTGTTACCTAAAATGTTTGTAGTTATTGCATTAGTGGAGTCAGTGCTGCCCCGCCCCCTCTAGACAATGCACAGTAGAACAGTAAGGTTTATAAAAACAACTGATTTCCTGTAGCCCAGTGATTCAGCTCTTTGAAAAGCCCACCACATTGTTTTGAAGGGAAGCCACTTTAAACTCTATGAACATGTGGTTCCTATGTGGTTGTGCTTCATGAGATTTTCCCTCGTACCGACAGTGATTGTGAGTGTGACCTGTGACAGAGTGAACAGGCACATCACACTTTATAAAAACTGTCTGCAGTGAAGTCCTTCATCCTCCTCCATCTGCTCCCTGCAGACACACTGTCTGCTACCTGAAATGTTTCATTACTTGTTCAGACTGAATTCCCTCTTTGCAAAGAGCCTCAGACTTTTCTCTGCATCACATTAATTAGTGTGAACCAATATTAACACACAGTAAAACCAGAGTCTTAGGCTACTGCTGTTAAGCCCACACCCTTCTTATTAACCTTCACATCTAAAGTCAGATCTCCTCCATGAGGGTTTAACTTTGTCCAGTACGAGTCAAACTGTTTAATGAGTGTCTCTGTACTGACTTTATCTCAGCGTTCAATTAAATATCCTCTTAAAGGGATAGTTCAACATTTTGGCAAACTGGCCTATTGCCATAATCCCTATAGTCATAGTGGTAGGTTAATTACTGTCGGTGCAAGCTGTTTTTAGATCTGCGGGGCAGAGATGCGAGCTGCTCAGCTAACGCAACGGAGGCACGCAGAATGTTTGGCTGTCCTTCATCAAACTCATCAAATACACAATCCTCTCATGGACAAGTTGTGACCTGCACATTCACCATGCTATGAAATAATAATGTAATGTTACGAGATGGAGTTGTTTTCGAGGCAAATGTGTAGCCAGAACTACATTCCGGGCGGATTGATTTAAAAAACGCAAGTAGTTTTTATTCCATAGTGTGGTGAATGTGCAGGTCCTAACTTGTCCACGAGAGCATTTTGACGGATTGTGTATTTGATGAGTTTTGAGGGATAGGCAAAAGAACCGTTTTGTGAGCAACTCACTTCTCTGCTCCGCCGATCTAAAAACAGCTTGCACCGACAATCAAAGGTAGCTAATGAATCTACCCTAAGACTATAACGATTATGGCAATAGGCATATTTGCCAAATGTTGAACTATGCCTTTAATAGGAACATTTTTGTGATTTGATGAATTCTTGATTGTCACACTGCAGCTAACTAGGAACAGGATACACACTTATACATACAGCCACAGCGCCACCTTCAGTCAAAAGGAAACATCATTTACTTTCCCAGCAGGTTGTCCTCTCCTTCTGGCTTGGTCTGCAAATACTCCAAGGCTGTGTTCGAAATCACCCCCTATCACGGATGTAGTGCACTATATAGTGTCTTCGCCATTTTGTAGGGTTGTTCGAATTCTCCGCGATTAATTTCATCCACTATGTAGTGGATGACAAAACACCCACAATGCACCGCGAAATTGAGTGAACAAGCGATGTACACTACTTTCTACTCCGTATCCCACAATGCAATGCGGTCGTGTTTTGCCAGAGAAGAAGAGGAAGCTAATTAGCATGTTAGCTACGATTTATTCAGGCAATTTACCAAAAAAACTCCTCAGACGTATTTGCCTTCGCTCCGTTTGCCTCGCCCGAGGAGCAGGAGTTGGGCAGCAGCATCCCAACATTAACAGGCAGCATTAAATCAATCTAATAAAGAAACTGTAGTAGAATATGTATTAAAGTGAAATTCCGGCGTAAGTGTAAACCATGGTCAAACACACCGTAACACCGAGTTAGACCCCCCCTCGAGAGATCAATTTGCCCGACCGCTACATTCACGAGATCCACCAACTTCAGCAAATACCGCAATATCGCCACACACGGCGCTGTCCGGATCCACTGTCTGACCGCAACCAAAACGCCACCATTTGCCCAAAATAATGCTCAGAACTGCACCAAATGTCATCAATAGTACACACAGGGTCCCAGCACGTAGTACGAGTTGTCAAACATCTGCTAGCTTTGCCTGTTTTCTTTAGCAAGGAGATGCAACTCAACTCACCTACTTCTCCTCCGGGAGCCGCTTGTTGGTGAGGAAGCCCTGACGAGTCGATCACAGAGTGCACCGGAGTTCCGCAGCTCAATCAACAATTACCTCATGGAAATACAATCAGAGTTTGTTTTTTTTATATCTTGCATATCACTTTATAACTATTATTATCGAGTGCTGGCCACGATATAGGCGCAAATGAGCATTTTTAAGAGCTGCGGAACTCCGGTGCACTCGGTGATCGACTCGTCAGGGCTTCCTCACGAACGAGCGGCTCCCGGAGGAGAAGTAGGTGAGTTGAGTTGCATCTCCTTGCTAAAGAAAACAGGCAAAGCTAGCAGATGTTTGACAACTCGTACTACGTGCTGGGACCCTGTGTGTACTATTGATGACATTTGGTGCAGTTCTGAGCATTATTTTGGGCAAATGGTGGCGTTTTGGTTGCGGTCAGACAGTGGATCCGGACAGCGCCGTGTGTGGCGATATTGCGGTATTTGCTGAAGTTGGTGGATCTCGTGAATGTAGCGGTCGGGCAAATTGATCTCTCGAGGGGGGGTCTAACTCGGTGTTACGGTGTGTTAGACCATGGTTTACACTTACGCCGGAATTTCACTTTAAATACGATCTGACGAGCTAAGCTAATAGCCACAGAGCCGCTAACGGCTCACGGTCCGGGACGCGATATTTTTTTTCCTACTATGGCCACCTATGGCCGCGCCAAGACCCGCCTTACTCTGCCTCTGATTGGCTGCCTCTGCAAGGCTAAGCCTATCCCTGCATCTTACCCTAACCTTAACCACTCCCTTCACACGCCTAAACCAACCGTCTTTGCCTAAACCTAACCGTCAGAGTCGAGGGCATCGTGATAAGCCAATCAGAGGCCTAGTTGCCTGGCCATAGCAGGAAAAAAAATTTTGCGTCCGGGACACACAACAGTAGTTTACCAAACCAAACTTCCGACATTTCAACAGTTTATTGTCCGAGTAACACAACCACACAGAATTACATCCTAAAATGTTCCCGCAAGGGTCTGGTTTTTATTATATTTTTATGTGTCCGGTTTGTTTCATACATCCATGGTTTGTTTACATGATTCTCAACGCGTCTGCTTCCGTCACAGCAACACCTGGCGCATCAGCTGACGCAACCACGTCCAGAAAATTACCGTCTAGTGTCCGAATTCTCCTCCCGTCATTCCCTACATCATGTACATGATGTAGTGCACTATATCATATACATGATGTAGTGGATAGGGAGTGAGTGAGTGAGTGGGTGATTTCGAACACAGCCCAAGTCTACTAACAACTGTTCAAAGTGACAGGCAGAGAAGGAACAGCGCTACATTACTAGGCTTTACTGTGTGTAGAAGATGACGATGTGGAGAGGTCTGTAGAATTAGCCGTTGCAGTATTAAACAAACTGAAAAGTACATTTTCTCCTAAAGAAGAACAAACAGCCTCAGTAATACAGTAGCTTCAGCCAAACAGCCTGCTCAACATACGTTCAATCTCTCACCTCTTTTCATGTACTCTTTGCTCATTTGGACAGCCTTTCTGTTTAGACCCACAGCAGTATGGCAAGGCAAGGCAATTTTATTTGTATAGCCCGTTTTTACAAACAGTTTGTCTCAAAGGGCTTTACATGGCAACAGATGTTGTCAGTTTGAGTCAAGCTTTCACCATCTGTTTTCCTTTGTCTGACTCACCTGGGGCCTGGGTGGGGGTTTGGGGGATTGGGGGGTTTTATCAACCTGGCTGATCATCTGACTGCTATTGTTTTAGTACTGGGACCATTTTTTTGCACACAATACTGTTTACAATGGCAACAGTGGCAGATTTAACCCAGGAGACTCTTCATATTTGAAACAATTGGTCCTTGATTCCAGGCAAAAGTAGGATTGTATTTTTTATTATCAAACTGAATCGATGTTTTAGACACTTTAATATACACAGTGGTGGGTCAGTGGTTTACACTGTTGCCCCACACTAGAGTTCTTGGGTTGGGCTACTTCGGGCTAAATGACAATGTTGTCCACAGAGTGGGCTTGGGCTACGACGGAGTATCAGGGCCACATTTAGAGAAAAAAAAAATCACAGACTTCGAGAATAAAGTCATAATATTATGGGAATTGAGTGGCAAATTTATGAGAAAAAAGCCGCGACTTCCTCCAAGTCCGCCTGGTTCTTTCTGCAGAACAGATGCATTTTCTTGCATATTCTTTTCCAAGTCCTGATACTGATGACAATGTGGTGCTGGTGTGCCAAGCTTCGGTATGTAGGATTTGTGGTACTGGTAGTACTCCGGTTGAGAAGAGCAACTGTTTGCCTTGTTCTCACAGAGCACAGTAGCCTACGTTAATTTGTTGCTGTTGCCAGTACCGTGCTGATACTGTCGGTAGTGGTGCCAAGCAAAGCTCCAGAGCTTGAGCTCTGGGGGGAATCTTGTCGGCCGTGCGGCCCAACCTCTATGGGCCCAACACAGGGCTTGAGCTCGGGCTCTGGAGCTTAGCGGAGCTGCGATGAACCACTTCAAGAAACATTATTTTAAGGTCGAAGCCCTATGCTCTCCTTGTTTGTGAAACCTATACTGAAGTACAACTTAACGAAATGCTCCACCGCCCTCATTTTAACAACTTTCCTCCTCTAAAACAACAGGTTAAAATATTATGACTTTATTCTCGTAATATTATGACTTTCTGGATGTTTTTTCCCCTCAATGTGGCACTAATACTCCGTTGTACTTGGGCAGACCTATTGCATACAGATGATGTGAATAATGCTTATGAACAAAGATTCATATTTTGAATGACAAATGTCTATACCCAAATCTCGCCAAACTGCCAGATCAGCATATACCCACATACATTACCTGCATGCCCCACAGACACACAAATAATATGCCAATGCTGTATGATGTCACCACAGCACATAACCAACCCAGCTGAGCAGGGTTGGTTTGCCTCACAAACCTGCCAAGCCTGGCTCCAGCCCCCCATGAGCCTTCATGGATAAGCAGCATAGCGGATGGATGGATGGATGGATGGATGGATGGATGGATGGATGGATGGATGGATGGATGGATGGATGGATGGATGGATGGATGGAAGCAAAAGCATGAAAATGAGGAAACACCTCTTTCTTGCAGTGATGTTACCAGGCACGTGTCCTGTCTCTGATGCATTTAAATCTGAGAGGAGACAGTAAATCCATCCAACATCATTTGTCATTGTATCATAAAGGCTCCCTGTCACATTCCCTAACTCAGTTACTGATTAAGACATTTGTCTCTAATGCATTTTTTGCTGATCCCTACTTTTCCTCTGTGTGTGTGTGTGTGTGTGTCTTCACAAAGAAGGAAACAAACACTTGCACTATAAAGACTTGTGTTAAAAGTGCAGGAACAAGGAACTTGCATATCTGTCAACACAGTTGCACAATCCAAACTGTAAATGAACGCACAATCCTGTTGGCTTCTTTCATCTGGGGCTTGAAACAAAAGCTAACATCCTGTCTGTGAAGACTGAAGCTCTCTGGAGAGTCTGTTTTACTCTCTGAACTTTTTATTCACTCTCAGTTCACTGCTCCGGATAATTGCACTCCTTAAGATCCACCTGTACTTTGTGATTGGGTACATGCATTTTTGGACAAACAAGTGCAGATCACTCCACTTTTGATTTTTTCTGTCTAAACTGTTATAACTGCACTGTTTGTTTGTTTTTAACGCTCCTCTCCTTCATGAGTCCTATGAATGGGTTGAAAAACTCACAGGCTGCACCATTCTCACTTACTGTCTACTCAATAAAAACATCCAAAAGTCAGAATCATTTAGAAGATGGTTGTTCTGCAGAGAGCAGGTGATTGGGTGGATCCATCCACTAGGGGCACTGCTGCGCCCACTCAGAGTCCTGCTGATTGTGAGAGAGAAAAAGACCGGTTGATCCGCCGTTTGTGGTTCACACACACACACACACACACTACTCTGTTAGTGTACACTGATTACACTGGATTAAAGTGCCATAAAAGGGTCGACTGTTTCCTGCTTCATTCTTTATTCAAGTCTTGGGAGAACTTTAGAGACTGCGTTCTAACAGACTCACACTGCCATTACAAAACAGAGAATCCAGGCTACAATCTTTAAACCTCCCTCACAATGGTACAATCCAACATTTACACACAGTGGTTTTAATATTTCTAATACCTTCAAAGTTGAATGATCCAACTCTCCTCCATTATTCAGCCGGTGGTAATTCTAGTTGTGTGAATTTCTTAACATTCTGATATGGACATAAGTTACTGTGGGTGAGATTTTAAAGGGATAGTTCACCCAAAATTCAAATTTCACTCATTATCTACTCACCCTCATGTCGACTAAGGGCTGTGAGAATTTTCAGAGTCCTCCATCCCTTCTCTGAGTTACGGTGGCGTCCGCGCAGCAGTATTTGTCCATATAATTGTTCCGCCGGTCAGTGCAAATGATTTGCACTGACACAGGAAGAGCAGTGAACCGAGATACTGGGAGCTTCCGCTACAAACAAGTTTAAAATACAGACTTATTTCATTTTTTTCGGAACAATTTCTCATGTCGGGGCTTCAATACAAGAGGGACATTACATACGAGCAGTATGGAGGTATTTGGATGTTTTTTGGTGTGTCTTTTTGGACGAAGAAAGTTGACAACCATTATATGGACAAATACTGCTGCGCGGACCCCCCCGTAACTCAGAGAAGGAACGGAGGACTCTGAAAATTCTCACAGCTCTTAGTCGACATGAGGGTGAGTAGATAATGAGTGAAATTTGAATTTTGGGTGAACTATCGCTTTAAAGGGTCAAGTGGTTCGCCGTTTGGACATCTTGTCTGCTGAATGCTGTCTTGTTCATGTCGTCCCTGAGTCCGAGTGTTAGTAGCTAAACTAAGAAAACTACAACACCCTCTCTTCCAGCCATGTGGCAGGGTTGCACAACATACACTGTAACTGCCCTCTATAAATCTCATAACGCTGTCTAACATTATATTAGCCTTTAATAATTATCCACAAAACATCGTTCACCAAATGCTGTCCCTCTGTAGCCCCTCTACATCCCTCCATGATCTCCTCTCTGCTCTTTGTGCAGCTCCTCAGTGAGAAGATCAGTGGGGCTGAGGGGACAAAGCTGGATGAAGACTTCATGGAGATGGAGAGGGTGAGTCCAGGACTACTGACACTTTTTCCAGGTTATTGCATGTATAACTCAATCTTCTCTGTCACTGACAATTAGCTGACATGTTTTCCGGGCAAAGAACTTCACTCTCGCCTCCTCCCCCATGAATTCATCAGGAGAGGAAAAAAACGCGATTTCTGATTGGGCTTCTCATAGACGTCAGTAAGAAGCCGAGGAGGGGCCATGGGGGAAAAACACCCCCACGGCGTACGCGGCAGCCGGCATTGGTAGCTGTGAAACAGGCAAACAGCTGTTTTATTTCCTGCTGTAGCGCTGTTATTACGTCACTTTATTAAATTTTAATTTAATATTTTTTCATGCGAGAAAGTAATTGTTTAGATCCCCAATGTGCAGTCGGTTTATCCAAATGACGGCTGTTTAGAAGTTTGCTCCGATGTTTTTCGGAGAAGTGAAGCTCCACCTGTGGAGAAGCGACCGGAACATCACAGAGCTGCAGAGCTGCTCGGCCGGCCAACCTCCGTCGTCACCCTGGGGGACAAAACGATCGTTAATTAACTTACCCGCAGGTTTTTAGAGGTTTACCGCGGGCGGGTTAAATTCTTTTTAGGAGATAAATGTTGGTCTCATTGATGAAATCTAACAATTGTGGCAGTCGCATTAGTTTGTTTGAATGAAAAGAGAAGCTTCATGTGTGTATTGGACAGAGGAGCGGCGCTGCCTCGTGGCTCTGTAGAAATCACCACATTTACATCAATAAATACATGTTTTACAATGAACCGTCCCGCACCTGGTGATGGATCCTTTAAGGTCACTGATGAGAGCTGATGTGAATTGAGTACCATCCAAACAGCATCTGCTGCTTCCCTGCGTTCAGCATTGGACACTCATCAAATCAAATCAAATTTAGCTTACAGTTTTCTCATTCTCTTTGGATCATTTCTGTCTTTATCCTCTCTCTAATCATGATGTAATTTGTGACTATATCCATCCATCCAGAGTAATAACCAAGGACCACATGACTTTTTTTTTTTTCTTCAAATCAGAGGTGTCATCACAGGAAACATCAGGAGGGGCTGTTAAAGGTGTTATACTGAGCCTAAATTGATATAGAGTCATATTGGAAAATTCTGGTGTCAATGCAGAGCTGGAGTTTGTATGTTGTCAAGTCACAGAACTATAAACTGAATTTAATGTTTTAAATGTCTTTTGTTTTTCAAACATAACTGCAACATCTCCTCTTCACTGTTTTTTCATTCTTGCCCTGCTTCCCACAGAAAATTGAGGTGACCAATAAGTCAGTATTTGACCTTATGTCCAAAACAACAGAGTACCTCCAGCCTAATCCAGGTGAGATAACATACATCTGATGATACTTTGTTACTACACCGTTTGCAAAAGGAATCCAATAATGTGAATCAGTAATATTGTGTTATATTCATGGTTTTCCTCCACAGCCTCTCGAGCTAAACTCAACATGCTGAACACAATGTCAAAGATCCGAGGGCAGGTGAAGGCCACTGGCTATCCACAGCCTGAAGGCCTGCTGGGAGACTGCATGCTGCGCTACGGTCAAGAGCTGGGAGACTCTGTCTTTGGTACCTGTTCTTAGAAACCACTGACTCTCAGAAATCTCAGAAAGGGGCTTTTATACACAATTCCTTATGATGACTTTAACTCTTACGGTCTTACTGATGCTGCTGCTTGTGAACCTGTCCCTTTGGAGCAGGCTTATCCCAGAAACAAGCCTTTGTTCTCCACTTTTCTGATCTGATCTGTGCATCTCCACAAAACACATGAAACACGTTGCATATAACAGCAAATCTTGTCATATTCAACATTACCAAAGTATTTATTTCCAGATGTTTCATATTAAATGTGTTGTCTCATTACCAGCACTTGCTGATGACAAGCGCTTTGGTGTAAAGTTTCACTGTGTAACTGAGAGCTGACACTCAGTGGGCCTAGATTCACACCTGAGAGAGGAAAATCACTAAGCAGAGTCTCCTATCAGCATCTTATCCTCTGCTGTTTATAAATAGATTTAATTCAGTGTTGAATTCAGTATCATGGAAGGCTTTACATAGTGCAGCCATTCACTCATTGATTCACTCATCCCCTCAAAGCTCCTCTCTCTTTCTCTCTCCAGTGTCACTGGAAATGCATTTTAAAGCCAGGTGTGAATAGATACAGGGCCGTTGTATAGGGGAGAAAGGTGAAAGGGGGCCCAGCGCCCAGTAGGGCCCACAAAAAACCCAGTAGTCTAATCTTTGTATGACTGAATTATTCTGCTTAGACCCTGACTAATACTCATAGTAATGCTGCATTAGCATCAGAACAAAGTAGGCTAAATACTTCTTTTTTCTTTTGCCTTGAAAGCAAAAGAAGAAATGTGACATACAACTCCTTAACAGAGGTATGGACAAACAACAACCAAAAATAGATAAATACATTAAAGAAGAATAAATAAATAAAAAATTAAAATAGGCTACTTATTCATGTTTAGGCGCAAAAACAACAACAACAAAACAACACTCCACCCTAAAACAAAAAAAAACGAAAGAATATTCAGCTAGGCTATTGTCATTGACCAACAGGGTATGTGATTAAGTAAAGGTCACCCAAACAAATGCCAGCAAAAAGAAAAGCATAATTCTGAACAAATATACACCTCCAAACAATATTTTACATAAACCATATATTAGAATAGCCCAGTAATATAGGCAATAGCATGAGACCAAATAGCTAATGTCTCAAGTTTTGCACCATGAACTTGGGCTGTAGAGTTTTCCAACAGACAAATATCGTAAAACAATGCAACCCAGACTTTATTCATTACAATACTTGGTTCAAACCAACTTTTAAGAGGCTAAATAAAAAATGATAATACATACGTACAGTAGTCTAAGAAAAAAGTGGAAAAGTCAGGGGCCCACTTTAGTATTCTGTCAGGGGGCCCAGAATTCCTAGCAACGGCCCTGAATAGATATACTTCTAGCTGCTCCAGGTCTGAAAAGGTCCACAGATAAACAGCAGCAGAAAAACCTAGAAAAGATGGTGATGGTCAAACAATCTCTCATAGTTTTTTAAAGTCTTTAAAGCCTTTATTTACAGGACAGATGGAAAGAGAGAGAGGGGGGAATGACACGCAGCAAAAGGCCGCCAGGTGTAATCGAACCCCGGGCCACTGCAGCGAGGACTACAGCCTCTGTTTATAGATCACCTGCTCTACCCAGTGAGCTATGCTATGTCCCAATTTGTCATAGTTTAACACAAGTGGTTTGTCTCTGTCCCTCAGGCTGCGCTCTCGTGGATATGGGTGAGGCTATGAGGCAGATGGCAAATGTGAAGGACGCCTTGGACATAAATGTCAAACAGAACTTTATCGACCCCCTGCAGACTCTACAGGATAAGGACCTCAAAGAGATCATGGTACTTTATAGCAGCATGTTCCCTGTAACCAAAAAGATATGGTGAGCCGAGCAGGACGCCTCTGGACTGATGGGCATGTCAGACAGTGTGTGAGATAGATGTGTGTGTGTGTCTGTTTGCAGCACCACCTGAAGAAGCTGGAGGGCCGGCGGTTAGACTTTGACTACAAGAAGAAGCGTCAGGGGAAAATCCCCGATGAGGAGATTCGTCAGGCTGTGGAGAAGTTTGAGGAGAGCAAAGAGCTGGCTGAGAGGAGCATGTTCAACTTCCTGGAGAACGATGTAAGAGACGAGGATCCAAACAAACACCATCTTATTACAAGAGCAGACAAATGAAACAAAATAGTTTGACCTGAAGGTTGAATATATTCATTCATTTATTCTTTTATCTTGTTATATATTATATGTTATGAGATTTCATTTGTTAATTAGGGGCCAGACAGCGTAAGCTGCCGGGAAGCTATTGTATTTTCTTCTTCTTCTTAAATCCTATTTCCGATACATGAAAAATCACCAAACTTTGAACAATGCTCCATTCTAATGCCAGATTTACTCAACTGTCAGTATTCCTCATGTGGGTGGGAGGCACAATAAGTGTTTAAATCTAAAAACTTTGAAAATCCCCACCAAACAACCGTATGTGCTACTGTACAGTTTTGCAGCTTTCACCAAAATGTAGCCCCAATACTTTTGTCCACTTAAACTGAGTGCAAATTATGAAGTCCCTCACTGTTTTTTTTTTTTTTTCAAAAACTGTCTGGAGTCGTGGTTGATGAAGTTTGGCAAATATCAGAATTTTATCTAAAAAAAAACTGATTTTCTACAACATTTTGAATTCTGCTCTCAACTGCAGTCAATGGAAGAGTGGCATTTTTAAACATTCGATTTTCTCTTATGAAGCAAAAACTAAGTATCGTTAAAAAACAAATCACCAACATTTCCATGCTGTCAATGTGCAATATATGTATTATCAGATTTTTGTCTTGATAACTGAATTTTTGACATATTAACAATTTTTTGACACATTAACAATTTTTGACAACCGATGCCTGGTCGCTGACTCCATTCGTGAAGCTACACACCAGGTCTCACTTCCAGACTTTAGCTTAATGAGTTAAGAGGATGGTTCTTGGTGTCAGAAGTTGTGAGTTCAAGACTTAGCCAAGGCTGAATGGACATTGTAATGCTGATGTTCTTATTGTCTTCCTATTTTGTCTTGTGTTATTGCCTAAATTTGTCCAAAATTGCCTGGCCCACTGCTAACACTAATTCCTTTGTAATCATAAAAAATAGATTTTATTATTATTATTTATTGATATATAAGAACATAGTGGTCATTTCTTAGCTTTTTGTTGTTTTAGGGAAATATGAGAAACGATCCACAGACGTTGATACCTCAACCTTTGGATTGTGTGTGTGTGTGTGTGGGGACATGGGCAACAGGTGGAGCAGGTGAGCCAGCTGTCAGCACTGATCGAGGCAGCCTTAGAATACCACCGGCAGTCGAGTGAGATCCTGGAAGAGCTGAGTCAGAGGCTGCAGAGTCGGTGAGTCCCTGTGCAGGGTTCAGCTCATGTGGAGAAGGTAGAACAGTAAACACAGTACTGTATGTCTACATGCTGAATGTGTTGTGTGAATAACACAGCATGTGACTCGTCACAAATCTTTGTTCTGTCCACCATTTCACAACTGTGCCTAATAATGACAGCATCAAAGTATCAATTGTTGTCTTGAGGTGTATACGTATATACTGTATACATATGAGTGTGCATTCATACCATTCATGTGGAGTTGGGTTTCTGTTATCTGGTAATTACCGGACTTTGACCGGTAAAATCTGCCGAAGTCCGGTACTTTTTACCCTTCAGGTCAAAATGTCTGGTGAAAATATTCCCTCTAAGCATAATTCAATTTTATTAAAATTGGCAATTTCCACATGTCATTTCATTTAACTTTTTAAAATTAAATCTTATTTTTAAGAATGCGTAGGCCAGGCCGTAGCGGGAGTGATCGGGCATGTCGAAACAAGACAATCATAGAAATTATTTTTTGAAACCAAACAGGTCTAAGGAGCAGGATTATGATGAGTTTTGGCCTTGTGTCCAATATTTCCACATTTTTGTATGTCAAGGTCAGGGTGACCTCACAAAACAATTATGACAAAATGTCATACAAAAGATTAATTTTCTGGATAACCTTGAAGCCCTGAAACTATTCTGAGTGGAGTAGGCAGTTTTTTGATCCTGTTGAAAGCCCTCGTGAACGACTGGAAAAACCTGGTATATTTAAAGAAACACCTCGTCTAAATCATGATGCCAACCTGCTCTTTCCATCCCAGGATATCCACAGCCAGCAGCCAACCCAGGAGAGAGTTCAAACCAAAGTCGATCAGAAGCAGCATGGAGACTCTGGACAACAGTCAGCAGAACGGCCTGTCCTACAGCTCCTCAGTCAAATCCACCGGTACAGCTGCCACACATCTGTCCCCCCCCCGTATCTGTGTTCTCTCTTCTTTTCTGTGATGTTCCCTGTCAGCACCATCTTCACTGTTTGCTTTGAGTTGGCATGTACACTTTTTTTTTCTGTTGTCCCTCACAGATTTCCAGAGCAACGACACAATTACTGCAAAAAGTAGGTATTCCTCTGTAGAGGGGTCAGGTCTGAGGCTTTTGTTTTCTCCTCCTCAACTGGCATTGATGTCTCCAGATGTAATGATTCTGGGTCATGTGTAAGCTCAGCACCAATGCCTGTTCAGTGAGCAGAAATCAAACTTGAGTTGTCAGTGTATAGGTAAAGACTTGAGAATGTGTACTTAAAGGTTGGATATGGAGAAGGCGTATTAAAAGCTATATTTTATCAAAAATAATACATCCACAGGGTGCAGAATACAAGTATTAGTAGGAATAATTTTTCTGTCGTTGCAATTCTTATCTCTGATCAATAGACGGTGGTATTCTGCTCATTCTCCATATTCAACCTTTAACATACTGTGTGAGCACAGTAGTGTGTGTGAGTCTGGAATTCAGTCCAATCTTCAGACAAGAATTCTCCTGATAAATCTTCAAAATGAATTTCCCTTTGGGGATTAAAAAGTAAATTTCGTATTGTATTGTATTTCTTTAATAACTGAAAATACTGCAATCAGGCTGATGATCATCATTTCCGAGAATAATTAAAAAAAAATAATTATTTATAATACAGTAAGTGAGTAGCCTAAGTAAGTTAGTAAGAAGGTAAGTAATGTAGCTCTTACAAGTTTTATATTTTCATCCATTTAATTTCATAATTTACTTTAAGTTCTCGTTTCTTCAGTGTCATCAAAAATCCTTGCATTATCATTGGATCGCTTGTAACTGTGTGGACAGCTGTAGTTGTTTGTTCCTGGTCCATTTGACCGCTCTCCAAGTAACCTTGACTCAAACACCTGATATGTGGTGTAGTGTGTGGCACTAGAGGAACTAGGTCTGTTCCTATAAAGGTAGAGTCTGGAGGTTTTTGCTCAAAAATAAACATTAGACTTATACAAATGAAATCGTCTTAATCATCACCTGGGCTTCTGATCCTGTGTGGTGGTGGCTGTGTCTGCAGCGCCCCCTCCCCTCGCCCGTATTTTGTTCTTTTGCTTTGTTTTGTTGTGCACAGGGAAGTTTCTAGGTGGAGAGTCGTGTTTTCTCTCCAGCCAATGACAGAGCTCAGCTGAAGCTCCGTGCAGCAGAGTAGGAGGGCTCAGGGCTGCTAGCTGTCCCAGATGCTAGTAAGTGCTAGCGGCGGATGCTATCAGCCACCGCTAACACCCGCTAGCTCAACGCTAACTTCCCCTAGCGGTGGCGACTAGCATCTGCCGCTAGCGTCCGCTTCCCAACTCACCACAGCGGCCCTCCTACTCGTTGCAGCAAAATTCTCGAGGCTCCTGTTCGGTGAGGGCCGGGTATCGAGAGGAGGGGCCCAGTTTGAATGTTTTGCAAACTGCAACGAACAAACCTCCAGACTCTACCTTTAACTATGAAAACCTGTTCCCCTCTTTCAATCTCTCCTTCACTCCCACTGATTAGGATTCATTATTTGTTCAGGTCTCTTAAATAGTTTTGTTGGGCTTTCATAGGCCTGCCTCTCCTGTATTATAAAGTAGCTGTTTGACCACTGTAGTCATTGTAGCATGAATCACATGCACTCCGTCCGGTATCTCAGGAAATGTTGCCTCCCTCTGCTGGTATCAATCAGATATGTATATCAGCCAAACATGCAGAATGGTGGGGAGTGCTGTCAATCACATCAGGCATCATTTCTTCATTGTGTGCTGAGTTTATACTTTTGTGTTGTTGTCATGTGCTCAACTCCATCTCCATGTGTCCCTCCATCTCACCTAGCTGATCATATCACCCCCGTCCCACTGTCATGGCCAGAGAGCCCCACTACCAATGGCAATCACCGTGAGTAACAATCCTGGCTATGCCGTGTGTGTGTGTATGTGTGTGTGTGAGTGTGATTGAGTTTGATTTGATGTGAACTTACTGTCATTCCGACAAATTTTCAGATTCTTCATCAGTGGATGTATTGGTAACGCTTTATGTTAAGGTCCTTGTAATAAGCGTTAATTAATAGGTAATAAGGCCCTTATAAGTCAGTACGTTTACATGACACTTGAAAAAACCAAATTATTGCCTTAATCTGACTATAACTGGACAACTGAAGTGCATGTAAACACCTTAGTCCGACTGAAATCGGAGTTGAGAACTCCGATTAAGACACCCAGATAATGCGATTGGAATTCGATTTTCTCCGTCATGTATACACCTTAGTCGGACTGAAGCTGGACAATGCATGTGCACATGCTCCACAACAGTAAAGACGGCACCAACGTCTCTACGGTTGTGGAGCAGAGAAGCCGCCTGAAGCCGCCTGAATCCCGCAAAGTAAAGAAAAAAAACCCAACGCCGATTCAATGCATTTCACACAGCGCCACCAGTGTTTTATTAAAAAAAAAAGTGAGAGAGAGAGAGAGGGAGAGAGAGAGGGAGGAAAAAGGAAGCCCGTATCCTATTCTTCGCGCATCCAGCCCAGACTGGCGCGTCTAGTCGGGTACTGCAGTTGAGAATTTATTATTAAGCTTACTAATTTGTTTATATTCAGTTTTTTACGAGGTGACAGAAAAGTCAACAGGACAGGAGGCGTATTAACCTGCTGAAACAACGGGTGACGCCGCATGAGGGGGCGGACCCCGTCAGTTATTCGGTTTTCTCAGTTGTATGTATATTGAGACAAGGACAGAAGTCCGACTTGACGCCAAAATCGAATTTTGAGCATAGCTCGATTAAGCTCTGCATGTAAACGTACTGACTGATTACAAGATGCTTAATAAGACATTGTTCTCGCTTTAGATCCGGTACCTGCAAAAAGCACAGTTAACTGTAAACAAGTGCATAGTTAACTTATAATAGATGAGCAATAAAGTATATATTAATGTTTATAAATCAAACAAAAAAAGATGAATTAAGGCATGACAAAGACATCATCGTTGGGCTAGTTGACTCAATATATGTGTTTGTAATGTTATTATGAACAATTATAAGATACTCATGAGGATTTTATTAATGTTCTTAAGCATCAACAAACAGTTACTAAGTTTATTATAAGTTATTATAAATCTCTTATAGTCTGCTATTAACTATATTATAATGACACTATTAATACATATATAGTCTTATAAACGCATAATAATGTTAATAAGCATCTTGTAATCACTTATAAGGGCCTTATTATCTATTAACTAATGCTTATTACAAGGACCTTATGGTTATGGTGATTTCACATCATTTGTATTGAGTACTCACAACTGGTGAAAGTCCATCCATCAAGGTCCTCTTATTAATGTCATCATGCTGTTAATGCTAGCTGCTCAAAAGAACCACATCACTGAAGAGAATAGCAGCTTCCATCAGTAACATGCAACATGATGCAGATGCCATGTCTCAGAAATGACTCCATGATGTCCCGGTGTTTTTGGTGCAGAACTGGAGCTGTTGGACCAGCCGTGCTGCCGCTCCCTCTACGACTTTGAGCCCGAGAACGAGGGCGAGCTGGGCTTTAAGGAGGGCGACATCATCATCCTCACCAACCAGATAGACGAGAACTGGTACGAGGGCATGATCAACGGTGAATCTGGCTTCTTTCCCATCAACTACGTAGAGGTGATGGTTCCCCTGCCTCAATGAAGACCTCGGGTCCACCGCTGACTCCCTCCTGCCTCATCACATTCCGCCCGTGTCCTCGGCCCCTCGCGGGCCTGAACGTTCACAGGGCCAGATCAGACTGCAGCTGAAACAAATCTTCTGTCTTGTGATTTTAAAAGCGAGCCAGAGAGGTAGAATTGCCCCCATACTGACATAAGAGCAGATGTCAAGCCATTGGGCTCTAATTTCGTAGACCCCGCGCCAACGGGGTGTGTCCAGGCACATTTTGCAAGTTTCGTGCACGGCGCATCCTGGGGCAAGTACTCCTCTGTCCCTCCCACCGGCACAAGTGGGAAAGAGGGAGGAGAGAAGGTATGAGTGGGTTTAACACACCAATCAAATGAGCTCCTCTCCTCACCTTTAAATGCGCTGCAGTGAGGTGCACTGCAATTTGGTCATTTTATATTCCAACATGGACGAAGGAGACAGCCAAACATTTTCTAGTGAGGAAACTGATGTTCTGGTCCAGGAGGTTCAAGCTCACAGTGGCCGAATATATGGTAACACAAACACACCTCCACAGACTGATGAAGCAGAAGTCTGGGAGGAGGTCACTGATATCGTTAATCAGGTTTGCCCTGATACACTGAGAACTGGTGCCCAGTGTAAAAAAAACCCAACTCACATTTAGTACCTATATTTAAACCCCGTCTAACAAATCTGGCTGTGTGTGGTTGGCTGAGAGAGATGATAGTTTGTTTTTAGTTTTTCATTAGTTTGCATCACAGTTTCATCTGTGTTACTGTAATTCAGTCAGGTTGGGTTTCCATTACACATGCCAACTGCCATCAGATGTGATGGGACAATCTATATAGATATAAATCTATGTGGTGATTCAGATAGTTGCATTGAATAGTGGTTGTTGTGATTATTTATTGCATTGAAATGTGCCTGTCATTCTGGAAACCTGTCTGTGAGGTTTTGGTGACGTGTGCACACTGCGCCGGTCAGCCAAACTACCACTAGACCGGCTGCGCTGAAAGTAGACCAGGTCGGAGCTGGTGAACTTTCAGTGCTCCTTCGGCACAGCCTTTTGGCACGAAACTGTCACTGCGCCAAGATGAATCTGTCGACTCCTCTCCCTCCCTCGATCTGCGCCGGACGAAATTACCACTGCGCCACGAAATTAGAGCCCATTAAGTGTGACTCTTGCCTTGTCGGACCGTCGGTGTCCTCTGGTCAGTCAGATGAGGCTTCTTCCTCTTCAACTGAGGCTCCAACCTTTGTTAGAAGTGTAACACTGAACATCTCGACTGCATTGCTAGATCGCAACAATCAAATGACGTGCTTTTATATGCATTCTAGTCACATAGGGAACATTATGCATTCTAGGATCTGTTTAATCGCCTTAAATTGTCTTATAGTTAACCACAATGTTGAAGAAGGTGTGCTTCACAATTAGTTGTTACACATTACACTGAGCACAGATTATCTCACCAACATGAATCAATCAAGAATGATTGTGCTGGTGTCTACAGGGCTGGTTCACCCAAATGAATTCCATTCGTGGTGCTGAAAACGTTGAACAAAGACAATTATAGAAATGCCACAAGTGACCAGGACGACAGGATTATTTTAATTTGAGTGAAGCAGACTGGGTTGAAGTCAGTTTGTTATAGAAAACAAACACAATTACTCATCCACTGGCCAAGAAGAAGAGTCTCAGAGTGGTCCAGCAATCTTACAACCTCTAACTTGCTAACTAAATGATTATCACTAAGTTCACTGCTAAACTCAGGAACATGGTGCCCTCACTTAAAGGGATACGCCAACATTTTTTTTTTCGTGTCTTGCCTCACTCCCGAGTCCATGACAAGCAGATAGACACCATCCTTTCGACTGTGCGTGCAGTAACAAGGGAGAGCTGGCGCACTACTAATTAGCTTAGCTCAAACGCTGGAAGTGTATAGGTAGTGTTAGCCTGCCTCCACCTAAAGTCATCAGAGAAACTTTTCAGCAACTCTAAATGGAAACCGGCGGGCCGATCTTCGTCTCAGAGCTGACAAAACTCTCCGGTAAGGCATCTTGAGCGGTCAAATGCCGGTAACGGGACGAGATCGGTCAAAACGGAGGGTTCAAGCAAAGACGCTTTATTTTGGTTCAAGCTAGCTACATCGAGGGTAGGTTAGCTTCCTATTTCAAAGTAAAAGCACAAATTCTATCGTCATGGTTTTCTGTATGTAAAGGGCAAGGGGTGTTTTATTTTGTGAAAGTAACCGGAAGTGCATTGGTCACAACGGTTAGCTTGAGTAGCGTCGAATTTGTCCGAACAACATTGTAAACAGCTGGTATTTAGACAAATTAACGACACACTGCTGATCTAAACGGTTAAATGTTTGAAATGTTGATAAAGTGATATATTTACAGAGTTTAGAGCTTCTGACCGCTGATTTCGGCTCGGGTAGGAGGCAAGCTATCCCTTCCTATACACTTCCAGCGTTTGAGCTAAGCTAATTAGCGGTGCGCCAGCTCTGCCCGTATCTCCCTTGTTACTGCACGCACAGTCGAAAGGATGATGTCTATCTGCTTGTCATGAACTCGGGAGTGAGGCAAGACACGAAAAAAAAAATGTTGCCGTATCCCTTTAAAAGAAAACAGGAAGCCAAAGTCCAACTCAAATAACTAGTGTGTGGTGGTGCACCCATAGATATACAGTACCATCTGCGCTCTCCTCCAGCGCTATAAAGTGTTGTAGCATATTTCAACTCAGTGGATTTGGTTTTACAGGATCAGCAGCACTTTCTGCTTCAGTGTTATATTTGAAGGAGAAAATGAAGACAAATTGTCAGTTGTAAACATCCATCACACTTTCTTGCTGTAGCCACTTGCATCATTTTTTTGTACCACACTTTCAGTTTTACCTTCAAATAAGCAGGACGTCCTGTCTGCTCGCTTACAGCAGCTGTTTCCTCGTTTCCACATTCCCACACCTCAGCAGTTAGTTAGGTGACAATAGCGTAAAAGGATGGAAAAGAAAATGTGAAATGAAACATTTGATAGACGTTGGCTGTAGCACAATGGATATTCCTCACTTTCATGATTTTATGAACATTACAAGCCATAGTTGTCAGTGAGTGATCACAGTATGTGATGTTTCATATCGCTCCTTCAGGTCGGCCTCTGTTTTCATCATTTCTCCTAACTAAACGGACTCTGCCTGTTTGCCTGCTGTGCTCTTAAGAGTCACCACAACATGTTTGTTCTGTGAGGAACTGAGGTGAACTCCATCTCTCTGAATGTCCCTCTCTCTCTGTTTACGCAATGACTTCATGTGAGACGACGCGAGGACTGCGTCAGATTGTGACCGATGCCTCGTCACAATGAAACCATATAAAAGTGCTTTTTAATATGCCGTCTGTATTGCACTGAAGCTTGAGAATCTTCCTACCACATAATGTTTATGGACATGCACCTTTTTTGTTGTTGATGTTTTGTTGCACTTTGTGTTGCTCGTAGCGGGTTAGAATCACTACTGTATCAGATTGTTTTGAAATCGGAGCGGTAGATAGTCACTCCACTGGCTCGCTGCTGTAAAGTGGCTAAATTCCAAATGTCTTATAGATGATGTGAAGGCCTGCAAAGCCATTTATTTAGGAAGTCCCACTATGGCAGTTGATGACAGTCTGATGCACTGCAAACTAAGGAAACACAAGCAAACAGATCAATTCTAAAGTGATGACAAGAAAAAACAAATGAACAACTGTGGTGCTAATACACGCAACACAACAGACGCGTTACCAGGGGACACAAACAAGTGACGGACCTGGCTCAGACACACTTTGTTCAATGACTCCCTGTCTTTTCAACACAGCTTGTCTCTGTCATCAGTGATGTTGGACGATGAGTTCAAGGCTGTGTGTTTTATTAGAACATCAGTATGTTAGTCATGTCAGAAATGTGCCGTTAGCTTTCAGGTCCATTCCTGTTTTGTTTGACTGGAAACATTGTGCCGTTCATGTATTTGTTGTCAGTGTGAGTACCAGCAGCACGTGTTGTGTTGTGGACTCAATAATGTTTTCTGAATGTGTTTGTGTTCTGTTACTGTTAAGCACTCAGGGCCACAGTGATCAGGTAAAAAGAGGAGAAAGGCCTGGCCCAGGTTTATATAGATGTGTTTATTTCTAATGTCATGTTTCAGTAAGAAGCTTTCTTCTTTCCTGCTCCCGTTTTAGTTTGCTGTCAATACAAACTCAAAGTTGGACGAGCCACATCACAGCACAGAGTTGAACAATTTCACTCTCCTTTCTCTAATGAAAATACTTGTTTTCAGATTTTCAGGAACAGAGATGTGGAAAAAAAACATTCAAATGATTTTTCTTCCATTGGGGGTATAAAACAATAGTACATGATGCATGGTGCCATCCACTCACACCTGTCCATCTGCAGTAATAATAATGTTCCTGGTAGGATTTGGGGTTGAGAGGTTTGAAGAAAGGCTCATGTTCCCAAAAGTCTGAGTCAGAAGAGACTGAGGTTAATTAGTGAATGAAAACCGTGTTGAGTGTCGAGATTGACATCTCTCTGTTGTTCTACTGATTTGTCCCTGTGTGGACATAATAATTAATAGCAGCTTTTAATGTATAATTTAAAGCTCTAGAATATTGGATTTGCTTTATCAACAAAGATTTACCTACAATGTGAAAAGACCTGATCTAAGATCAGCACTCAGGTTTGGATCCTGGTTAGAGTAAAGGTTATTCTACATCATAGTTTCATCTTCTATTATAAGTGGACCAACTGGATAGTCATTAGAGAGAAAATGAATCAATTGTACCGGATACTTACTGTTAGCTTGCAGCTGCTTCAGTGTTTAAAGGGATAGTTCAACATTTTGGCAAATTGGCCCAAGTTTGTCACCTTTATTTGTCGGTGCAAGCTGTTTTTAGAACGGCCGAGCGCAGCCATGGGACGCTACGGAGGCTAATGGGATTTCTTGGTTTCCCTCATCAAACTCATCAAATACACAATCCAACAACTCCAAAACGCTCTCATGGACAAGTTGTGACCTGCACATTCACCACGCTATGAGATAATAATGGAACGTTACGAGACAGAGTTGTTTTAGAGGTAAATAAGGAGATTGCTTGCTGAAAAACTGTCCCTGAAGGCAACACGCATCAGCGGTTTTACATGAATTCGCCTCTGAAACAACTCTGTCTCGTAACGTGCCATCATTATCTCATAGCGTGGTGAATGTGCAGGTCACAACTTGTCCACCAGAGCGTTGTGGAGTTGTTGGATTGTGTATTTGATGAGTTTGATGAGGGAAACCGAGAAATCCCATTAGCCTCCGTAGCATAGCTCTGAGCAGCTAGCGGCTCTGCTCCGCCATTCTAAAAATAGCTTGCACCGACAAATAAAGGTAACGAACGAAGGTAACGAACTATCCCTTTAACAAGTTGCATGATATTTATTTTTATTTTAAAGATTGGTCTCACCACAACACTGGCCCTGTTCTGACCTGGTGTCTGTCTGTCTGTCTGTCTCTGGAGATCCGATGCAAGTGGACAGCTTTAAGTAAAGGTGTCAACTCAGCCAATTCAGGTGGTCAGGGTCCATGTGTCCACTTGTCTTTTGGAGTGTCAAATTGAATGCGTCCTGACCACAGTGAAGGACCACCTATATAGCCCTGCTATATACAGCTTCCTTATGAACCCAACTTTTTCAAATGGATAAACGGCCATATCCAGTCCACCACTGGAGGAAGAACCACCACAGATACAAGTTCTTTACAAGACTGCAACTCTCTCTAAAAAAATGTTCCAAAGTGATTTTGTGAGGAGATTTCAGACACAAAGCAAGTTTGTCCTCTTTCAAGTTTATTTACAACCGCCTCTATATGAATGACTTCTACACTTAAAACATAGATGTGTCAACACTGTACCTCTGTTTGCCTTTGCAGTCTCTCCTCAGTATTCATTCTTGGCAGGAAAGCTGCTGTGTAGTCCTGTGCTTTATTTTTTCAGTAGCATAATTTATGCAAAAGGTGTTTTATAGATGTTGTAAATGAATATATTAATAAATATATTGCGTAAATAAATGATAAGCAAATATTGACATGTTTACATGTGTAGTTTGTGTGTGTGTCTTGGTGCAAATTTCACTTTATAGCCAAAATAATGTGGACACTCCTGTTCACATACATGTAATGTGAGGCTGATGCAGGTTTATGCCTGTACTTCAGGAGTAATGTGTTCATGTTATTTCAAAACCACAGCATGTCCCTATTATTCCACATACTTCATGTTTTATCACACAATGAGTCAGATGCCGTTTTCTTTTCTAAACTGGTTTCCTCTGCTCCAGATACAAATACTCACCTCACCTCACCATGTAGCCCTGAGTTTTCTGGATTGCATCCATGTGGAAAAAACCACATCAAGAATATTCCATTCAGTGATTACAACAGAGCTAGTGGCTCCACAGGATGAGACAATTTATGTTCATTTATGAGTAAAATCATAAAAATTTAAATCATAGCCATCTTTTCTAGCCTATGTTAAATTCACAATTCCAGATTTTGAGTGATAGATTTATGACTGTCTTTTGTAAATGCTGAGTGCATGCAGACATTTTCATACAGAACTAGACATGCTGTGTCAGCTAATCTGAGTGTGCATGTGAAGGCCTCATGTATATGCACCAGGCCAGCAACTTTTCTTGCAAAAATTGAACATGCACAAGTGAGCAAGTGAAACTTTCACATGCTCAACAGAAACTCAAAGATTTTATCCCCCTACTGTAGGTTTTCTTTAGGGTTCCATTGATTTCAGCCATGAAATGTCCATGAATTTCAACAGCAGCCTCAAATTCAATAGCGAATTAAGGAGGTAACACCAAAGCTAAAACAACCCATATTTTACATTTACAGCCAAGACATGGCTACAATGTAATGCTGCATCACTTGAAAACACACATATGTCCCTTGTATTTCTGTGTGGAGAAACTAATCATCTGGAGGAAAACAGTGAAACGGGAGGAAAACGGTGTTTAGTTACACTGGGTTGTTGATGCACAATCGCACATCATCCTTCTGTGGCAAATTCAAGCTATTTTTTTTTGTCTGCCTATGACAGCGCCTGAGAGGTGAGTATAACTGTAATATTTTCTTGAGTTCCCTCGCTGCCACAAATGCAGCTCCAGATCGAACCAGCCCACACTAGTATAGAAACAGCTGATCCACTGCCTGCTCAGTGCTCAGTAGCCTCCTGACATGATGAAGAGAGGATGTGGTGAGGCGGTGCTCCTGCTACGTGTTACTTCCATTTGTCTGGCCTGGCCCTAACTTTCCCCTCTGTCCAATCCCACACTCCTCTCACTGCCAGTCATCTACCACATTAATCTAGGTGGACTTAAGGAGGAGAGGGTTACTAAAAAATATAAATATAATAAAAGTCACTAGAACTTAGTTTTAAAATAAATAAGATGATTTACTATAACCAGGATGGAAATTTTATACTGCACTGTCAAATTGTTGCTCTTCTTTTATAATCATAGCCTGAATATTCATTGTTTTTTGGCTGTTTGAAGACAGCAGAGCAAACTAGAAAGGACAGAGGATAGAGGGATTGCTCTTGATAACCCTATGTCATCTGCATCTCCCACTTCCAGCGTGTCTTTGAACACAGCATACCAAGTGGTCATGAAGAGCAAAAAGAGGTAGTGGGAAACGACTCCCCCATGTGGCTCTCCAGGTGGAACATCAATCCAGGAGCTGTGGGTGTAGCTGCCATGTGGCCAGGCTGTCATAGCAGGTGTTGGTCCAGGATGTTTTGGATTAGAGTCCCATTACAAATAAATGAAATGAAATGATCCACACAATTTACTCTGTATAATCCAAGATGAACTCCTTCACTTGGGGCGACAATTCCTATTTCATTCATTTTTTGACATTTGGTTTTTCCAAACGTTACAGTGTTCACACTCTTTTCTTGAAATCATTTTCCAGGACATTTTCAGTTGCTACAGTCTGACAGACATGTTATTAGGCCTTACACATCGCCCCGTCCCATTCATGCTTTGGAGAAGTTGTAGTTCGATAGTTGTACTTTATTTTCTACATTCAACCAGTTTGTTTCTATATTTATTTCATTTCTCTCACCCGCAGAAGTTTGATTAAAAGATGTGCAACCTGTGGCTCCAACTTATTTATGAAATAAATTACGTGCTCAGAAATTAAGACAAATTTATCATAGAACGCAAAAACATGTTTTTGTTTTTAAACCACACCTAAAACAGCTGTCTTTTCTTACTGGGCACATCTTTGGAAAATAAATCCTTAGTGGTGTCTGAAGAAGTCAAATAGAGCTCTGGTAGCTGATGTCACCATGTGATAAATCATTTTCCAGGACAACTCAAGCTTTACCAAGACATTTTACCCTTTTTCTCAATTTCCATGTGTTTTCCATGACTGGATAATTGGTCAACTAGGTTTTCCAGGATGCGTGGGAACCCTGCGTTATTTGAGAAATTAGACATATATAGTTTTATTTGATATGTTGCTTGTCTATTTAAAATTGTGGGCTCATCTTGGCTTTGACCAAGAATCAGTTCAGTTAGAACAACCACATTTCACCTTCAACTTGTCTGTTCCCAGCTCAGCCACCTCCTCATTTCAGACAACTGGTACATTTAAACATGACTGCTTTGTTTATTTGTTTTTGAAAACTTTATTATATCAACAAATTTATTTCACACATATACATTTAAATTAGATCAAATTCAGGTGAAGCTCAGATCTCGTCTTGTGCAGTGCAAAAGGAAACAATGAGATTAATAATGTTGCTTTAAGGCGTCCAAGTTCTACAGTCCAACTGACATGTCAGTGTCATACTCTAGTTTATCAGAGTACAGGAGAAGACACTGGAACCAGACAGCAGACGTTTGTGTTAAGAGGCCACAGCCAGTCTTGGTGTAGGACAGGAGGAGATGGACACAATCACATGATGGCACAGTTTGCTTCTTTGGACAGTTCCTGGAGAGAGAGAGCAGTGTGATTATCAATGGACACATGCTGGTCATTTAGTCGAGGACCATCTAGCAACAAGATCATGAAACAATCTCTATGGCAGGGCTCACATTGCAATTCATGATTTTAATCTAAATCTAAATTTTGTTTCTTCTCTAACCAGAAGTTAAGATTCATATCTTAATGCAGCTTGAACGCTGCTTTTGAGTCTCGTCTGATAGCTGTCTCATGTTTACAAACTGTGTCACAGCTAATCTCAACTTCAGCCAATTTCATATGGAGGATTTCTTTTGGACAGTGCAGGGATTTGTTCATGAAATGTTTGATTTGAAGGTCCAGTTGCTGCTGACTGCTTGGCCTCAGCTAACCTGTAGGCAGGTCTCTAACTCCACCGTCTGATCACACACTGTTGTTGTTCTGCTGCAGTGGAGTGGACATGTGTATGTTCCTCTAAACCAAGCTCTCACACACACTGCAGAGCAGAACATGGAAGAGCAACACTAGCAGCAGCCAGGTAGCAGTTTTGAACAGCTGGTCATGGTCTGGGTTAGTAGCAAGTTCATTTTTCCAAATGAAAAAAACTATAAAATGCAACTAAAGTGATATGTACGGTTCATGATTCATCTGAAAAGTAGATTATGTGCCAAGGTAAGATTGTCAGATAGTACACTCCTATCTCACAATACCAACAATGTCTGGTTAGACCTGAACATGCAGAGAGGGGAAGGTTTTGCTAATAACCCCCAAGTTAAATAAATAGGCAGCTTCATGATATCAATCATCCAGGACCAACAATTTACAGGAAAGTTGGGCTTAAAGGGATATTTTGGCGTACGTTTAAACTATGGTCTAACACGCATTATTTGTGGCTATGAGTGGCTTTTTGGATGGCGGTTTGCTGGTGGAGGAATTGACAGCAGTGTATTGGTATCGTGCAGTCTTTGCTCAAGTTGCTACAACTAGAGAAGCTAGCGGTCAGAAAACTTGATGTCTGGAGGGCGGGTCTTACTTGGTGTCACGGTGTGTTAGACCATGGGTTAAACTTACGCCGGAATATCCCTTTAAGAATGTCCCAAAGGAAAGTTTTTACTGGAGGCATTAATTGCAAAGATTAGAAATTGGATCATTCAAGTGGGTACAGCAGCAGCAGCAGCAGAGGACTCTGTTCCTTGCTGCTTCTCATAACATGAACAGATAACACATTAAAGGGACATTGTGTAGGAATTACTCCCATCTAGCGTTGCGGTTGTACAGTATATCGCAAGCAACTCGTATTTTTCATGCTGCATTCACGTGAAATTGGGCAGACAGCAGACGGACGACAGCCGCTGCACGTAACGGCATAAACAAGCCTCTATGTAAACAAGTGGTCCGTCAGCACGAGGCAAAACAATACACGTGACAATACTGTATGTTGTCATGACGATGTCGTATTGTTTACCTGACCCACGTTTTACCGGCTTTCTCTGGACTTCTGTGACTAAAATGACATCTGGTTTGTTAGCGACGGCCGTCTGCCCGACTGCAGGTGAATGCAGCATCAGTGTAACGCTCCATTCCTCCTCACTGCGTTACCACGGTGACTTTTCACAGACGCCACCTCCACCTGAGCCGACAGCTCCGGTGTCTCCGCTGAGTTTCCGTGGTTTCCTACCGTCACGCTGCCACTGAAGGTAAAAACATGGAGACACCACATGGCAGCAGCACCGAGCTTACCCGCTCCATGGAGATATGAATGATATGAACGGCTCATTCAGAGCTGAAAGGAACACTTCACTTTGTTGATGGGGGTGATTACTGATTAATGAAAAACAGACTTTTGAACGAAATAATCGATTTTCGTGAATAGATAACAGGAGAAGTTACACAATGTCCCTTTAACAATGCAGCAAATCCAAAATGCATTAAACAAGCCGTGCATTTAGTGGCTGATGCAGAGCAACACCCACTGGGTACAAAGCACAAGCAGGGGAGGGAAGCCGGAGCGGGGCAGCATCACTCTCCTCACCTGCTGTGCAGCAACCATCAAGACACTGAACAACACTTCTTCCTCTTTGGCTTCAATATCATTAGAAAGAAAAGTGGAGTCATGTTTCAAACGTACAACTTTTCATATAAAACACAAAAAGAAAACAAAGATTAGCCGTCAGTGTGAGTACCTGTCTCTGAAAGTGGTGGATGTCGCTGCCTGCAACAAAGTCTTCATCAAACTCCAGCTCAGCGTCCTCCTCTCCTCTGCTCTGCTTATACACCCTGCGCTCAGCCACCTCCTGGAAGGGATCAATGCAACTACAGTTACATCTACTGTAGGTGGAGCCAACAAGTCCTGCTCATACACTCATGTTGTCTTCATTTGAATTTATGTATTTACCTAAGAAATGGGACAGTACATATTAATAATATGAATGAGATTATAGCCAGATGCATAATTTCCATCTCTAGGTAGGTGTTAAAGACTTACAAAGCTTTACCAATAAGAGAAGGAAAGGGAACAACAACAAATAGAAAAGCACAACACCACAGACTGAGACCTTGTCCACACGAGCCCGGGTATTTTTGAAACCTTGAACGTATGTTCCCAGTTGTATGTCCTGTCCACACACAACCGTGCTTTTAGAAGCCTGAAACCGTGGTTTTTTGAAACCGGAGTCCAGGGTGGGGTTTTCGGCCGGGGTTGGTTTCACCGGGTGCGTGTGGACACTGCAACCGTGATTGTTTTTCTCGTTTACGTCATAGCTGCACACGTGCTGATGTAAACACTGCCAGCTCGCAGATGTTTGCAGAAGTTGACGTGAGCTTGCAAAAATGGAGGTGACAAAGTGGATTTTTATTATTTCACTTTTTTTTCTTTTCTTTTTTTACATCATCTAAATGCTATTTGTATAGTTTTTCGATGAGAAAAATATAACGAAACGGTCGTCAGGGCGATCCTCTTGTCAGCTCCAAACTCACCCTCAATCACAGACCACAGCTGGTTTTCCACACAGCATCATTTACAGTAACAAGTGACGCTACAGATCAGCTGTTTTTAAAATGACAGAACTACTACAGTAGCGCCGCAGTTTCTTATTCCCCACCTTGTTTTATGTAGTTTTTCGGGATGATTTTCATGAATGAACAGGCAATAGCCTATGTCACTGTCAGACCGGGTACGACGGGAGGGGGGGGGGTCGCACTGATAAAAAGAGCCTATGCGGAGATGAGGAACGAGCCAAAAGCCGAAAATGTATACGTGACGTCCGCGGTCGATATAAAGTGGATATGTTTCATTCATCCATGTTTTGACAGACAACACAACAGCCAGTGATAAAGAGTTGCGCCACACCAACAGCTCAGCAGCCAGGTGACGCACACAGCACAACAACACAGCACACAACAACACACAGCACAAGAGTCAAGACACAGCGCAGCAACATGTGCAGGCTGCTGCAGCAGTGCACGTCAAAGGGACACCGCCGAAAATAAAATAAATAGGCTACACGTAGTTTTGAAATAGTTTTTGCGCATGTTTTCATCCATAAAATGACCAAAAATGAACACTATAAGCGGATTTCTTGATAACGAATTATTTAAACAGCATTTGTATAGAAATGATTCCGTCCCAAGCCTTTTGATCCATAAGCGGTTTCCACTGTATTTTGATTGGTTAAAACAGCCTTCCACATGTGCATTGCGTCACTTGGTAGCGGATTCCACGGTTGCGTGTGTATGGAGTGTTTTTATTACACCACTGGTGTGGACGCGGAGCAAAACTCCGGTTTCAAAAATACCCGGGCTCGTGTGGACAAGGCCTGAGTTGTAGACCACATAAAATCAATTAGCAACATGTTGAAATTGTACAGTACAGTGCTGGATTATATTGCCCGTGATAAAGTGCTAATAAGTGCAGATTGTGTGAAGAGCAACAAGCATACAACAAACAAACAAGATTTTAAAGTCACGAATGTAGACATGATCGTGTTGACATATCTGGTTCTCCAATTGCCATGCTTTAAAGGGACAACAAGGAGTTTTGGAAAAGCGAAGTGTTTTCACACTACATTTATGAGCCTCCGCGCACCGAGAAATTCTTCGACCGGCGCAAGACAGACTCATGTTTTCATTCATCAAGAATTAAAGTCACAGGTTGGAAGACGATCAGATACCGTCGTAGTTCCAACCATAAACGGAGATTCAGCAGCGTTATTCTCATGACTCGCCACGAAACCGAAAGTAAAGAAACGCTGGTCGGCTCGCCCAGCATTTCCACCACCACTAATAATAACAAAATAATGATAGAGACAAAACGATATATTTATCGAAAATGGGCCCATTAACAAGTGTGGGTAGCGGAGATTCATCCACATTAACGTGAGACTTTTTTATAACCAAATAGAAACTCCTCGTTGTCCCTTTAAGATGTTTGGAAAATGATGTGATGGTTTGGTAGTACACGTATTGTGCTTGTATTGGTATATGGCTCCAGGTTTTAGAGGGACAATAGGAGAATGTTGCGCTTTTCCTGAATGGTACTTTACAGTAACCCCTAGAGCTTGCTCTGATGGATCTGCTGGAATTTTCTTTTTTACAAAATCTTGTAGTCACAGGCAGAGTTGATTATCCATGTCATCTGAACTGTATATATTTTAATCATCTCCTAGAGAGAAGGTGTGCTCCTACACCATTATACTTATTGTATTGTATTGATGAAGGTAAGAGACCAAAAAGCCAATGTGTCCTATTCTGCTCAGACTGCCCAGAAGGTCTATTTACCACCAGGAGAAAATCAGATAAATGATGTGTTCTGTCTTTTCATCTCATCTATAAATCCCAGCTGCATGCTCATGTGTGCACATCTACTAACCATGGTTATTAGACCAGTGGCAGACATATTCATGTTAATTTAATATTACAAATCATAAGTTACTACAATCATGGGAAAACAAGTCAAACATCATTTTGACATCTGCAAAGGCACCAGGACTTGGTGATTGTTCTACTGATTGATCACTGATATTGTCCACTGGCAAAAAAAAAACTAATCACAATTGGACATTTAAAGGTCAATTAGAAGAAAACAAATCTAAATGTATTCAAATACATAATATACCAATGTTGACTGCAGAAGGTTGTGTGTGTGTGTGCATGTGTGCATTTTTGGAGATGCAGTTTGTTTCACCTACCTCATTGTTGGAGTTTAAGAGGACTACCCTTATATCATAGCTGTGGCCCCAGTTCATGTGGCCCTGCAGAACCAGGTCCCCAGAATTGGCCTCTGCCTCTGCACCTGCAGCCCAGATCTGACAGACACACACAGACTGTATACTTCAACTGTATAACATGCATTATCCCTCATTATTTTAAATGTACATTCATGACTTGCGGTAACCTTCTCCCCTTATTATTCCCTTAAGACACCAGTCTTATACTGTAGCTGTTCATGATGACTTCAAGTCTCTCATTGCATGTGTAAATGATGAATTATCAACTGTTTCTAATTGGTTCCAGATCAGTAAGCTAACTCTCAATGGAAAAAAATGTAACTTCATGCAACTAAAATAAATCTTATGCAAAAGAAGAAGCCAAAATATTAATTAATGGAACTGAAATCCTTCAAGTACCACACACCACATTTCTGGGTGTTGTTTTGGGTGAAGGTCTAAATTGGAATAATCATATTAATAGTTTGTAAAAGATCATTGAAGATGCTTGGAATACTGAAAAAGGTTTGTCCCCTGATCAATCCCTCTGCTCACTTGACTTGGTATTATAGTTTTCTATTTCCACATATGAATACTGCAATATTGTCTGTTCTGCAATTTACCTCAACAAATTACTGATAATCCAGAAAAGATTCTTAAGAACGATCTCTCCGTCTAGTAGACACAAACCATCTGCACCTCTTTTTATGAAAAACAATCAATATTACCCATTCACAAACTTACGTCCACAAACAGTGTTTATCAACAGGTAATAAGATCTTCCTGACACTTTTCAATTTTTTTTTTCTTCTCATCTGACTTTCATCCATTCTCATCTAGGCACAGGAACAACCTTCATTTACCCTTCTGGCGAACATCTAGTCATCAATCTAACATCACATTTAGAGGTCCAAAATGACATGGACGTGTCTGAGGTCAACGTTATCTTTCACATCCTTCAGAAAGTTATTGAAAAAACATCTTATCATGTCATAACCTTCTATGTCATTTTCTTTAATGTTATCCATATTATGTATCCATCTTTTCTTTTATGTTTATACTTTTTCTTTGTTTGTACCTACCGTATTATTGTTTATCTTGTGTTTTGACTTCACTACAGTAGATGATGGAGTGGAACTCTGTACAAGCCCTTTGGGCTTCGTTCCCTCCTTGCAGTGTTTTTTTTTAAACTTGTGCTAAATAAATAAATTCTGATTAAACTCAAATTCAATCCCTGGCCCCTGACCTGCACTTTGACCATCTGATTGCTTCCAAACTTTGATCCTCAGACAACCTTTTTTAAACTTGTCAGGCCCAACATGCTTGACACCCTCCCTTTAAACTTTAACAAATCTAATTTCCCCCCCAGTGATAATGAGGTGAGATGTTTCCTTCTCTGTGGGGGTTTAGTGCTGGTTTAATATCCTTACAAAGACCGAGGGAAACGCAGTGAAACCATAAAGCCAGTTACTCACTGTGAGTGTCTGCCCAGCAGCCAGGACACAGGAGGAGGGGATGTGGAAGGAGATGTCTCCAGAGTTCTGAAACATCCTCCGAATGACCCAGCCCCCCAGCGGCTGGTCCTGGTGTGACATGAGAGGAACACACCGACATGATGTTGCATGTAAAACTGAGCAGTGAGAAGCAGCTACGAAATAACTCAACAAAATGAGACAAACCAGAATTGCTGCTTCATGGTGACATCCTTGTTTATCCACAGTCAATCAAAATATGAATACATGTGAAATTTTGTCATAACTGCTGCAGAGTGATGATGGAAAACGTGTTAACAAATGTAGCTGTTGTATTTTTCGTTCACTTTGCAGCTTTTTTTGAGAGACTGATTTTGCCTTTTCACTCAGCTACTTTATCTTTAAGATAAGGAGGTAAATATGATTAATGCATAAACTGTATGTGTGTGTATATGTGCATGAAGGTATGTGTATGCACATGTGTGTATGTTTATGTATGGATGAATGTGTGTTTTATTGCCTATATTTATTTTTTTTATTTTACTTATTTAATTAACCAATTCATTTATTTAATTTATCTTTATTTTTTCAGTTCTTTAAATTTTATTTATCTATTTATATTTTTTTAAAATTATTATTATTATTATTATTATTATTATTATTATTATTATTATTATTATTATTATTATTATTATTATTATTATTATTATTATTATTATTACTACTACTACTACTACTACTACTACTACTACTACTACTACTACTACTACTACTACTACTACTACTTCTATTTTATTTTGTTATTTAATTTTTTTTTTTTATTGTAACTTATATAGCTATACGGCCTGTCACATTTATCATATGAAGCCACGTCAGGAAATCTTCTGTAAAATGACTAAAATGTTCAAATAAAAAGTTCTAGAAAAAGATGTTACAGCTGATTTGAACAAAAGCTGCTCTTTGGCGGTCGCCATGTTGAACATAGACAAACGCTGTTAGACGTTGCTTCTCTGTCGTCATCGTTTTAACTCAGCCTTTAGAAAAAGAACCTGTGACTGGTTTTTCGCTGAGTCGGACGTCAGCTTCAGCAACAGGCAGGTTTGTCTGTCAGGACTCAGTACTGAGTCTATGACAGAATACCTGCAGCTTTTGAATCAGTTCGCTGTGCCAAGCCTTTTCTGTTATCATCCACTAACAAAGCTCGTAAAGTAAAGAGGGGTTTGAGTATAATGCATGTTACAGCTTTGTGCCTCTAAGGTTCTCCACTGTGCTTTAACTAACATTTCTCTAGCAGAGAATACACTCTTTGCCATTGCTCACAACACAGCACAGACGCAGGTCTTCTCTTCTCCTGATCACCGTCGGCTGGAGTTGGTAAAACCAAGCTGCTTGGTTGGTTTGCAGCAACACCTCATTAACGTTAGTCTTTGAGTAAAAATGTACAATTTGTTTTAATTCTAACTAATTCATGATACCAACTATAAATGAAGTCAAAACTGAAACAAACCCACTATCCAGCCACAGTGCAGTCTTACCGTCTCAGAGTGGTTCTTCAGTCTGACATATTTTCCATCGATGTCGACCTCCGCCACGCTCACGGTCCCACTGTCTGTTGAACGACTAGACATTTTACAGGCAGGCGAGCTGCCTTGGGCTCCTTCGTGTTTGCGTTTCTTCCCTCTGATTCTGCGGCTGCTGTGTTCGTGTGTCCCAGGGGTAGTTGTACGTGGTGAGGGGCTGGGTGACAGCTGCAACCTGAGAGACACATCCAGGTACCACACCAGACAGCTAAATGGATCATGTTTTCCCTAACTGTTATGTGATGTGTACAGAGCATTTAGAATTAGTCAGAGCTCTTTATCACATGTTGCTATGCAGCTACAACCTTATGATAATAATTATTTCCTCTTCAATTTAATGGGATACGCCAAAAAAAATTTCCGTGTCCTGCCTCACTCCCGAGTCCATGACCAGCAGATAGACACCATCCTTTTGACTGTGCGTATAGTAACAAGGGAGGCCCATAATTAGCTTAGCTCAAACGCTGGAAGTGTATGGGTAGTGTTAGCCTGCCTCCTTCCCGAGCCGAAATCAGCAGTCAGAAGCTGATTTCATTTTAGTAACCCCCAATTCCAATCCGTTCCCTAAAGACTCAGGCCCTGAACCCTCACTGACTAAAGTGACGTCAGCTCAAGTGACAGAGTGTGAGAGTGTGTGAGGGTCCAGATGCTGTAAACATGAATGGAACAGCACTTACCCACTCTCACGACACGTTACCTTGACAACAAAATGTTTTTAACTCCGCCCTTGGACCGATAAATTTACTGTACTTTCAATACGCACAAGGTGTGTGAGTGGGACGGACTCAAAACAAAATATTCCTGGATCAGATCTGCTCAAATCATCATCAATAATCACAAACTGCACGTTAATACTGACAGTAAACTGCTTCTTTTCTTTTTATTTATTCCTTTTTTTTGGCTCCTGTCCATTAACAATAAAGAGACAGCGGAGCTCTCTCTGACTACGTGTGTTAATTTCTTTTTTTTTTTAACACTTGCGTTCCGACGGCATCCCATGTGTTATGGTTTGACTTCACAACGCTATGAACTGTGGGTAATTCCCCTACCCAAAGTCAGCATCGGTGCTGACTTACGGTAAGGGGGCAGTAAGGGCTCATTCACTGACTCACTGACTTGATGATCTGACAATGGAACAGCCCTCACACACTCACGGACTTCCCGTGAACGCGCCTCTAAGTCAGTGAGTCCGTGAGGGGTCGGATTGGAATTGGGCCTAAATGTAAAAGTCTGTAAATATATCACTTTATCAACATCTCAAACATTTTTAGGCGAGAAAGTAGCCGTTTAGATCAGCAGTGTGTCGTTAAAGAGGAACTAAGCAGGATTTCTCCCATGGCTATGCTACATTTTTACCTTAATTAAAAACCTTGGAGTAATTGTGATAGTTAACTACATGACTTGTTACAGTGAGACCAGAGGCTGTCTGCCTTCCACCTGGCGTCTCAAGGCTGAAAACCAACCTTGCAACATCAGTGTAGTAGCTACCTGGCCGCCGCCCTGGTGTCCCAGCTCTCGTCTCTGCGGCACCACAACACAAATACGCTCTGTAACCCGTAATATTTTGTTTATGACGGTCAAGACTACACAAACACACGTGTCGTAACATTGTATATGTTATATAACATTATCCACCGCTCCATTTATTGATTTTTCACCAGCTTCGTTGCAAACAAATGTACATGGGTGAGAGGAGCGTAACCAAAACAGCGGAAAAGCGAGCGGTCTTGCATAGTTCCCCTTTAATTTGTCTAAATACCAGCTGTTTACAATTTTGTTTGGACGAATTTGGCGCTACTCAAGCTAGCTGTTGTGACCAACACACTTCCTGTTACTTTCACAAAATAAAACACCCCTTGCCCTTTACATACAGAAAACCATGACGATAGAATTTGTGCTTTTACTTTGAAATAGGAAGCTAACCTACCCTCGATGTAGCTAGCTTGAACCAAAATAAACCATCTTTGCTTGAACCCTCCGTTTTGACCGATCTCGTCCCGTTAGCGGCATTTGACCGCTCAAGATGCCTTACCGGAGAGTTTTGTCAGCTCTGAGACGAAGATCGGCCCGCCGGTTTCCGTTTAGAGTTGCTGAAGAGTTTCTCTGATGACTTTAAGTGGAGGCAGGCTAACACTACCCATACACTTCCAGCGTTTGAGCTAAGCTAATTACGGGTGATACGGCTCTATCTCACTTGTTACTGCACGCACAGTCGAAAGGATGGTGTCTATCTACTTGTCATGGACTCGGGAGTGAGGCAAGACGCAAAAAAAAAAAAATGTTGGCGTATCCCTTTAAACCAAACCTTCATAATGACAAAACAAAAGGAGAATGTTCATCTGATCTGATGAAGGCTGCTGGGTTGAAGACTTTCTGAATGCTCTGTCGATCACAGCTGTACTGTACCTCTCTTCCTCCACCTCCAGCATCTTCCTGTAGGCGTTGATCTCCATGTCCAGAGCCAGCTTCACGTCCAGCAGGTTCTCATAGTCCTCCAGCTGACTGTACATCTGGCTCCTCATGCTCAGCAGCTCCTGCTCCTTCTGAGTCAGTTTCTGCTGCCAAACGTCCCGCTCCCGGTCCAGTGTCCTCTCCAGGTCCTGGTAGCGGCTCTCCAGCACCATTTTCTGACCCAGAGAAGAAACATGAAGACAAAAGTTAAACCAACACTAAGGAACTTTTCAACCTTCATATAATATTTTCATAACTTTTGTGATGGTACATCAACTTACAACAGGTTGAATGACACCTTTGTCATGGCCTGAGGGGGTCTGTATCTCTTTCTCTGGCACTAAGCAGCTTTGAGGAGCATGGTAGGAACCCGGCTCTCACTTAAGTTTCACTTTCACTTTCACGAGTCACGACAAGGAGGGAGCAGCAACGCGGCACCTTTCCATCGGATTGTGTATGTGTGTTTACTGTGAAATGATCCGGTGGTAACAGAAACTTAGTTTGGACGTCTTCTGTTAATTTCCATGCACCGGGAGATCAGGATGTTTACGGCGCTACGCGCTGGTGCTCATGGGAAATGGAGTCTTCCTTCAGGCAAAACACTACCGCTTTGGGCCACTGGCGCCGCCAAACTCAACCAAAATTGAAAGTTCTTTAAGTACTGCTTTAAAAGACAGAAAACTATTGACAACATCACCACATTGAGAAGACACAATGTTACAACACCAACATAACATTGTGTCTTCAATAATAATGAGTATTATTATTAATATTGTGTTTGGTTTTCATAATCTTATAAAAAACAAACACAATATTAATAATAATACTCATTATTGTAGTAGTAGTAGTAGTATATAATTATAGAATTAATTAACCCTCTGAATATTTCTACCAGTCTGGGTCAAGTGACAGTATCAGTCAATGAGACTGATGTTGGCATCAACATCCTCTGTCCTTAGACCCTCACATCCACTGAAGAAAAACTCACAGGAAAACCCTTTTAACAGTGAAACATTTGGAGAGATGTTGTAAACTGTTTTCCTGTCTGTATACAAGACAGAATATGGGAAGACATGGAAATGGTCAACAATAGACAGTTAATCTAACTACAGTATTCCTCCAGATCATTGCACTGCAATTTTAGGTGGCACCCGACACCTTTCTACACTCAGCGATATGAAATGACAGTATGAAAAAAAAACACCACACAGTATGAACATTGCAAAAAGGAATATTTTAACCCACTGGAAGAATGATGAGATGCCTTCCTTTAAGACCTGGCTTTCAGAAGTCACCGGTTTATTGCACATGGAGGGTTCGACACAATGTCTCTCTCAGAACTGCAACCTTTGACGAGCTGCGGCAGCCATTCTTATGGTTCTGTCAAGAATGACCTAACAGTAGTATTCATTGCTTATATTCTTCTGCAACCTTTTGTTTTTGAATTTGCATAATGACTGGTGCTGATCATGTCAGTTGTATTGACTGTGTACATGAGCAGGCTTTTTGTGTCTGATTTTGCTTTCATTCTTCTTCAGCACCTCTCCTTTGTTCCATTGTGAACCTTTTCATATTTATTTATTTTTTCCTCTTTGTACCTATACATTGAAAAATCTCTAAATAAAATATTTAAAAAATAAAAAGAAACTGAATGGAGGTTCATGAAGTTCTGTCCATCTATGAACCATACATACAGAATGCATCATAGAACTTACATCATTCTGGCACTGCTGCAGCTGGGAGCCGAGGGTCTCTACTCTGTACTTGGTGGTTTCCAGTTCGTCTTTTGTGGCGGTCACAGCGTTACTTTTTTCCAGTACAGCCTGCTGGGCATTCTGTAGCTGTGGAGCAAGGACAGTTTAATGTTAAAGGACAATTCCAGGCAAATTCAACTCGGGGGTGTATTTTCCTATCATTTTAGGTCTAAAAGAATGAATCTGAAGATTTTCAGTTTAATCACTCCTATTTTGCGGTAGTTGCGTCTGTCCCCGCATCGCCACGGCAGCAATGAATGGGAGTGGATGTAAGTTCCGCTGTTTAGGCTGTTTACATCCCTCAAAGCCGCAATTTTTTTTCCACAGACAGCGTCAGATGGCTACTCACACATGCACCGAGAAGTTTATTTACTTCAAGCAAGCCGACATGTTTGTAAAACTAGATCTAATTCAAAGTCTCCCAGAGTCTCGCGCGAGACCCAGTTGCCGTGCGCGTTGTGTTCACATGCAGTGGGAAAAGCTACCGCTTGTGTCATAAACACAGGAATATCAACTCTTTACTTGCTTCAAGTAAAAAAAACTTCTCGGCGCATCTTTGAGTAGCCACCTGACGCTGTCTGTGGAAAAAAATGTACACTTCAAGCAAGTAAAGAGTTGATATTCCTGTGTTTATGACACAAGCGGTAGCTCCCACTGCGCCTGAATACACCAGCACTGCAACTTCGGGCTCGCGCGAGACTCCGGGAGACTTTGAATTAGATCTAGTTTTACAAACATGTCGGCTTGCTTGAAGAAAATAAACTTCTCGGTGCATGTTTGAGTAGCCATCTGACGCTGTCTGTGGAAAAAAATTGCGGCTTTGAGGGCTGTAAACAGCAAACAGCGGAACTTACATCCACTCCCATTCATTGCTGCCGTGGCGATGCAGGGACAGACGCAACTACCGCAAAACAGGAGACATTAAACTGAAAATCTTCAGATTCCTTCTTTTAGACCTAAAATGATATGAAAATACAGCCCTGAGTTGAATTCGCCTGGAATTGTCCTTTAACACGAGACACTGAGCATGAAATGATTCTGGACATTTTAAGTTCATCTCAAGTTCCAGGTTTTCACCTTTGAGCTGAAGGTCCGGTCAATTTCATCTTTGTACTGCTGCACCTGAGACTCATGGTCCTCGCGGAGCCGCTGCATGGCCTCAGCCAGTTTACTGTCAAAGTCTCTCCGTCTTCCTGAGTCCAGCTCCACTAGATGGCTCTCATGGCGACTTCGAATCTCCAAGATCTCCTACAAAGATCAGAGCCAGGTCTTTAGTATCAGTCTGAGCTAACAAAGAAACAGTGTGTGTTTGTGTGTGTGTGTGTGTGTGTGTGTGTTTTACCTGCTCACTGATATTTCTGTGGAGTTCCAGCTGTTCTTCCAGTGTTTGCACTTGGTTCTCCATGTCCACTCTCCTCAGGATCTCAGCGTTGAGCTGGTTCTTGGTGTCTGACAGGACACCCTCCACCTGGTGACATACACACACTCTTCAAACAGGATGTGGGTATATTGCCCCCCATCTCAGACCATTGTAAGAAAGTCTGACCCCACCCTGAAATGTTGAAACAATGGGAGGTTTCCCCCAGACTGGATGTAATCACTTTGTGTATTATACCTTTGATTATCTGTAAATTAATCAACCACCTAGGTTCAAACCTCACCATTTGGGGACTGTATCTCACTCTAAAGTGTCTCCTTAATACCTCCTGTCTACCTGACTCCCCCTTCAAATGCTGCATGCACACACACATCATACCTCCTTCTCTTTTCTTGTATCTCTTTATTACTATTGTTGCTGTCATTGTTGTTGTTATATTATTGTTGCTTTTTAAATGTCTATTTTTATACCTAGTTTTTATAATTGCTGGCATTTTGTGATGTGGACAGCAAAGTAAGAATTTCATTGTCAGGGAAACTCACCTTTCCACTGTACAAATGACAATAAACACTTTTGACTTTGACTCAGTGTGAAAAGTAAAAAGAATTACCGGTAAGTAGTTCATTCATTGTCTTGTGAAAAGACCCCCTATGATCAAAGTTCTCCAGATGTGAATTTTGTCTCATTCCCATTTGACATGCGATTTAAAAGTGTCTTTGTTCTGGTTGGACATTTAAGGGAAAGAGCAAGAGCCTCACTTTGAGTTGATCTGCTTACCAGAGCTCCCACACGTTGAGTCTGTTGCATTATCTGTTTCCTAAGTATTGATACTATTGGCTATAGTTCGTTCACTTTGTGCATCACAATAAACTGGGATGTTAACCACTCAATTTCTAATATTGTTGTGTTGTGTTGAGATTCTTATTCTAGTAGTTAAAGATGTGTTATCAGATACCTATTAGGTCTTTAATTATATGGTAAGTTTCACTGGAACACTTACAACCTCTGAGTGGAATAGAAAAGATTGAGTATTGTGTTCTTTAACTATTGAGTTACGTTCTATAACCTCTGAATATCTCAACCCAGGTGTCAGAGCTGTTCTTTCTTCTATGTTAAGAAGGTCACTGAATAGTTCAAGTCTATATCTGCCATCCCTGAACTAAGATAGGGACTAGTTAAATACTATAGTAAGTTTCACTGGGCGCTATTCACACCCTTAACCTCTGAGTTGGACAGAGAAGATTGAACATCATGTTCTTATTACTTTGAATACTTCAACCCCAGGCATCAGGGCTGTTCTTCTATGTTAAGAAGGTCACTGAGTAGTTTTAACCTATATCTGCCATCCCTGAACTAAGACTGATGTCAGCAGAGTTGACTTCTTAAAATGATTAAATAATTATAATTTTGTGCGGGGTGAGGGGTGAGTGCGAGTGAGTGAGCCCCCCCCCCCCCCTTTTACACACTGGACCTTTAACTAGAATATGAACAACATTAACATCTCCGGTGAGGCTTAGAACATACATTTTCCAGCTGACCCTGCAGGTCATTGAAGTCTTCCTTGAGCTGCCTGTTCTGAGACAGCAACTTGGTGTATTCAGCATCTTTAGTGTTCAGAGTTGCCTCAACTTTCCTCCACTGGGTCAACGCGTTAGCCAGATCACTCTCCTTCTTCTGGTGCCTGAAAAGGGAGAACATAATGACGGTTAAAGCTGCAAGCAGCGATGAAACAGGACCTGTGGGTGGCTTGCAGTGCACCATTCAAAAAGGGGCTGCATATTAGCCCCATTTCCACTGCAGGAAGTCTGGGTTCATTTCACCGGGGGGGGGGGGGGGGGGGGGGCGTTGGTACGTGTCTCCAGAGCAGGAACTGCCGCTGAAGGACAATCTGGCAGAACTTTTGTGAATGTGCAGGTCACAACTTGTCCATGAAGAGTATTTTGGAGTTGTTGGATTGTGTATTTGATGAGTTTGATTAGGGAAAGGCAAAAAATACCTAGCGCCATGCAGAGCTCACGTCTCTGCCCCGCCGATCTAAAAACAGCTTGCAGCAGCAACTGACAATTAAAGGTAACGAACCTACTCCCAAGAAAGACAATAGGGATTATGGTAACAGGCCAATTTGCCAAAATGTTGAAATAAAGGGATAGTTCAACATTTTGGCAAATCGGCCCATTGCCATAATAACCTATATAGTCATAGCAGTAGGTTTGTTACCTTTATTTGTCGGTGTATTTTAGAAGCCGCAAGCTGCTCAGAGCTACGCTACGGAGGCTAATGGGATTTCTTGGTTTCCCTCATCAAACTCATCAAATACACAATCCAACAACTCCAAAACGCTCTGGTGGACAAGTTGTGAGCTGCACATTCACCACGCTATGAGATAATAACACAACGTTACGAGACAGAGTTGTTTTATAGAGACTGCTTGCCAGAAAACTGCCCCTGACAGGAACGCGCATGAATTTACCTCGAAAACGACTCTGTATCGTAACGTTCCGTTATTATCTCATAGCGTGGTGAATGTGCAGGTCACAACTTGTCCACCAGAGCGTTTTGGAGTTGTTGGATTGTGTATTTGATGAGTTTGATGAGGGACACCAAGAAATCCCATTAGCCTCCGTAGCGTAGCTCTGAGCAGCTCACGGCTCTGCTCGGACATTCTTAAAATAGCTTGCACCAACAATTAAAGTAACAAACCTACTGCTATGACTATAGTGATTATGGCAATGGGCCAATTTGCCAAAATGTTGAACTATCCCTTTAAGAGTCAAGTGGGTCCTACTCTGCAGTGGACAAACAGAGGCTGAGAGTGAGAGGATGTTCCTCTAAAGTTCCTGCCTCTTAAATCTTACCAGGAACTTCCTTAGTGGAAACGGGGCTACTGTAATGACCTCCAGAGACTCAGTCATGCATTAACATGACCTGCATCCTGCAACATGTGGCAGAGGATAACATTTAAATGCACAAGGTGAAGCCACAGACAACCCAATGTGCACATCTGCTATGTGTCAGACCACAGAATAAAAATGGATTGGGATGGAATGGAGAGCATCGTCAGTTCAGAGTCACTTAGTGTTTTCAGTAGGTGGCGCTGTGAGATGAACATGAAATTTGAGGAATATTCAACAGACTGAGGGATGTGCAGCTACTTCCTTTTTTAAATTGAGGTGCCACAGAAGGCACACCCTTATCTGAAAAACCACAATGTAACATCTGTAGGATAAGTGGGAGTGTCACTGTAAAATGGCACCAAAGGCAGTCTGGATGATGCCTGCCGGAGGTGATAGCAGGTTGATTTTTCATGGTGAAGGATAAATATTCACTGGGCCACAAGAGGTAGGCTACACTGTTAAACAAAACTGAAAATCATAATAGAGATTCATCACCAGCATCTTGTGACCAAGGATGAAGTGGATTGCGTCAATCAATGCATCAGTGCTTCAGTGTAAAACATGACATTGCCTGTTTCCAAAAGGGGAGGGGGGGACTACCATTTAAACACTATTTGCATAAGAATGTGTTCTGGGTTGGATTCTTAACAAACACAGAAAGTATGAAACACTTTGGCCAAATATGTATTGGAGTGAGAGTAAAAACGAGGCTGGCCAATATGAAGTCAAATTGGATCAAAGCCCTATAGAGTTGAGTATGAGGTTCTCAAATCACAAAGACTGTGGCATTAATGACATATTAAATCACAGTGATGGCTTCCTAATCCTTGCAGACTGGGACAGCCATAGGTTCAGATCCAGATTTATCAGAGGATGAGAGCCAAAGGAAAGACAGAGTGTAAAAGTTCAGATGAGGAGGAGCCAGATGAGGTGGATAAAGACAGGCTGAGAGGTGCCATCGGCCTGGCCGAAACCAACAAGTAGGGGTTTAAGGTTTTTAACAAGTACAAAATGATTGGCTCTACAGAAAACAGATCCCATGATTTTATTCTTGAAATGAATTAATGATTTATCAATGAAAAATGTAAATGGGAGGAGAACAAGCCTACCAACTCAGATCAAATAGCTAATGAAATCCCAGAAGGAAACTAGTGTAGTTAATAAAAAAAGAGAAGAAAGAAATGAAAACACCATTGCATAATACTGTACTTTACTGAATAATTCTAGTTTTTCCATGTAGCCTAGATCAGCTTCAAAACCGTAGCCTACAGTTTTGTTTCTTTTCTTTCTTTTTTTGCAATTTGTTTTTCACCACCCAACACTTTTTTATATTTATTTATTTTTGCTAATGTCAGAAACATCACAATCTGAAAACTTTTTTTCCATATAGTCTCAAGAATAGGGGCAAAGTAGGCTAGATATTTCTTTACAACTGTCATCCTCTGTCACTATGTCACATTGTCAGAGTGCTATAGATGTTTGAGTCTGGTGCATTAACTTCTCGGACGGCCCATGTATCCTCCAGCTAACGCTCCTACCTGGCTTGAAGTTTCCTGTATTCATCGCGGAGGCTGCCGTACTCGATCTGCAGGCGGGCTCTCTCCCCGGCCAGGCCGTCCAGGGACTTCCTGACGTCGGCCAACTCCTCCTCGTACAGCCGCCGCACGTTGCCCATCTCCCGACTCCTGGATTCACCTTTCTCCTCCAGCTGCAGCAGTATGGAAGACCGCTCGCTCTCCAGCTCCTGGACCCGCTGGATGTAGTTGGCCAGGCGGTCGTTGAGGTTTCGGAGCTCATCTTTCTCCTGGTTGCGGGCCAGGCAGGACGGGCTGGTGCTGCTGGATGCAGAAGACAAGCCGGCGGCTGCGCTGCGGCGCGCTGCGGAGCGGCTGGAGCGGCCGCTGGGGGCGGGGGTCGAGGCGGCAGAGGCCATGATGCAGGCGGGGGGGGGGGGGGGGGGGGGACACTGCTAATCAGGGTCCACAGATAGGCTGATGCACTGAGATGAGTCGATCCGAGAGACAGTTACTAAACTACGGGCCGCAGCACCTTGCACCCATCCGAACCAACACCGGTAGCCCACTGGATGCCAGTATACTTTAAATAATTAAAAACCACCGCTGTACAGTTCACCGAGCACCGCTGCACATGGAGCAACCTGTGTTTGGACCGCCGGAGAACCTGCTGGTGGACGGCATCATACATGAAAGATAACCACAGCTGAAATAAATCCAAATTGACGAGGTGACGCACTGAGAGGAGAGCAGTGATAGACCAGACCGGCGCCGCCAACACACCCGGAATGACGCGATGTAGTTCCGGGTAGTATTTTCAAAATAAAATTGTATTGCCGTGTGATTTTTTTTTGTTGTTGTGAAAAACCAGCTGGGTAGAATGGCAATTAAGTGGTAATAAGTTTTAATGAGAAACTAGGCATAGCAATAGCTCTAAAGTAGGTAGCCCAGGTCATTTGTAGGCCTACAAGGAACAAAACGAAACTAAACAATATCTTGCCATTTTATTTTTGAACGAATAAATGCGGGACTTCCGTTAATTTATGCGCAACTGACTGTGTTTTGACTTGAGTGAAATTCCTGGGACATCAGCTGAGAGGCATGACCAGCCAAAGCCAAGAGTTAAAAGCGAACAGCTGATGTCACTAAACCAGACTCCAACTGGTCGTTTTTCCAAGTCTGAACGCAGCTTTTCACCCCTGACAATAAACACAACCACACAATTCGCGATGTTAGCACATTTAGTTATGTTCTTTTTTTCTTTTTTTTCTTTTAGTTATGTGTAGGCTAGGCCTGTGAATGTGTGTGAGAATGTTAAAATACGAATTACCCTAGGTAGGTCCCCAACGGGAAATTAATTTGTCTGTCAGCATCCCCCAGTGAATCCATCAGTAAACATGACTGAAGTCTCCTCAGGATGTTTAGTCTGTATCCTAGCAACGACTTCATGGAGAATTCACATGGAACTTCAGCAGTAGCCATTGTGTGATGTAGGCCTGTCTTCACCAAATATCTCTTCATCAGTCTTGTTGGGCAGAGACTTGACATTTCCCTACATCTCCACTTCCAAGCCTTCACCTTTGCACCACCAGCAGGACGGCAACCACAAAAGCACCTCTTCATCTCAGCTGGAACAGGGTGGTGTCCTCCAGGTCTGCTCCATTTTCAATGAAAGGAGCTCCTCTCCCCACAGAAGTATCCATCAGTAGTTGACAAAATATGACAAACACACAACAAAAATAAAGGTATAGCCTAAAGCAAAGGTAGAGTAAAAACTCAGAGCTACCAGACTTTGCTGAGCCAGTTGAAGCGCATGCTCTGGAATGAAAATTAAAATGAACGTTAATATAACGCAGTGTTTGTGCCACTGATCGCTGTGGAAAGTGCTTTGTCCACTCAGCATGGTACCAAAGAGGGTTTAGGCCTATGTCCACCTCGCTGGTCCAGACCAGTTAGTGCGTGGTCTGTGTAGCCTACTGGTTTTTGCAGTTCTACTGTCCTATTTCATTTCTTTCTTCTTTTTTTTTTTGCATTTATTTGTTTACTTTATTTATAATGGGACTCTGCACATTCATGAATATACAAAAAATAATACATTGCTGTAAATATGCCAGATTTAGCTCAAGAGCTAATTTCCATATAGTCCCATGCGCTGACAATTCTATCAATATAATCGTCCTTATAGACCCTCAAACAAAAAAAACAGGAGAAACCTCAGGGTGACAGACAGAGGAGGGAAGGGAACCCTCACCCAGGACGGGCAAGAGATAGGCTACAGACAAGAAAACAGTTTACAACATGGAATATGAAATAATCTGGTGGGCAGGCTGGGCCATAGCAGAGAGAGCAGGCCATCTTAATGGGAGTAGTGGATGGCGGACTGGTTCATGAGCAGGGAGGGCAGGTCGGTTTACCAGCAGGGGAGAGGGGGTGATGCAGGCTGTGGTTGGTGCAGAGGGATGGAGCTCTGGAGAGATCTGTGGAAACAGAGAGAGAGTGAGACACCAAGGCTATAATAATGATGGTTCAAAAATGTGCATGAGGAGAGAAGAGAAATAGTCTTTGTTTTTTTTTTAAACTTAAAAAGACCTGTGTGTCAGTTAATTGGCCTGTGCCACAAAGTTGTGTGTTCACAAATTACATAATGATTATGATTACCTACTACATAATTACATCCTTGTTAGTGTTGTTGGTCTTCTAGCAGACATCCCAACCTCTCAAATATTTATAGCGTGATAGGCTACATGACATGTATGGCTGACAGTTTTTGTTTCTGATTTAAATGCCCTGTTTTATTTTGAAATTCCTTGTCTTCTGCACTTCCTTCTGTGATTTCCTCGTGGGTCTCACAGTGTGTGATTGGTCCACTTGTGTCTTGTTTTTCCCTGTGCATTGGACCTCATTGTTTTCCCAACAGACAAATATCCAACTGGTAGGTGCACACGTGGTTAATCACAGTCACCTCTAGTGCTCTAAAGAAAAGTTCTAGAGCAGCATTAAAGACGACTAAACTAACATTCGCCGTTAAAAACATACTCAGAGAGGCATCAGAACTATTCATTATCAGTGTTCCTACTTGAGACCGGTCTCAAGACATATTTAAGGTCTTGGTCTTGTCTCAGTCTCTGTCGAGCTGGCCTCAGGATTTTTTCTCAAGGTCAAGACCACAGCTGCAGTGACATCTTTTTTCTTTTTCTTTTTTTAAACCAGAAAGGTCTCTCTGAAAGGTCACTTGCTCACTTGGTTTATGTGATGTAGGTTCAGTAACTAAGATAGGCTAATTAAAAATGTAAATAGTTCTACTAAAGTACTAAAGTAGAGACTTGCTGTGTTCTACTGTTCAATCCAAACTTTGTTTACATTAAATAAGGTTTAGAATTAGATTTTATATCAAATCATCTTTTCCTTTTAGCTGAGGAGGAATAATGTAAATATCAAGCCACACTATTATGAGGACTGGTACTAAATACAGTAATGGTCTTGGAAAATGGTCTCGCATTTGGCCCTGACTCAGTCTTGGGTTAGGTGGTCTTGACTACAATCAGGTATCTCAAAAGCTAAAAGGGATAGTTCAACATTTTCATACACAAGTTGTGACCTGCACATTCACCATGTTATGAAATAATCATGTATAATTATGTAACATTACAACACTTGAAGCAAATACTCAGAACTACTTGCGCTTTTAAAATCACTCCACCCAGCAGCCGTAGCCTGGAATGTAGTTCCGGCTGCATTTGCCTCAAAAACAATTCCCTCTTGTAATGTTCCATTATTATGATTATTTCATAGCGTGGTGAATGTGCAGGTCTTGTCCATGAGAGTGTTTTAGAGTTGTTGGATTGTTATTTGATAGCTAAGTTTTGAGGGACAGGGGACCAGGCTGTAGGCTACCGTTCACTGAGCAGCTCGCATAGCTGCTCCGCGGATCTCATAACAACATGCACTGATAATTAAAGGTGATGAACATACTCCTAATATAGGGTGAATTCAGGTATATTGGGACATCAGGTAATTTGGGACAGATAAGGAAAAACAATGCTTCCACTTGCCTTGAATGGGCTATGGCAAAGTTAAAGGTGCTTATACATTCCTTTGGATGTCTACATTAAAAGTCACATTAAATGTTTTGGGTGACATCACACAGGGGGGTGTGGTCAGCATCAAACAGGACGCTGACCCCAAATATCAGGAGGTAAGCAAAACGGCATGTGCTTTTGTTGGAATTTAATATAAGGCTATTACATTTGTATGACTAATTTACTGTAGGTATGGAAGTTATATTAAGATGTGTGATGCATTGGTGTACTAAAATAAACAAACATTGGTTTGTGAGGATAATTTGGGACAGCATGTTCAGGTTATTTGGGACAGTGTTTCTGGGTTTATATTGAAATATTACTATAGTGTAGTCATATCTTACATGCTTAAAAGTGAGAAATTCTTACACATATAGGGAAAACAGGTACCTTTGTACATTTCATCATCATTTCATTATCAAATCAGCGGTTAATGTGGAATATGTGAAGTGATGTTCAAAAATAGGTCAAATTGTTTTATCTCTTATTATGTCATGAGTTATCTTTATTTTATATATTTATATTTAACTAAATATAAAAAGAAATGTATTTTTAAAAACATGCTTGCTTCTCCCGAGGTCAATAGTCTGCTCACATATGTTTTAGGCTATTAAATCGGCTGTTTGTTGAAATGACTCGTATATTTGGTTGATTTGGTTACAAATCACGAGATTATAAACAATACACAACATAAAAATAATAGACTATAGGCCTAATATACATAAATAAGCAATCTATTCTTGTCTTTTTTAATGTAATTGCAGCTCCATGCAATATCCCATTGCACAAGCCTGTGTCCCAAATTACCAAACCTACTGTCCCAATTTACCAAACAAGTTGCAAAAAAAACGTTTTGTGTCAAAACCTTTAAAATAGTGTGCTGTGCTCTCACAAAAGAATTTTAGCACATAATTGTTTCACATAAAGAATGCAGACACCTAGAGGAATCCAGACATATCTCATTTGTTGGGTTATTTATTAATCTTGATGACAAAAAATGGCTCAGAAAATGAATTTACAAAAATTGTCCCAATATACCTGAATTCACCCTAGACAAATTTGCCAAAATGTTGAACTATCCCTTTAAGAAATATAATGGAAAGTCTCCACATTCCAGTCCGGTAGGTGGCGGTAGAGCGCCTGAAAGCGGAATAGCCTACTAACCGCTGATGACATCAAAAAAGAAGAAGACGAATAATGTCCTGTCAACTTCCGCGAAAACAACGTGAGTGGAGAATGTCCACATGTCTCCGAAATACGCCTTTATTCTCACACTACAGTTGTATTTAACTAAACACAACCGTCTGCGCACATTTCTCTGTAGAACATCGACCATTGTGTGAAAGTTTCTCCGTGACAGTGCTCGCTAACTCAGCTTCAGTCAGACTTTACCCGCAACACCATCAGCACAGATACACGAGTCGTCGTTAAGCAGGTGACAAGCTGCACTTTGACTGTTTGAGTCCTTCGTTTGGTTGAATGTGTTGGCCATGGGACATCCCAGCCTGGAGAAGATCACTGCACTGCAGCGAAACCCGGCGAACATCAGAAACCTCTGCATCCTGGCACATGTCGACCATGGTAAGTTCATATTCAACACCTGTCGTAGGCTACGTAACGTTATGTGTCAGACGAAGCCCAGTCTGATTAAAGGGAAAGAAAAGAAAAACAGTGACTATTCGTAATGTAAACTGAACCATCTGCGTCCGTAACGTTACAGGCAAAACTACTCTGGCTGACTGCTTAGTGGCGAGTAACGGGATCATATCCAGTCGGCTGGCTGGGAAGGTGAGTGACATCTTCTACCTTGTCATGCATGCACCCACATACACACACACACACACACACACTCAGGGCCGTTGCTAGGAATTCTGGGCCCCCTGAAAGAATACTAAAGTGGCCCCCTGCCCCCTGAATTTTCCACTTTTTTTTCTTAGACTATGTAGGCTATGTATTATCATTTTTTATTTAGCCTACTTTGTTTTGATGCTAATGCAGCATTACTATGAGTATTAGTCAGGGTCTAAGCAGAATAATTCAGTCATACAAAGATTAGACTACTGGGGTTTTTTGTGGGCCCTACTGGGCGCTGGGCCCCTAGAGTTATCATCACGGTTCTCCTATACAACGGCCCTGCACACACTACACACAGCACCACCGCTGTCCATGGTGACGCTCGAGCCCCTGCACCGATGCGCGTATCATGCCTACACAACGGTGATGGGACTTACAAGTTTTCATTCGCCATACACATTGATTCACAACACAAAGTCACACACACATCGCTCCTGACGTGCAAGACTATCAATCAAGTGTCCTTGATGAGTTTGAGTTTATTTGTTGAAAACCCCCACAAACCATCCACAGAGACTTATTCCTATGTTCTTACATTACTATAGAGCGTCTCTATGTCCTTTAGTTGTGCCCTTTTGTTTTGTTTATTCTGCTTTCCTCTTTGATTAGTTTAGTTTAAGTTTATTTCGGAAATGTTAAAAGAAATAAAACATAATACAGAAATGGACAGACATAACAAATAAAAACTTTGCAATTGCAATTAAAATGCATCCAAAGTAGGAGCAAACGGGTGATCTTTGAGTAACTTGGAGAAATAAAACACAAACAGAGCATAGATACAATGAGATAGACCTGTTACACGCTGTTTATTTACAGATTTTGATTGACAGATAATTGAGGACCAGGATCCAATCAAATAGATAGGCCTACCGGTCTCGACCCGCGTGGTGCCGGGTCTTGTTCTGGCAGGATTCGGCTCAACTGAAGCACTGTAGGACCTCGACATGCTGGACTCCACTGACAGTAAATATGTTACATTGCAGCTGCGGTACCTGGACAGCAGAGAGGATGAACAGATCAGAGGCATCACCATGAAGTCTAGTGCCATCTCTCTGCACCATAGACACGGTAAGACACTGTAGTACATTTCTAGAGTGCGGACTGAATTAGGGAAAAAAGCGTTTAGTTATGCGGCTCCATTAACATGGAACAACCTCCAGGCTGAACTAAAATTGTCTGAACTTGTATCTCTTAATGTATTTCGTCACTTCTTAAAGGTCCGACAACAAAAATCAATTGAGCGGTGCCTTTGCTGACCAACCTTGTCACCATGACCCCCTTGCTCCTGCATTTTATAATGTTGACGACGTGTGCTGCTGCCCTCCTGGCCAGGTCACCCTTGAAAATGAGATCTCGATCTCAACGGGTCTTTTACCTGGTTAAATAAAGGCTAAATAAAATAAAAAATAAAAAAAAGTACTTCACACTGTTGGAGGCTATTATCCTGGATTTCTTTTTACTGGTTGTACACAGTCTGTCTCAGGGGCGTATCCAGACATTGTTGATAGGGGTGGCCCAAGTAGGGCACTGACTTATGGTGGGGCAGCATGAAGCATGAGCGCCTACACCACACATCACAAACACACACCCGACTCTGTTAGTCCTCTGCACCTTGGATTCATCCATATAGTTACCTAAGTTGCTGGTCCTCTCTGTGAGCACAGACCTCCACCTGTGGAGGGGATGAAACACAAGAGACTCTCTTTTCATACACCCACACAGGTTTGGCCAGTGGTTTTGTCTGCAAAACCCATATCTACTTCAATTACTAACTCTGCAAGAAAAATTAGACCTACTAGTCAAAATAAATAGTGGCAACATACAATTGTGATAGAAGACCTAAATATTTTATTCTTGAAAAAATAAAAAATAAAAACTTGACAAAAGCTAGTATAAGACAATGTATAAAATGCCTCTGATTGGGCTTATAGCCCATCATATTTTGAGGTGGCACCACCCCGTGGCCACCCCCCCCCCCGACATCCAGCTATTCCATGAATTAGAGTTCTGTTTCTGTCGTCTGTCATCATGCAGAGTTCCTGCACTGAAATATTCACTATGGATGTATCACTGTAACTAAAACAGATCTGTGTGAATCTTCAGACACAGATCTTGGTCAGTTAAGAATAAGTTCTCATGTTGTGGTTGGTCACAGTGATGAACAGTCCTGTCCTAGCTGTCGTATCATACTGTAGATGATGGGATGGGATTTCTGTGAGTTTATTTAACAGTTCAGATCAGCTGTTATGAAAACTGAAAACTCAAATTTTCCTTCTCAAGGTTCATCAACTCAGGGTTAGAGTCAAATCTAGTAGTTTTTTGCTTGTTTCTGGAGTTTGACATGGCATCGCATGTTAATTCTCCTCAGTCCAAACAGAAGGAATGTGGAGATATGACCGTGGTCTTTGTGTCCCTCTGCTCAGGAGATCAGGAGTACCTACTCAATCTGATAGACTCTCCTGGTCACGTCGACTTCTCCTCAGAAGTATCCACTGCTGTCAGGTTGTGTGATGGCGCCATTGTGGTTGTGGATGCTGTGGAGGGGGTGTGTTCACAGGTAAACATCTCTTTTGATTGAATAACTGTAATTGTGTAGGCTGTTGGTATACAGTAAGTGAGGGACATTTTAGCTTTCACTTAACAGAACATCATGTCACCCAATTAACATATTAAATTGTATGATAACTTCATGTGCCCAATTGGCAACTTACAAAGCATCCCTTATGGACAGCGTCCCACATGTCTGCTCCTGCCAGAAAGATCTCCACATACATTTTCACAAACTGAGAGTGTGTGTGTATTTTTTCTTGATTTAATGTGTATTTACATTTTTTAAGTATTTTAATAAATCATTTGAATATTTTTACCCATTTTCAATTCAATTCAATTTTCATCACTTCCTTTCTTTTGATATGGAATGTTCACATGAAGTGGAAAAACAGCTTTTTTTCTTAATTTTTGCATGTTAAACACAAAATGGGCTTAGTGTATGTGACACCTCAACTTTCCAATTTTCTTTATAATTAGACCATGATCTTGGTCTCTTATAATTATGAGGGAAGGTGTCTATTTCTTATTCTGTGCATGCTACCCTGTAAGCATTTTCTATCCTGTAAGTAAAAAATTGGTGTTATGATGTTAAATATAGGAACTACAGCCATATCTTTTTAGTGGATACTGATTGTGTTTACCATATACGTATATGCTATAGTGTAAATAGCATAGCTGACATGAAATGTGACGGTCATGTGTTGTGTTTGTGTTGTGTACAGACTCAGGTTGTGTTGCGTCAGGCGTGGTCGGAGAATATCAGGCCTGTCCTGGTCATCAATAAGATTGACCGACTGATCATGGAGCTGAAGCTCACGTCTCAGGAAGCCTACAGCCATCTGCGGAAGATCCTGGAACAGGTGAGGGGTCCGAGTCTCCCCTGACAGAAGCCTCAGTCTTCTGTAACTCTATAAGCCTGTGTTGGTGGGTTTACCTGTGTTGAGCTGTGTTAGTATATTATAGACCAGGGGTACTCAAATACATTTGTCAAAGGGCCAGAATTTTTCTTAACAGACACCTTGGGGGCCGCACATTCAAATAGGCCTTGATTGAAGTTAAATTCACCTTTTTCGTCTAATAATTTAAATATTTTTATTTTACTTGTAAGCACAAAAATTTTATTTATACACTTCATGGTGTTTTGTATGATATAAAATGAAAAATCTTGACATTATCATATCATCATTTACATATCATGCTGGAGCTTTACACTGCTGACTTGTATCCTCAGACATGCCCTGTGATTTTCATCTTAAATATGACCTGACCATCACAGGACATGTCTGACTCTGTTCTGAGGATACAAGTCATTGGTCCTGAAATGTGTGTTTCTCTTCTATAATACACATTCTACATCTCGGAGGCGACGTCTTTCCACACATGGGCTTCCTTCACCTCTGAAACGAGGCTGAGCTCAGTGGGAAACAGTAGGAGAGACACAGGCCGAAGGCACCGGGACACAACACCGGGGGAGAAGCAGGTCGTGCAGCTGTGCGCCGCAGACGTGCACGGAAAAACAATTGCGTCTCATCAAATGCGTGCGGCTACGGCTTTGAGTTGTGAGCGTGCATGACGCGCGGCTACATTGAATGGGTTTGAGCGCGCGCAAAAGACGCTTCATCTGAACGGCCCCCCATGCATGATGCACACAGTTGAACCAAGACGGTGGTGAAAATCACCCACGGTCTCTGCAGACAGGCAGGGAAAACCCTGCAGTCCAGCCCGCTCCCCAAACACTCGCGCATGGTGATTTGGGTTCGTCAGCGTTTCTGTATCCCAGTGCAGCGCCTCACAGGCACACACAAACGCTGTGGACGTGTTTCCATGTCCCAGCGCTTTGACTTACAGGCGCACGGAGCCCAAGAAATACAGTAGGCTATACAGTAATATGTAAACTAGTAGAACTCAGTCGCGGGTCTGATTGGAAGGTTCGGCGGGCCGGATGCGGCCCGCGGGCCGCCTATTGAGTACCGCTGTTATAGACCACTGTAACTAAGCATTTGTGTGCATGTTCCACCTGGCAGGTGAACGCGGTGACAGGACATCTGTTCACATCCAAAGTGTTGGAAGAGCAAGCGGAGAAGGAGGTTGAGACAGAGAGCAAAGAGACGGAAACCGGTGAACAGGTTTATGACTGGAGTGCTGGGCTGGAGAAGGTCGACGACTCCCAGCTCTACTTCTCTCCTGACCAAGGGAATGTGGTCTTTGCCAGCGCCATAGATGGATGGGGCTTCAGGTGAGGCTGCTCCATCACTACTCCATGTTCAATCACAACAGGACTGGAAGTCTAAAAATGACTGTCTGTCTATTCAGAAGATTTCACTGGTCAACAGTATGGAATATGCCATTTGTATATTTGATATTGAAGTTGAGTTTATGCAGTTTGTGTATAATAATGTATAAAGTGAGAAGAGGTTACAAAATAAAGACCCAGGCACTCAAACCACATAATATGCACACAGCTAATAAGCTGAACTGAATGAAACTGTATTTCAGATGAAAGGAGTGTTTGGATGTATCCTGATTTAGGAGTTTAAACACTGAATTACTGGAGTAGTATTGTCTTTTTGATAATAATAATAATAAAATAATAATAATAAAAGACAACATAACCTGTCATAGCAGACCTAATTGCCAAACTTTTAAAATGATGTCAAGTTGTCATAACAAGGACATCTCAAACAATGTCAACTTTCATCAAAAGTGAGATAACTTACCGATTGACACTTAACGACAACTGTCATACATATTCATTAATGTTCATGACAGGTGTCATGTCATGGTTATGACAGTGTTATGCCAGTCTTATGAACATGTATTCAAGTAACGTGTTACCACATGTTGTGTTTTGTAGCATCCAGCAGTTTGCCCACATCTACAGCCAGAAGATGGGTATTAGAGAGGAGGTGCTGCTCAGAACCCTGTGGGGGGATTACTACCTCAATATGAAGGCAAAGAAGGTCATGAAAGGAGCTCGGGTAATGGAACTACACTACTGTCTTTTCAGTATCCCATCATATTATAATTAGGGATGGGTAATGATTTTTGAATAGTCGAATAGTCGTTCAGTTAAAAAAAATCGAATAGTTTGAGACAATCGTCTTGTCTGAAAAAATGTAAATGTTCCGTTTTTACTGTGGCAGAAGGAGAAACATGGAAAGACTCCACCAGAAAGTTCTGTGTGAAACTCTGTCAAATGAAAACAGCTCAAACTCTGCAAGGTGCGGACTGTGATGAGAAGCTACCGGTTAATTATTCGATTAATAATCGATTAGGACCCTGCAATTATCGAATAGTACTTTTGCTTGAAATGCCCATCCCTAATTATAACAATAAATATGGGATTTCTTCCAGCACCAAGCATTTGGATCTGAAACCAATATAAATCCATCTGTTTCTAAAAAGACTTTCTGTGCACTTTTTAAATGAAAAAAAAGTAATAATTTGGTGTATTATGTAACAACTTATTACAAAATGTTCAAGAACTTTATTACAAAATGTGGCATTATTACATCATGAGGTGAAAATGTATTACATTATTACATAATGCCGTGCTACAAACAGCAAGGGCATTTGGGGCATGAGGACAAAGATTCTTTGGTCTGATAATAAAACTGGACTGAAGTAATCTCTAATTGTATACATCTAATGTGTTGTATTTGCCTCCCTCTTTGCTGCAGTTCAAAGGGAAGAAGCCACTGTTTGTGCAGCTTGTGCTGGATAACATTTGGAGTTTGTATGACGCAGTTGTCACAAGGAGGTGAGAGATGTTACCATCGTAAATGTAAAATCACAAGCACTGTTGTTTCTTGATTAAATTGATTCTATGTTAGAAGAGGGAATGTACGACTCAAACCTTGTCAGAGTTAAGACTACACTGACTGGATTTTTTAACAGCTACACATTCATAATGAGCTAATAACTAAATCGATGGGAGTTCAATATCCACTAAATGATAGATTATAATATATTTATCATTTTGCACATTGTCAACACGTTTTAATCCTCACCCAGCCCTACTTTGGCTTGTATTGTATCACTGAGCTCTCCAGCTACAGCACTAAACCAACGAGGCCTGCAGATAGTTACAACATCACCAGGGTTACCACTAGGGTTGCAAAGGGGCGGAAAATTTCCAGAAACTTTCCATGGGAAGTTAAACTGGGGAATTTTGGAAATATTCCAACTTGGAAACTTTCCATGGGAATTAACTGGAAATTGGGGATAATTTAAACAAACTGTATCATATCCAAACATAAATGTAAATATTTTGTTTTGTAATAAGCAGACATCCATGCAAAATAATACAATTAAAAAACATGACCCCCCCCCCAAGTTCCCTGTTAAGGGCCAACCTTCAATTTTGTAAATTTCCCGTTTATTCCCATATATTCCTGTTAATTCCCATGGAAATTGAAAATTCTCTGAATTTTGCAACCCTAGTTACCACACTACCATATCTTCACAAAATAGCTGTAATGGTGGAACATGTCAGGTCCTGTGGGCATCCATACCCTGCCATCTTTAGTAATGGGATCATGTTTCTCTCTCCAGGGACAAGGAGAAGGTGGAGAAGGTGGTGACATCGCTCGGTGTGAAGGTGATGGCCAGGGATTCTCGTCACTCTGACCCCAAAGTCCTCCTGACCGCCATCTGCAGCCAGTGGTTACCTGTCTCCCAGGCTGTCCTCTGTATCCTGGCTGTCTGACATCACCGTTGTCCTGTCTGCATCTCTGTTCATTTGTGTCTGTACTGTACATTTCTTTAACACCAACTGAAGCCATGGTGTGTGAGAAGCTTCCCAGCCCTTTAGAAATGGCAGAAGATCGTGTGGAGAAACTGATGAGTGTTGGAGTGCGACGATTTGACTCGTTGCCCCCAGAGACTCAGGACCTGAAAAAAGGTAGACTCACACTCACACTCACACACACGTAGATGTGGCTGGACCAGTGGGGTTTTTCTCCTTCAATGGACAAGAGAGTTGAGAGAGAGAGACAGGAAATGGGGGCAGAGAAGGGGGGAATGACACGTAGGACAGGGCCGCCTACTGTACATCTAATGTATAGAAAAGTTCAGATAATGGAAAACAAATAATCATAAATATAGACTAGAGGTGTATCCAAATATAGACTGGATACACCTCTTGAAAGATGGCTTTGGTTTGTTATGGCCCCAGTATAGTGATCTATCTTACATGTGTGTTTTCCAGTGTTCCTCCAGTGCTCTTGCGGGGAAGATGCTCCAGTCATCGTCTTTGTGTCCAAGATGTTTGCTGTGGACGCCAAGGCTCTGCCTCAGAACAGGCCGAGGTAACTGGGACTGTGTGTGTCAGTCGACGACGATGCTGCGTTCAGGTTTTTCCTTAAAGGGATAGTATCATTTTTTTAAAGTGGGGTTGTATGATTTACAAATATCCCCTAAGTACTTTAATTGCAGTAGCAGACTCTCTGCACTCCTCCCGTTAGCAACGCCCGCCCATAGCCCTGCCCAGAGATTTACAACATACAGTGTTGTGAACAGACCCAAAGAAACGGCCTATTTTCGTGGCCTAAAAGAGGTTTTACCTGAAAAAAAATACACAGTTCCATTGTTCGCTATAATATAATTTTTTCCAGCCCCTCAAAGTGCAGGAAAAACACAGTTTTTATTTGGACCTAACCAACTGCTGATCGGCGGGCGCTAACCCTGGGCCGGACGGATACGTGAGTTGGTTAGCTCCAAATAAAAACTGTGTTTTTCCTGGACTTTGAGGGGCTGGAAAAAATTATATTATAGCGAACAATGGAACTGTGTATTTTTTTTTCCAGGTAAAACCTCTTTACTACTTACTCTACTGCAATTACCGTATTGACCCGAATATAAGACGATATTTTTTCCGTCAAAAAAAGTCTGAAAAAGACGGGTCGTCTTATATTCGGGGTCTAGATATTTATATATGCAAATCAGCGGGTGACATCAAACAACGTCTGTCCAAGCAAGTCAGGGCTTTTCTTCCTCACTCACACACCAGTCACCTGGAGAGATGCAGCTGCGTCTGAGAGGATGATCGCGCGTGTGTGCACCAAGTGTGTGTGTGTGTGTGTTGCCCCTTCGCCACACAGCAGAGCGCTGCCACACAGTTACAGCTCAACTCGACTCGGTTTAGGTCATTTTAATCACAGCTGACTCCGGGGGCGGGGTCGTCATATCACAGCGGCTACGGCCGCGTTGTCGCCGGGGACAGGGACACACCGGACACGCAGGCACCGAATAGCTGCGAAGCGCCGAGAAGCTGAGCCAGTTTCCTTTCGGGGCTCATGTTAAACGATTGTGTTGTTCACACCAGACGTCCTGCAGATCGTTTCGGTGTCTGGTCTATTTTGTGCGCGAGCTGCGAGTGATTGCGTCAAGCCAGGCAGGTCAAACAAAGAAACATGAGAGAATCCGCTCAACTTTCAAAATCAAAACAATTTTCAAAATAAAACACCGCAATTGATGCGTGTGCCTTTTTGTGTAAACAGAGCGCAAGAGAGATGGACACACACCTACACACATTCAGAGAGATCAGTGGGCGCTACAATCTACCAGAACGTTATTTCACAGATACTGAAAACATGATTTTAAAAAGATTAATTTTTTCTTTGATTTTGTCTGAAAAAGGTATTTTTCCAAAGACAGGTCTTGAAAAAGGGGGGTCGTCTTATATTCAGGGTCGTCTTATATTCGGATCAATACGGTAAAGTACTTAGGGGCTATTTGTAGATCATACGTACAACCCCACTTTAAAAAAAATGCTACTATCCCTTTAATGCCCCATAGCTGTGGAGACGAGGGCTGGGTTTTAAAGAATGATTTTCCGATTCATATCGACCTTTATTTGAATTGATTCGTAAAATCCTTCTACATCAAGTAGCGGCTGCAAACTTGATCGATAAAACTTTTTGTTTTGTTTTTGAGCAGGCAACGCCATCCATTACTTATTCCAGCAGAAAAATAATGTCTGCAAAACAGCAAAAATAAAAGGTTCCTTGCACACATGGTAGGGGCTTGGACCCAAATAAGACAAGACAAGCATTACAACCACAGCCTTCACTTTAAGGATCTCTTCCTCTTTCTATGGTCTGAGTGGCACTGCATCTCTGATCTTAGTTAGATAGTTGAGGTTAGGGTTGATGTAAGTCTGACGTGTGTGTGTGTGTGTGTGTGTGTGTGTGTGTGTGTGTGTGTGTGTGTGTGTGTGTGTGTGTGTGTGTGTGTGTGTGTGTGTGTGTGTGTGTGTGTGTGTGTGTGTGTGTGTGTGTGTGTGTGTGTGTGTGTGTGTGTGTGTGTGTGTGTGTGTGTGTGTGTGTGTGTGTAGAAAGCCAAGACATAACAAAATACAGCATATTGTTCGAAAAAGGAGTAGGAAGAAGTAAAAAACTTTTTAATTTCCCACCCCTTTTTAACTATTCTTCAGTTTGTAACTACTACATAATACCTATATAAATATATACCATATATATACACACATAATAATTATCTCAATCCTAAATAATATAATACACCTATATAAATATATACCCTAAATACACATCATTAATATCTGTATAAATATAATATTCCAAATATAAAAATATACTACATACATATCCTTATAAATATAAATATATATATATATATATATATATATAAAACCCCCCATGAGTGACAAAATACCAAGGACGTTCACGTCGCCCGGATCGGCGTCACCGGGGCCCCACCCTGGAGCCAGGCCTGGGGTTGGGGCTCGCAGGCGAGCGCCTGGTGGCCGGGTCTCCGTCCACGGGACCCGGCCAGTCCCAGCCCGAAGGAGCGACGTGGGCCCGCCTTCCAGTAGGCCCACCACCCGCAGGAAGGACCATGAGGGGTCGGTGCCGTGTGTTTTGGGTGGCAGCCGTGGGCGGGGGCCCCGGCGACCCAATCCCCGGACAACGACTCTGGCTTTAGGGACATGGAATGTCACCTCGCTGGGGGGGAAAGAGCCTGAGCTCGTGCGGGAGGCTGAGAGGTATCGACTAGAGATAGTCGGGCTCACCTCCACGCACAGCCTGGGCTCTGGAACCCAACTCCTTGAGAGAGGCTGGACTCTCTTCCACTCTGGAGTTGCCCATGGTGAGAGGCGGCGAGCTGGTGTGGGCTTGCTCATAGCCCCCCAGCTCAGCCGCCATGTGTTGGAGTTCTCCCCACTGAACGAGAGGGTCGTTTCCCTGCGCCTTCGGGTCGGGGATAGGTCTCTCACGGTTGTCTCGGCCTACGGGCCGAACGGCAGTGCAGAGTACCCGGCCTTCCTGGAGGCCCTGGGAGGGGTGCTGGAAAGTGCTCCAACCGGGGACTCCATCGTTCTGCTGGGGGACTTCAACGCTCACGTGGGCAGCGACAGTGTTACCTGGAGAGGTGTGATTGGGAGGAACGGCCTCCCCGATCTGAACCCGAGCGGTGTTTTGTTATTGGACTTCTGTGCTAGCCACAGTTTGTCCATAACGAACACCATGTTCAGGCATAAGGGTGTCCATCAGTGCACGTGGCACCAGGACACCCTAGGCCGGAGGTCAATGATCGACTTTGTAGTCGTGTCATCTGATCTCCGGCCGTATGTCTTGGACACTCGGGTGAAGAGAGGGGCTGAGCTGTCAACTGATCACCATCTGGTGGTGAGTTGGATCCGCTGGCAGGGGAGGAAGCTGGTCAGACTTGGCAGACCCAAGCGTATCGTGAGGGTCTGCTGGGAACGTCTGGCAGAATCCCCTGTCAGGGAGGTCTTCAACTCCCACCTCCGGGAGAGCTTTGACCGGATTCCGAGGGAGGCCGGAGACATTGAGTCTGAATGGACCATGTTCTCCACTTCCATTGTTGACGCGGCCGTCCGGAGCTGTGGCCGTAAGGTCTCCGGTGCTTGTCGTGGCGGTAATCCCCGAACCCGGTGGTGGACACCAGAAGTAAGGGATGCCGTCAAGCTGAAGAAGGAGTCCTACCGAGCCTGGCTAGCTCGGGGGACTCCCGAGGCAGCTGACGGGTACCGGCAGGCCAAGCGGACGGCAGCCCGGGCGGTCGCGGAAGTCAAAAACTCGGGTCTGGGAAAAGTTCGGGGAGGCCATGGAGGAGGACTACCGGTCGGCCTCGAGGAAATTCTGGCAAACCGTCCGACGCCTCAGGAGGGGGAAGCAGTGCTCCGCCAACACTGTTTACAGTGGAGGAGGGGAGCTGTTGACCTCGACTGGGGATATCGTCGGACGGTGGAAGGAATACTTCGAGGATCTCCTCAATCCCACTGACACGCCTTCCGTCGAGGAAGCAGAGGCTGAGGATTCAGAGGTTGATTCATTCATCACCCAAGCTGAAGTCACTGAGGTAGTCCGGAAGCTCCTCAGTGGCAAGGCACCGGGGGTGGATGAGATCCGCCCTGAGTACCTCAAGTCTCTGGATGTTGCGGGGCTGTCGTGCTCTGCTCTGCAGCATCGCGTGGCAGTCGGGGACAGTGCCTCTGGACTGGCAGACCGGGGTGGTGGTCCCTCTCTTCAAAAAGGGGGACCGGAGGGTGTGTTCCAACTACCGGGGGATCACACTCCTCAGCCTCCCGGGGAAAGTCTATTCCAGGGTGCTGGAGAGGAGAATTCGGCCGATAGTCGAACCTCGGATTCAGGAGGAACAATGCGGTTTTCGTCCTGGCCGTGGAACGCTGGACCAGCTCTACACCCTCCGCAGGGTGCTCGAGGGTGCATGGGAGTTTGCCCAACCAGTCCACATGTGTTTTGTGGACTTGGAGAAGGCTTTCGACCGTGTCCCACGTGGCATCCTGTGGGAGGTGCTCCGAGAGTATGGGGTCGGAGGCCCTCTGCTGAGGGCTGTACGGTCCCTGTATGACCGGAGCAGGAGCTTGGTTCGCATTGCCGGCAGTAAGTCAGACCTGTTCCCGGTGCGTGTTGGACTCCGGCAGGGCTGCCCTTTGTCACCGGTTATGTTCATTATTTATATGGACAGAATTTCTAGGCGCAGCCAAGGGCCGGAGGGGGTACGGTTCGGGAGCCACTTGATTTCATCTCTGCTTTTTGCAGATGATGTGGTCTTGTTGGCTCCCTCGAGCCAGGACCTTCAGCATGCACTGGGGCGGTTTGCAGCCGAGTGTGAAGCAGCTGGGATGAGAATCAGCACCTCTAAGTCCGAGGCCATGGTTCTCGACCGGAAAAAGGTGGCTTGCACCCTCCAGGTCGGGGGAGAGTTCCTGCCTCAGGTGGAGGAGTTTAAGTATCTTGGGGTCTTGTTCACGAGTGAGGGGAGAACGGAGCGCGAGATCGACAGGCGGATCGGTGCGGCGGCCGCTGTAATGCGGTCATTGTATCGGTCCGTCGTGGTGAAGAAGGAGCTGAGCCGAAAGGCAAAGCTCTCGATTTACCGGTCGATCTACGTTCCCACCCTCACCTATGGTCATGAACTCTGGGTCATGACCGAAAGAACGGGATCCCGGATACAAGCGGCCGAAATGAGTTTCCTCCGCAGGGTGGCGGGGCGCTCCCTTAGAGATAGGGTGAGGAGCTCTGTCACCCGGGAGGAGCTCGGAGTAGAGCCGCTGCTCCTCCACATCGAGAGGAGCCAGCTGAGGTGGCTCGGGCACCTGTATAGGATGCCCCCTGGACGCCTCCCTCGTGAGGTGTTCCGGGCATGTCCCACCGGGAGGAGGCCCCGAGGAAGACCCAGGACACGCTGGAGTGACTACGTCACTCGGCTGGCCTGGGAACGCCTTGGGGTCACCCCGGAAGAGCTGGAGGAAGTGTCCGGGGAGAGGGAAGTCTGGGGATCCCTGCTCCGACTGCTGCCCCCGCGACCCGACTCCGGATCAAGCGGATGAAAATGGATGGATGGATGGATATATATATAATATAAACTATCCCCCAAATTAAATATATACCATATATACCCTATACTAAGTTAGTTACAATATAACGATCAACACTATTCTATTTATCGATTTATCCCTCCTCATCCTCCGTTAACACACTTCCTCTTCCCTATACTTGTTTAGAAAAAATTTCTTGTACCTTTTTTTAAACAGATTTATATTTGCGCTTTGTTTTATTTCTGTCTCCAGACTGTTCCACAAAGTCACCCCACAGCTCGATACGCACATGCTTTTCATATTTGTCCGAACCCTTGGTTTTTTAAAGTTTAGGTCTCCCCTTAGATTATATCCCCCTTCCCTATTCCAATTGATTATTTCTCGCTTTGTACATGATTTGCGCTGTTCTGAATTTGACTAGATCCATAAATTTCAACATGTGTGTGTGTGTGTGTGTGTAGGCCTATCACCCAGGAAGAGATTACCCTGCGCAGAGAAGCTGCTAGACAGCGCCATGCTGACCGGATGACAGCTGGTCAGACAGCAGCAGAGAGCCACAAAGACCCCTCCATGCCACAGAAAGACCAGGCTGAAGGACTCACAGGTAAGGTTCCTTATGGTTGGATCAAGCTTCAGTCGTTTAATGTTTCACACTCAGATGAACAAAAGATGTAAAGACACTCAAATAAAAGTTAGATGGGGTGCTTGGCTGTCGAGTGGTTAGAACACATCCCATGTTGGCGTAGTCTGAAGTGGTGATGTCCTGTTCACCCTCTGACTGAGACCATCTCTCTCCCTGCTTTCCTGTCTCGCTTCACTGTCCTAAACGCATAAAATGTCAAAAAATGAATGTGCCTTTGTATTTTTGTGTCTATCTGCTTTTTCTCTGTCAGCTCAAACTGAGAATCTGACATTGAAAGACTTGAAGCCAGAGGAGGAAGAAGAACAGAGGGAGACCTTCGTAGCTTTTGCTCGTGTCTACAGCGGGGTGGTCAAGAAAGGACAGAGAGTGTTTGTGCTGGGACCAAAGTATGACCCCGCCCAGGGCCTGAGCATGGTAAACACACACCTATCGATCAAGCTTTACCTTACCTTGTTTTTATTTGTTTGGCCCAGTCAAATAGAAATACATTTAAAGCTACAGACACAGATGAACAGGCCTCTGTGCTCCTGTGTTCACCTGGTGGAGCGCTCACAGCAGCCTGTTAAAGGAGAAGTGCCGTTCTTTACAACCTGGACCTTATTTCTGACATAGAATCCAGTGGTTTACTCACCCAGATAACGTTGGTGTCACTAGGATCCTTCAGACGATATTTAGATCCATTTGAGTGGGTTGGGTGGTTAATGGCTCCTATTTCCCGATTCAATTCAGTTATGATTATTGAGGTCTGTAGCACTGCGTTATGTAATACAGCTCGTGTCTCTGCTCCGCCGTTCTAAAAACAGCTTTTACCGACAATTAAAGGTAACGAACCTACTGCTATGACTATAGGGATTATTCAGTTCAATTCCCAGATTCATAATTTCAACACTAGGTCAGCAAATAAACTTCATCCCACTTTTTTCAAGTTTACTTTCTCTTAGTTCTCAATATGATTTAGAGGTCTGCACTTTTGGAATTCATTACCAATCCACCTTAGAAACTGCACAAGCATAAATTCATTTAAAGGGATAGTTCACCCTAGAATGATATTTCGCTCATTATCTACTCACCCTCATGTTGACTAAGGGCTGGAAGAAGTTTCAGATTCCTCCGTGGCTTCTCTGAGTTACAGGGGGTCTCGGCGTAGCAGTGCATGTCCATATAACGGTTGCAAAGGGACACCGGAGCTCTTCGTAAAAAAACACACACAAAAAAACATCCAAATACCTCCATGATGCTCGTATGTAATGTCCGTCTTGTGCTGAAGCCCCAAATTGCGTAATTGTCCCGAAAAAAATTAAATAAGTCTATATTTTAAGCTTGTTTGTAGCGGAAGCTTCTCGAAGCTCCTCTTCCTGGTCCGTCCAATTCTCGCGTGATTTGCGCCGGCGTCAGTATGCGTCAGTGCGGTTACTGCGAATCACGCGAGATTTGGACGGACCAGGAAGAGGAGCTTCGAGAAGCTTCCGCCACAAACAAGCTTAAAATATAGACTTATTTAATTTTTTTCGGGACAATTACGCAATTTGGGGCTTCAGCACAAGACGGACATTACATACGAGCATCATGGAGGTATTTGGATGTTTTTTTGTGTGTGTTTTTTTACGAAGAGCTCCAGTGTCCCTTTGCAACCGTTATATGGACATGCACTGCTATGCCGAGACCCCCTGTAACTCAGAGAAGCCACTGAGGAATCTGAAACTTCTTCCAGCCCTTAGTCAACATGAGGGTGAGTAGATAATGAGCGAAATATCATTCTAGGGTGAACTATCCCTTTAAGAAACAAACAATTCACTTTCTATTGGCCCAGTTGAGCACTGCATAATCCACATATTTTCTTTACATCACCACACAATATTGCTTCTCTCCCTCTCTCTTCTAATTGTTTTATGTTGCTCTTCACATTACTGTAATTCAATTTATGTTGAATGTTTATCTTTTCTTCAGTTGCTGCTGAAATGTCTCAGGAGGACATGGTGGTCTTCTAGCAGAGACTTTAGACACATCTCTATATTTACGCTATATTCTCTCATGTCTGCCAGCTGTCGGAGAGTTGCAGTGCCTCAGACTGTGTGCCTGAGGTGCCTCATCTCTCCTGTTGTTCCATGGACAGCATCTACCTGCTGATGGGCAGAGAGCTGGAGGAGCTGGAGGAGGTGCCAGCAGGAAATGTCCTGGGTGAGTACGTCCGCTTCTTCTCTCTGGCTGCTTTGTTTGCAGCTTCTTCAATGCTTTGTCGGTCAGATTTTGGGTCACTTGTTATTCAACATGGTTAGACATCAGGAATCAGGTGATCAGATGGAAGCCATGTGTAATTAAAGGATAGCTACCATTTTTTTTACTATCTGGGCCTTATTTCTAGCATAAAATACAATCATTTACTCACCCAGATAACTTTGGTGTCATTCCGACGAAATTAGATCCAGCCAAGAGCCGCGTTTATCCGTATAATGCGAGAACACAGGGCAGCGGAATGCAGCCTCTAAATAACACATTATCTGACGCGAAACACATTCATTTCACCAATAATTTGTTATGATAGGCTAGTGCTAATCCCCTCTGAGTCCGGGGTTAGCTGTTATCAACATCCAGGGTCTGTAGGTTGACCTACTAACCTCTGACCTGGATGATGTCATCTCTGAGCGCCGCTCTGGTCCGTTTCTGCGTGTTTCCAATTTGTCAGAACAAAATGAGCAGCTGGATGAAGTTCAGCTTCCACAGGCTTCCTCTCCTCAGCCTGGCTGGTTGAGCTATAAATGGACCTGAATGCTGAAGCGGAACGATTATTATCAGAATGAGCCGGGCAGCGCTCCCTAACACTATGGAGATGGATTTTGTTGTCACAGATGTTCTTCTCCTCTGCTCTTCCAGGTATCGGTGGTCTGGAGGAGTTCGTCCTGAAGTCAGCCACTTTGTCAACCTCCCCTGCCTGTCCCCCCTTCACCCCATTCAGCTTTGATACGCCCATAGTACGGGTTGCAGTAGAACCCAAACATCCAAGTAAGTCTGAAATTCCATAAATATTTTACGATAAAGTTATGGTGTAATTTTGGTTTTAAAATAGTCAATTCATAATAATGTATAACATTACCCTCCATCCACAATCAGTGTCTGGCAACAGAGCAAGCCTCTGATATATATGACTGATATAGTAAAAAAGTGAATATTATCAGCACATTTTATGTACAAACAGCATAGTATTAACAGTAATAATGAATATAATGTGTGACAATAATAATATAATAATAATCTGGAGGCTCCAGGATCTCTGACCCTACCTACATTTTTTTTTTCATGAGTGGCCCTAATATTCTTCCGTAGCTATGTATGTATGTATGTATGTATGTATGTATGTATGTATGTATGTGTGTCTATCTGAAAGTTGGCAAAAATGTAAACATCTGCTTAGATTGGAGGACGTTTTAGTCATTAACTTGCTGTGGTTATGAATTTTGTATCCCTTAAAAACTCATGGCGCTTTAAGTGCACTGGTACCATTTTTTCCTCATGTGTCACATTACAGTATGTTATGATCATTGAAGCGATAATATAGAAAAGCAGATGCATTATTTTTCTGATCTCTCTGTGTGGCCGTCAGGTGAAATGCCGAAGCTGGTGCGTGGCTTGCGGCTGTTGAACCAGGCCGATCCCTGTGCTGAGGTTCTGATCCAGGAAACGGGAGAACATGTTTTGGTCACCGCTGGGGAAGTTCATCTGCAGCGTTGCCTGGACGACCTCCGAGATCGGTCAGTCTCTGTGTGTGTGTGTGTTTGTGTGACATCCCCAAAAAGACCTGCCTCTGCTTCTCTTCTCTTTTTTTTCATTTTCCAAGTCAGAAAGAAGAATCTTGTCCAGTTCATTTTTGTCTCATCTTGTATCTGGTACTGAAACTGTGCTTCTCAATATTGCATCCACTTGCCTCATCTTAGATTTTCAACTTCTACATTTTTTTTTCTGTTTAAGTGAGATTGTCTATCTATCTATATCTATCTCTCTCTCTCTCTATATATATATATATATATATATATATATATATATATATATATATATATATATATATATAGATATAGATATAGATATACGGCTCTGGAAAAAATTAAGAGACCACTTCAAAATGATCAGTTCCTCTGGTTTTACTATTCATAGGTACTGTATGTATTTGAGTAAAATGAACACTTTTGTTTCATTCTATATCCTACTGACAAATTGGAAAGAAAAATATTGTCATTTAGAGCATTTATTTGCAGAAAATGGCAACAGGTCAAAATAACAAAAAAATATAGTGTTTTCAGACCTTGTATAATGCAAAGAAAACAAGTTAATATTCATTTTAAAACAACACAACACTACTTTTTAAACTTAGGAAGAGTTTAGAAATCAAAATTGGTGGAATAATCCCAATTTTTAATCGCAGCAGTGTTTTTTTAATTTATTTATAATCTTTCTTCCTCATTAAATATGATTTGGTTCAGGTGATCAACTAAGTAGAGTGAGGTGTGCTTGTGTTGGAGTTCAATAGACACTGGAATCGATGATGGCTGCCATACATGTAGAGAAGCTGATTTATTAAGAACATTTTGGAGTGGTCTCTTTATTTTTTATACAGTCTAAAAAATATATCACTCTAAAAAATATATATATATATCAGTCTAAAAAAATAAAAGCAGTGCAATTGTATTGTATATATGCTGTACACTGAGCGATGTTCCATTATTTCATGCCCTAATGACGCTGGCCGACTGACTGATTAAACATGTGCAACATTTTAAGGCAGACATCCCAGGACCTGCCCAGTAGGTGGCATCTGTGTTCAGGGATGAGTGCAGTTTGTGCAGTACATGGGCCATGTCCAGTACAGGACATCGGTCAGTTTCAACAATCTTAAAGCATGTCCTTTAACGTGTAACAAAACCCCGGTACAGTACAGTACATACACTGAACCCCCCACTCTGACTGCCACTTCTTCTTCTTTCTTGGTGATGTTTCCACCACTCAGGTGGGTCAGTGTCTGTCTCTGCCTACAGTGACAGCAGATAGATCTGAATGCATCGCCAAGAGGGCACAGAATGCTTCTCATGTTCGACCCCAGGTCGTGTTTCTGCCTTTAGCAGCAACTCATGATGGGAATTCTGTCTCTTTTCACTGAGCCAGATCATTTGACTCACCAAAAACAGCCAGCTCTCTAATGACACTTCATTTGACCACATCGTCCTTTTATAGTCCAGCCAAATTAAGCACTGCTCTGACCTGTGATTAGTAGATGTGCACATACAGTATATTACTGAAATTACCACATAAAACCACATGAAATCACATGATAACACACATTAAATAATAACATGTTCATGTGTGTTCAATTTTTAAATCCTACATTCTTTAACATAACTAATTGAGTTCAAGATCTGTTGGCAACTTGATGTGTAATGTGTAATCTTTGGCCATTCTCCCAGAAAATCTCTAGTTAATTTAATCCTAGTAGAGGGGATCACTGATAGAGGTACAATAATACTACATTTTTTTCCCATATTGAGCCATCTTGTGTTTGTATCATCTGATAAAAATACTGTCATCACTTGTAAATGTGACGCGATCCAATAATGTTTCAAATTGGGATCTCGGAAGTACATTCATTTTGATGTAAGGGGAAGTGTAGCCCAGTGATTTAAATCTTTCCTAATTTTTTCTACTAAATTTGTATAATTGGCTCGATATAGATTAAATTCAGGGGGTGTATTTATTCCCAAATGCCTAATGCCATCCCTAGGCTATCTAAACAAAAATGAGGTTTTCAATCGAGGAGAAATCAAATTATTCATAGAATGCTAAATGGACTTGCACTTAAATAGTGCTTTTCTAGTCACTAGAGAGTGCTTCCGTTCTTGAAACATTTATTTTGTAATTTGAGTAAAATCCAAATGTCTCAAGGTACTTCATTAAATTAGGGACGCTCTTTGCAGGGTCAGAGATATATGCAATTAAGTCATCTACATATAGCAACAATCTGTGCTCCTCCATTCCCCTCAATACCATTTATATATATATATAGTATATCTAAAAACAACATGCACCGACATGCATGGACAATTAATGGTAATGAGCCTACCCCATGACTATAGGGATAATGACAATGGGTGAATTTACCAAAATGTTGAACTATCCCTTTAAGTGCACTTGTCAACACTGTATCAACACATCTCTGACACTGTCACATGGCTGGCCAATAGCTGTCTGAGCCCTTTATTGGCGAGCAGCCTGACCTGCAGTGTGTTAGAACCAGGTCAGTGTTCAGCCACCAAGTGACTTTGACTTTGACATCACGGCCCCACAACACGAAGGGGATTATCTCCCTTTTTTTTCTTTTCTTTTTTTTTTACCCACAATTGGTTTATCGTATTTGGCAAAATAGGGTTACATATAAAGTGACTGCGGACACTTTTATGATGGTCTTTTTACTGTGTTTTAAATCATCCTCAGCTGAGTGACAGAGGGAGAGAATTTATCAGGAGCAGGGTCAGTGAGCAGCTGGGATTACATGCTCTCTGTTGCTCTCCTTAACTGGATTAGACGAGCATGTGTCTGTATATGTAAGTTTGTAAGTAATGCCATGTCAGCCCTGAACACATCCATAAGCACAGTCTAGTTCCACTAAGGCATGACCCTGAGGAAGCCAAGAAGCCTCGGTGTTGTTGAATAAAGAGTTAGAGAGCCTAATGAGTGCATGTTCCAACCTGTCTGGTCATGACGGACCATCTGCTTTGTAACAATAAGCCAAGTCACACTAACTGAAAAAAACTTTTTTATTTACTTCATTTGCTTCATTTTTAGTGCAGCTACAGGAATAATTCACTTTAAAGGAACTTGAGGCAGGATTTGTGAAGAAATACACATGCGTTTAAAGTTTATTTTACTGCTAATGGATGATGAAGCGTTCAAAACCAAAAAGAATGAGTCCACTCGCGTGTCTCTCTGTTGCCTTCAACAGGCTGTGTGCTGCATAATGCGCGGCAACTCTGGGTCCAAATTTCCCACGCTGTCCTGCGGATGTGACGTCAAATGACACTGCATGCATCACCCATTAGCAGTAAAATACTTTAAACGTATGTGTATTTCTTCACAAATCCTGCCTCAAGTTCCTTTAAACTAAGATTTTTTGAGAAAAAAAAAAGGAAGAAAAAAAAATCAGACTATGAGCCTAAAGATCTACCAAGCAATGGTGGAGCAGAAATGTGAACTGTTGAAAAAAGAAAAAAAAAAAACTCTTTTTAAAAGCAGCCAAACCCTCCTGTTCAGACAGGGGTTTGGCGAGTGTACAGTGTTTAAATCCTGTGCTTGGATCTGTTTAATGTATTGAAATATAGCATCACTGTCATCATTCAACATGAGTTTGACTTGTCTTTTTAAAGGTTTGCTAAAATAGAAATCAGCGCATCAAAACCCATCATACCATTCAAAGAAACGGTAGTCCGCCCACCAAAAGTGGATATGGTGAATGAAGACCTGGGCAGGCAGCAGAAAGTAGCAATCATACACCAGGTGAGTCATCATCAGCTTCAACCGGTTCTCCAGAATGTTCTGTGCTGAGCATGTTGTGTATAGGTAGAGGATGTCTTTTACTGTGTTTTACATCACCAGAGTGGAACAGGTAGAGGTATAGTGGAGCACAGAGCACATTTGTTTACTGATCATCTCCTAAACTCAGCCTCCAACCCTTTAACTGCCTGCTCGACCATTTGGTTGAGCTCATTTTGGGTCACTATAATCTCAATGCGAGGATTGCCTAACTTGGTTCAACCTGGTTAAGCCATCTCTACCACTCGGTTGAGGTACGCTGTGCTCTAGAAATCCACTAGAGGGCACTTTGTTCTTAAGAAATAGTATTCTTCTTCACACCCCCTACAACCAGGAAATCCGAAACACAAATTCATCTGCGACATGTTGACCGTTTTCAGTAAAAATTTGAAAGGTACGGGACAGTTTTCTGATATATTATATGTGTTTTAGAGTCCTTACTAAACACAATTATGTCACTTGATTCATCTAAAAACCTAAATTAAATGTCTATTTTTTTTTTTAAAACATGTTCAACCAAATGGTTGATTTGTTGCTTGATGGTAAATGTAGCAAATTAACCTAATGTAAGTAAAATTGACTAAAATGTACCAGAAATGTGACTGTTGTGTCCCAAAAAACATGACTGTTGGTGCACCAACACAGACAAGGTGTGTTCAGATATTAGAACGGGAAATGAAAATTTTTTCTATTGTTTTGCAGGATTTTCTTTTCCCATTTGAATGCAAAAATTAATGTTTTGCACTGTTACATATAGTCAGAAGTGTATTGAATGTGAGAATTCTGTGCTGCACACAGATATGGTACAGATGGGAAAATTAGAAATGCAATATTTCCTTTTCCTTTTCATGGTTGTAATAAAAACCAGAGGTGTTTTGTGGCATACTGAAAGAAATAGAGTATATTCAATACCCCAGACATTTTTTGTTGTTTATTTCTTCATAAATTAGCATTTCATGTGAATTTAAAGGGATAGTAGCATTTTTTAAAAGTGGGGTTGTATGATCTAGAAATAGCCCCTAAGTACTTTAATTGCAGTAGAAGACTCTCTGCACTCCCTCCGTTAGCAACGCCAGCCCATAGCCCTGCCCAGAGATTTACAACATACATTGTTGTGAACAGACCCAAAGAAACTGCCTATTTTCATGGCCTAAAAGAGGTTTTACCTGAAAAAAAATACACAGTTCCATTGTTCGCTATAATATATTTTTTTCCAGCCCTTCAAAGTGCAGGAAAAACAGTTTTTATTTGGAGCTAACCAACTCACGTATCCCTCCGCCCATGGGTTAGCGCCCACCGATCAGCAGTTGGTTAGGTCCAAATAAAAACTGTTTTTCCTGCACTTTGAAAGGCTGGAAAAAATTATATTATAGCGAACAATGGAAATGTGTATTTTTTTTTCAGGTAAAACCTCTTTTAGGCCGTGAAAATAGGCCGTTTCTTTGGGTCTGTTCACAACACTGTATGTTGTAAATCTCTGGGCAGGGCTATGGGCTGGCGTTGCTAACGGGAGGAGTGCAGAGAGTCTTCTACTGCAATTAAAGTACTTAGGGGCTATTTGTAGATCATACAACCCCACTTTTTAAAAAAAAAATGCTACTATCCCTTTAATCTACTGTCCCTGGTATTTGTATGAAGTTCTGTACTTAAACCATTAAGTGATAGCTCAACCGTTTGGTAGAGATCAATATTTTAAAAACCACAGGGTCTGTTGAAAAAAAAATCGTTGATTGTGCTTATGATTCACCTAAGGGAAAAATAACTGCAAAGAAATATTTTTTTTCACTGGTTTTTCGCTGGTTTCTTCTTGGTGGGGTTGTTAAAGCGTTAGGCTAATATTTTTCTTTTCAAATGATTGGTGTTCAAACATGTCAGTGTGTATGTATCTGATGCTAGGTGAAGGAAGAGGCCTTGCAGGGGCGTTCAGCAGACACGCTCCATGTGGACTCCAGTGGTCTGGTGACCCTCACCACACCCAACAGAATGGCCACCATCAGTGTCAGGGCGATCCCTCTGCCTCAGGGTAAGACCTCAACACACACTAGTCAGTTTAAAGACCGCAGTGCACATCAGCTGTTTGTTGTCCGCCACCGTGTCACTAATATTTGGTTAAAGGATGTGTTTGCAACCCTGTAAAAAAACAAAACAATTGAATTGAATTTTCTTAACTAATTAAAGTGCCTTTCTCTTTCATGTGGGCTTAATCTCCTGTTAGCCTTCATTTTCCCTGGGAGAACAGACTACCTAGTTCAGCAAACAGTCTTTCTGGACACAAGGTGTATGGTGTAACGGTGGTTTTAATCTGTGGGTGAAGTGTGACCTGCACATTCACCACGCTGTGAAATAATAATGTAACGTTAAGAGAGTTGTTTTCAAGGCAATGCAGCCGGAATTACATTCCAGACACGATGCTGACTTCAAAAATGCAGGTCGTAATGTTACATACCGGTAATTATACATTTTATTATTTCATAGCGTGGTGAATGTGCAGGTCACAACTTGTCCACCAGAGCGTTTTGGAGTTGTTGGATTGTGTATTTGATGAGGGAAAAGCAAAAGTACCACGCGCCTCTGTTGCGTTAACTGCAGCTCACGTCTCTGCCCCACCGATCTAAAAACAGCTTGCACCGACAAAAGGTTAAAGGTAACGAACCTACTCCTAAAACTATAGGGATTATGGCAATAGGCAAGGCAAGGCAATTTTATTTGTATAGCCCGTTTTTACAAACAGTTTGTCTCAAAGGGCTTTACATGGCATCGTAGCAACATCCTCTGTCCTTAGACCCTCACATCCACTGAGGAAAAACTCAGTGGAAAACCCTTTTAACAGGGAAAAATCGGAGAAACCTCAGGGTGAGCAACAGAGGAGGGATCCCTCACCCAGGACGGACAGACGTGCAATAGATGTTGTTACAGATAAGAAGACAGTTTACAGTTTGTCACAGAATGTGTGGAATATGGAAGTGTTAGCAGGAGTTGATGAAGGCAGTCTCTGGTGAGGGGGGGAGCTGGCCAGCTCGATGGGAGGACTGGGTGGTAGACTGGTCCATGGGAAGGGAGGGGCGGCCGGTCTAGCAGCAGGGGAAAGGGTGGGAGGGGGGGCGATGCAGGCGGCGGCTGGTGCAGAGAGATGGAGCTCCGGTGGATCTGCGGAAACACAGAGAGAGTGCGAGACACCAAGGCCAAACTACAAAGTACAGCAGAAAATGACAGTTCAAAAATATACTGAGGAGTGGAGAGGAGAGGAGGGGAGAAGAGGAGAAAGGAGAGAGGGAAAATGGTTCAGAGCTACCTGAACCAGCCCTAACTAAAAGCCCTGTCATAAAGGAAGGTCTTAAGTCTAGACTTAAATGTAGTTAGAGTGTCTGCCTCTTTGACCCATGGAGAGAGCTGGTTCCACAGTAAAGGAGCCCGGTAACTATACAATAGGCCGATTGGCCAAAATGTTGAACCATCGCTTTAAAATGGTTCAACACTGTTACTCTCCCCCCTAAATAAACAAAGGTTCAGACAAAGACAGAAATTTCAAATGAAAACAGAAAATCATGACCAAAAAAACGAGGGAAACAGGTAGAGGAGGGAGAGAGCACCCAAAAGGATGAGCGAGAGAAAAAGTAAAAGTGCATGGAGTGACACATATAACATCATTATATTTCTCCAAATTGAACTAATTTTCACAACAATGCTGTTGATGTTTGTCTTGTCAGAAGTGGCCTCTCTGCTGGAGAACAGCTCCAAGCTGATTCGTACTCTGGAGCAGGTGAACATGTCGCTGAGGGAGGGGAAGCATCTGGACATCAGCCTGGGGACTGTGGAGGCTCTCATCCACCTCAAGGAGCAGCTCAAGAGCCTACTGCAGGGGAGGAAGTGGAGGAACGCTGTGGACCGAATCTGGGCTTTTGGCCCTCGCAGGTAAGCACTAGGGATGGGCGATACGGACAAAAAAATGTATCACGCTAATTTCTGCCATTTATCCCGGTAACGATAAAAGTGACGATAAAAAATACCAATTCACCTGTACTGCAAAACTGCAATGACTCAAATCAAACAAGTTTGAAATGTGAGAACAGATTCAACATTTATTCAAATGCTGGAGCCTCGTTTAGCAACGAGCTCCTCGCTCTCAGCTCCGCCTTCCACCATGTTTGTTATTGTTCTTCACGTGAGCCAAGAGGTCAGGTCTGCACGCAGGTGCCTGTCACATGAGCTGGGCTGCGAGTGTGTGGTTGCACACAACGTCATCAAACGGGAGTAAATCTGAATACAATAAAGTTAAAAAAAAACAAAAACGTCATCAACTGGAATTTATCGTTATTACCGCGATATGACAAATTCTTATCGTGGGGAAATTTTTTGACGGTATATTGCAAACGGTAAAATATCCCAGCCCATTCCTAGTAAGCACACAGCAATACTCAACACAAGAAGAGCATAGAACAAAGTAAATGGAGCCCTTAGGCAGCCAAATGTCTGACTCACGCTGACCCACTGGCCCTAACACACCTGTCTTCATGTGAAATAATTCATCTACACTGAATGGGTCTGAGAGCACAAAAGACGCTACATCTGAATGCCCACCCCCACACACACACACACCCAGGTGGCTCCTTAAACTTTTGCACATCGTGATTCGGGTACCTGGGCGTTTCCTTATCCCAGCGCATTGACTCATAGGCGCACACAAACAGAGACTGAGAAATATAATACTTGTCAACTATTAGAACTCAGTGGCGGGCCGGATTGGAAGAACTGCAACACAGAATGTGAGATAAGTGCACTCTGCTCTTGGTTATATCAACATACACTTGGACCTGCCATCTTAGTGAAATATCCAAGTAGTTCAGATGATAACATTAACAAATATGGCCATCAGGGATCAGGGAAATGGTCAGTTCATTTCTAACTGGACTGATGAGTTGAGCTTCATTTCACCGGACTGCATCAGCTAAAAGTCACAAACTGTCTCTGTCTCTGTCCCTCACTGAGGAGATGCTGCTGTCTTTGTAATAAGCTGTTGGACATTTAGCAGAGAGGTTTACCAGTCTTCTTCACCATGTTCCTGTTGTTGTTTTTAGGTGCGGCCCCAACATCCTGTTGAACAGCGTGGAGGGCTACGAGCGGCCCTCGGTGTGGCAGTGTCTGAGCGAGGCCAAAGCTCAGGCCTCCGTTTTACGAGACTTTGACAACAGCATCGTCAGCGGCTTCCAGCTAGCAGCTCTGTCAGGGCCCATGTGTGAGGAGCCGCTCATGGGGGTGTGCTTCTCCTTCGAGAGGTGGGACATGCAGTCTTCAGTTCCACCTCAGAACGCCCACTCTGTAGAGGAGGACTCTCTGTACCAGCCAGATCTCGGTGTGGGTGAGACGTCAACAGAAGCTGGGGGCCCGGCTGGGGGCCCGGCAGCGGGGCCCAGCCAGGCAGCGGGGCCCAGCCAGGCAGCGGGGCCCAGCCAGGCCAGACTCAGGCCAGAGGCAGCGTCTGCAGACTGCTACGGGCCGGTCTCTGGACAGCTCATCGCCGCCATGAAGGAGGCGTCCCGCCACGCCTTCCAGGCTCAGCCACAGAGACTCATGGCCGCCATGTACACCTGTGAGATCATGTCCACCGCTGAAGTACTAGGTAAGACAGCACTGGTGACAAACTGCTGCTGCTTCTTCCCATATCCTGTCAAGTCTGTTATAGGGTTGTTCGGTATACCGGTACTAGAGTGGTACCGGGGTACTGACGCATTTAAAACGGTACCATACTGGCTTAGATGGGACCGGTACTTTCATTTAGCGCCGCCGGCAGCGCTGACGTCGCCGCGTGAAGTCGCCGCATTGTAATTTGCGGGGGCAGAATCAATTTGGTCTACGTATGGGAAACAATAGGTGTGTGTTTGAGTAACATGAACGTTTGTGTTTCATTCTATAAACTACTGATAACAATTTATCCCAAAAATTACAACTGGTCAAAATAACTAAAAAAGATGCAGTGTTTTCAGACCTCAAATAATGCAAAGAAAACAAGTTGATATTCATTTTTAAACAGACCACTAATGTTTTAATTTAGGAAGAGTTCAGATTAATATAGATGTAATTTTAATCCTGCAGCAGCAGTGACTGTTTACTGATTTACTGATTATTTACTGATGCATATGTTATAGTTCTAAGATTTTCTATTAAAATAAAGCCAATAATGACATTTTTTGTGTTCTCTTTTTATTTTGGAAAAGTACCGAAAAGTATCGAAAAACATGTTGGTACCGATACCGGTACCAAAATGTTGGTATCGTGACAACACTAGTCTATTATTACTGAAATACGAGACAAACAACACAGTGGACATCGATGTATACACAAGTGAACAAGGAGTATCTCTCACTGCTACCTAGACACACAAATAGCCTATGGTGAAATCTTCGCTTTAGCAATTTCAAAAATAAAATAAAAGTTCCATATATTCAGAGTTGCATTCCATATATTCAAAGGTTCACTCAATATATTCAAATATTAAAGCAGAAGTAAGCGTAATGTTTGTGTTAATATAAGTCTTAAATAGTTGTATCTTCCGACAGCAATCACTTATATAGAGTGTTTGGTCTGAAACACGGGTCTGTCAGTCACTCTGCTCTGCTCTAAGCCGAGGAGAAAACTTTCCTTGTATCCTACAATCTTTATCCAATGAGGAGAGAGAACGGCATAAAGGGGCGGTCCTCTCTGTGTGTGCAGCCAAGGGATGCGCGTGAATGTGGTGACGTAGGGACGAGGGCGGGGACTGCTAACTCCATCTGCTGACAGGAAGTTAGCCAAAACGACCGGATCGCTTACTTCTGCTTTAATTTCCTGAACGGCATGCCATAATATACAGTATATATATATATACAGTATATATATAAACATATAAACAAGACGACATCATTGCATGTTGCCTGGCTGGCAGGTGATGGCCCTGTCTACAGACTCTACACACTGTGTTGTTTTCTGTAGTCGTCCTCCTTCGTCTGGTTTCACCTGTTGCATACACCTGAGCTTTTTGCTGTCTCCATCCTTAAAGGGATAGTTCACCCTAGAATGATATTTCGCTCATTATCTACTCACCCTCATGTTGACTAAGGGCTGGAAGAACTTTCAGATTCCTCCGTGGCTTCTCTGAGTTACAGGGGGTCTCGGCATAGCAGTGCATGTCCATATAACGGTTGCAAAGGGACACCGGAGCTCTTCGTAAAAAAACACACACAAAAAAACATCCAAATACCTCCATGATGCTCGTATGTAATGTCCGTCTTGTGCTGAAGCCCCAAATTGCGTAATTGTCCCGAAAAAAATTAAATAAGTCTATATTTTAAGCTTGTTTGTAGCGGAAGCTTCTCGAAGCTCCTCTTCCTGGTCCGTCCAAATCTCGCGTGATTCGCAGTAACCACACTGACGCATGCTGACGCCGGCACAAATCACGCAATTTGGGGCTTCAGCACAAGACGGACATTACATACGAGCAGCATGGAGGTATTTGGATGTTTTTTTGTGTGTGTTTTTTTACGAAGAGCTCCGGTGTCCCTTTGCAACCGTTATATGGACATGCACTGCTATGCCGAGACCCCCTGTAACTCAGAGAAGCCACGGAGGAATCTGAAACTTCTTCCAGCCCTTAGTCCACATGAGGGTGAGTAGATAATGAGCGAAATATCATTCTAGGGTGAACTATCCCTTTAAAGGCCTCCTTTTACTGGTGGACATAAGTAACAATGTCAATATCAATGATAATAATAGCAGTAATGATAATAATAACAATGCGTATGGACAGAGAGAGACAGGCACAGAGGTTTTTCTTGTCAGATCTGTGGAACTTGAAGTATCTTTATCACTTTTAATCACAGAAGTCCATCATGCTCAGGCTATGGTTTAAACTGTAGTCTTGCTTTTGTCACAGCTGGTAAAACAGTCTAATCTGATGTTCTGCTGTCTCTGTGTTTGTGCACATTTTCCTTATCCTGCATCTCTGCCTATATCAGGCCGAGTGTATGGCGTCCTGGGGAAGCGAGAGGGTCGTGTTCTCCATGAAGAGATGAAGGAAGGGACAGACATGTTCATCATCAAGGCCGTTCTGCCCGTGGCTGAGAGCTTTGGATTTGCTGATGAGATCCGGAAGAGGACCAGCGGGCTGGCCAGTCCACAGCTGGTCTTCAGCCACTGGGAGGTGAGCTGTCTGTTTCTGCTTTAATCCTGACAGAAGCACATTCTGCATCTGTCTGTTTTAACATACACATGCACTTTCATCACTGGTATTAACCCTGTGATCAGTATCTGAATGTTTTACTACTGGTCACTCAAAGAGCCCTCACACATTACACATTGATTCTTCAATTTTTCTTTCCTTTTGTTTTGACTGAACTAGAGGTCCAAATGTTCTGATTGCAATGTGTTGTGTTACCTCTACACTAGATGGTATGTTCATACCAGATGGAAATTGGAAGCAGTGTCCATGTCCATAAAAAAGTAATTTGCTAGGGAGATTTTTATAGAGCAGCTCCAGTACATCTTCTGCAGTCTTGCATTGTCAGCAGATAAGATAAGATAAGATACTTTATTGTTACTGCATGTTATATAGTACAATGCAGTTCAGGTGCACTGAAACCACACTCAGAACAGAAAGACAAATTACACACAGCCACATTCTTTTCAAGACACACTCAGGTTGAACATAACATTGTCAACATTTGCGAAGGGAACGTGCAGATCATTAACAATTATTGTACATTTATAAATGTATATATACACATTAAAGACCCCAAAAGTAGATACATTCCAGTCTTCTCTTTTTGACACTGGGTGTTACATTCATTCACACTCACTCTGCAGCAGAACTCCTCCCACATTCATTAGTGTGAATGCTGAAATTATGTAAAACATTCAAAATACTTTCAGCTAGCATTCAAACAGCTTTAATTTGTCACAGTATACTCTGTGGCCTAGTGGCAGAGTAAAGGTTTGCTGACCATGAGGCCATGGGTTCGATTCCTGCCTCTATCGTGTCTTTGAATGTCGCATCACTGCTTGCATTCTTTGTGCAATGGTGTTCAGCTGCTTTCAGCATTCACACGTATTTCCTTCAGTAAATGCATTTTCTATTTTTTTTTTTTTTTAAATGAACAATGCGTTTTAAATATTCAGTAGGATCAAAGTGTTTACTCTGTTCACGATCAGCAGACAAGTCTTTTGTCTGTAAGGAGAACAAATTAGGATATATTGTTCAGAAACACACAGACAATGTCTCTCAATCTCACAGTCAAAATTCTCACGAGTGGTTTGTTTGCAACAAACAAAAAGGACCATTATTACATGAACAGGTGTTTGATCTTGTCTCTCTCATCCTGTGTGCGTCCCAGGTTATTAGCAGTGATCCAAACTGGGTTCCCACCACCGAAGAAGAATACCTGCACTTTGGTGAGAAAGCGGATTCTGCCAACCAGGCCCTGAAATACATGAACGCTGTCCGCCGCCGCAAAGGCCTCTACGTGGAGGAGAAGATAGTGGAGCACGCAGAGAAGCAGAGGACACTCAGCAAAAACAAATAAAGAGGAGAAGCTCAGGCAGCAGCCCCTCCAGAAAACACAACCTGCACTCATTCAACAGTGACCATGATGACTGCCTGCATACCTTCTTGTGCAACACAATAAATTCCACAGCACATGTTAAGAGTTGTGACAATGATGTGTCTGATGTACAGTATGATCCTACTGTTTTCCCTTATTATTTATGAGTGCATTTACGTTAGATCTACTGAATATACTTGGAATGTAGCAGCATTAAAAAGTGATGATGACTTCACGCAGGCACAATCAGACAATAAGGTTTATGTGTGTTTGGTAGAGTATATAATAAGGAAACAAAGAAGACTAAAGAAAGATGCTACACACAAAAAAACAATTACTATGCAGGAAAAAAAAGCTACTGATTTGAGGATTGGGGTTAGAACAGGTTTATTTTTGTAGTTTTTGTGGCATATTTTAAAAAAAATGACCCCTGTTGGAATTGTCCAATGGGGGGCAGGGGGGTAAAGAAGGAAGGAAATACAAAGGGAAAGCTGACAGAAAGAAAGACAGAAAAGGGCGAGGGCAGCTTCACAATAAATCCATTAAGAGCATTGTCAATGACAAAAGTCTGTATGATTAAGTCTATGAAGCATCGTCTTTTACCTCCTCACCAAAACCAGCAAGACCTGAAAACAGATCAATAATGATAAGGCAACATGATTGATGAATCACATGTAAATATGGATTATGTATGCTACTGTGGGCCAACCTTCCTTTGTAATCTATTTTGAAAAGTGCTATATAAATACAAGTTGTTGTTATTATCACTATGATTTGACTCCTTATACACACTGTGGATCTTTACTATACAGTTCAGCCATTAAATCTAAGAAGGTTACAGTACAATGTTACACATACATATATAAAACATACGGTCTAATCCCCACAGTCTTCATTGTCACCAACTGTGTACATGTATGTGTTCCCTGTAGAAGTGGATAGGCTCCTCCCCCACCGCTCTGTGAGCCGGTGATAAACTGTCCAGTTGGGTTGAAATTGAAGCAGCAGAGCTGTTCTGAGAATAATGAATGCAATAACTCTAGATGTCCAGCAGAGAAAGCTGCAGTAATGGTTCCTGACAGGCTTTTTTAACGTAGTTGACTGAGCAGATGTGTTACAGGCTGGTCTTTCTGACTCAGACTGATACTCTGCTTTAAATCATCTGTCTGATACTTCGTTTTCCTCCTCGTTCCTTCATGACACTGAGGTTCTTCACCTCTCCACACCTCTGCTATAAAATAAAATCCTTTACTCATTCATGTGTGTGTGTGTGTGTGTGTGTGTGTGTGTGTGTGTGTGTGTGTGTGTGTGTTTGACCGATGAGTCAGACACCCATTAGTACAAACAGCAAGGACAAGGTCATTGCAAGGCTGTCTAAATAGTAACATGCCACAGGTCAGAGACCTGGACTCGGTCTGAACAGTGACTGTGAACAACACGGTGGAAGCTGCTGCAAAAACATAAAGAAGGTCTCCCTGAAATCACCAAACTGTTAAAACAACACACATGCACAGACTATATTCACTGTCTATTAAATCTATGCCACGCTCTGTGTTCAGAGGGAGAGCTGATTGATGACATCATCTGAAGCTCCGCCCCATGAACTTTGGAAAACGTTTGTTTCCTTTGCAGTGATGACTCAGAGGTTCTTCCTCGTCTTCTCAGTCACAGAACGAACGTCCCACAGGTGAGTACCTGACTAGAAAGATACAGTATGGAGCTCTGTGCTGTTGCTGTTTAAGTGCACCTGGATGTCAAGCAAGGTTATTATGGTTTTAAAATGTTCATTAGTTTTTATTTTTATTTAGTTTCTCAGTTTGCTTTTTTATTTCAGGTTAGTCTTAGTGTTCAACAAGTGATGAATCAGTTCTAGTTTAGTTTTTATTTTAGAGGAATTGACTAGTTTTTATTTAGTTGTTCATGTTCTAGGAGAAAGCCTCTGTCAGACCTCTGAAGATGAACTTCCACATTAGTGGGATTTTTCCCTTTTAGTTGCATCCCATAATGTTCCCATCCCATCAGTCCTCATCAGGTTTCATTCACTCTCATCTACCTGTGGGTCGTACTCCAAGTTGTCCCATATTGAGCTGTGGCCTTTTCTTCCTGCAGCTTTAGACATCTCTAAGAAAACTACAACTAAGCTGATGTTATCTGACTATCTTTAGTTAGTTTTACATTTTTAGTTTACTAAAGTATTTTTTCACTGCTAGTTTTCTTGTGCATGCTGCAAATTCTTGTGGAGGGTGAAGCTGTGTCACCCAGTTATGTGTGGTCGTGGGATTAACAGCAGATTGTAAAAGATTCAATCTCACCTCAGCAATGTGTCCATGCCTGTAAACTCGGCTCTGCCTGCACTGCAGCTTCTCCTCTGAACTGATTTCTCTAATGTGTCTTCAGTTGCTTGACACAAGTTGGTAAATGAAATTATTCAAAACCCAAACGTCTTGTGTTTTGTGGGATCATCAATCATTACTCAGCTGGAGGTTTTCTGATGCTGCATCATATGAATTCTTTGAGATGACCCATGGCTTCACCCTGCACATGTCATCAGGGCCGTTGCTAGGAATTCTGGGCCCCCTGAAAGAATACTAAAGTGGGCCCCTGACTTTTCCACTTTTTTTCTTAGACTACGTATGTATTATAATTTTTTATTTAGCCTACTTTGTTTTGATGCTAATGCAGATTACTAGGAGTATTAGTCAGGGTCTTATGCAGAATAATTCAGTCATACAAAGATTAGACCACTGGGGTTTTTTGTGGGCCCTACTGGGCGCTGCATGGGCCACTAGAATTATCATCACCGTTCTCCCCTATACAACGGCCCTGCACACGTCATAGATCCACTCCACACAGATATCTAGACTCTACCAGTCACCATGTTTTAGCTTCACTTTGGGGAACCGCCATGTGATCCATCTTTATATACAGTCATTGCTGATGTTACACAGAGGTTAGAGCTCCACCGGCCCTCGTTTGGTGGAAGTGACACCTGCAGACACAAGATCAATGGTGCTACTGTGACAAGGATATTTACACCGGCCCTGAAACACAAGGCACACAAAAAATCACAAGACCCAGACCACGTGCATGTGGAATGAGGTTCTTTCTTTTGTTACTGTTGACAGGATTCATATTGCCTGGTGAGAAATGTGTGGCACTGGTAGAAAGGGTGACGGACACTAGTGGTAACATGTACAGACGGGAAGAAAAAAGGTTCAGGACTAAAACCATCACCACTGTACAGCATGACCAGAAACTGCTTTTATTTAACAGAAAAGACACTGGAGCTGTTTTTCTTCTGCCACTGGGTCTCACAATGAAATGAATTTGAGTTCAGATCAAAATTGAAAATTAAATTAAAAAACTTGATTTAAATTTTCAGAGGGCAAATCACAGAAGAGAAAAGAAAAAGCAAATTAGAGCATACAAAAATTAAAAGTAAGAATCAGAAAGCAGCAGATTAGTAAATATTTTTTGCATAGCAGCAGATAAATAGATTTGGAAATGCAGACAAAAATATGTAGAGGCAAGATTAGTCTTGTAATGTATAGGGTATGTGTGTTTGTGTGCGTACGTGTGTCTACAAGTATGAATGCGTGAGTCTTTTTGTCCCATACCTTCCCAGATATGGGACTACTTTATACATGATTAATTCATATGGATGAAAATCAAAATATGAAGCCCTAAGATTGAGGGGTCATTTTTTTTTAAGCCTGCTGATGTCACCAGCGTGTGTAAGAAACTAGCCGTTCATTTGCATTATAGTGGAGGAGACCAGAGATGGGATGTGGAGTCAGAAATATTTTTGTTAAACATTATTTGTTCCACCATTTCAATAACTTATTTTTAGATGTGAATCTAAAATGTGAAGAATGTGAAGCCCGAAAATACATTTGTTCAATTTTGAATAATTTTGGGTATTTTTTATTGGGGGGGACAATTCATGTTTTTCAGAACCCCCAGAATCTGCACCCATGTGTGTGGCTGTGTTCATAAAAATATCAGAGATCAAAGAGTCTGTTAACAAGCTCCATCCTTCACCTGTCTCTAACCAGAGCTCAGTGAGATTTGTGTTTGGTGAACTTTAGCTATTCTTTGAAAAATACAAACCTCCTATCAGAAAAACCTACTGTGGTCAGCCAGAGACCAGCCCCACATAGTGTAGGGGATTCTAATGTAAAAAATATGGAAACTGTTTGCGAGTTTAAAAGACACACCTCTGCTTTTTCCCAGAAAAGCAGCTACTGATTTTGTATTGTACTTTAATGGAGAGTGGAGATTAGTCCCATCACCCTGACGCTCACAGATCAAAGTCAGTACGTGTCAGGTTAGACAGGCTGATCACCTGAACTAAAGCAATGTGTCTGACTATGTGGAAAAAAATCATCAACTCAAAATTGAGTTTATAATTGATTTGAATAAAAACAGTAAGTCTTCTGCATTCACACTAAATATATAGTATATACAGCAGATGAGAGGAAAATAGATGAATAAATACAGCAGGGATAAATAAATCTGAAATACAGACAGAAATGATGAAGTTCCAGTTATGGTGAGTGCTAAATGCTAATAATGAAAAATACCAGGACAGGACAAGACAACAGCAGATAAATAAATATTGTAGTAAATGAATAAACAATTAAACAAAAATGAGTGAACTTGCTTCAAGTCTTTTCTCTTGAATGTTAAGATTGACATTTATTTGATTTTTAATATCTCTTCCTCTTCAGATATGTTTAGTATCTGGATCAAGCTGTCTCTCCTCCTGTCAGGTAACGTGATTCTTCGTTTACTCATATTTATGGTTTACATGCTCTCTCTCTCTCTCTCTCTCTCTCTCTCTCTCTCTCTCTCTCTCACACACACACACACACACACACGGATGGACAAAAGTAGCAGACCATCTGCATACCACACCCTGCAGGAGCTTTCATGACATCCCATTCTAAATAGGCATTAGTTGTGGCTATAACGTAATAACAAAAACCTCCTCCACCAAACTTTCTAATTTGCATAGACAGACAGACAGGTAACTTTCTCCTGGCATTGGCCAAACCCATACTCACCCATCAGACTGTCAGATAGAGAAGAGTGATTGGTCACTCTGGCTTCAGCGTCCAGTGACAGTGTGCTTTACACCATGCAGTCCAACGTTTGGCATTATGTTTGGTGACGTTAAAGGGATAGTATCATTTTTTTAAAGTGGGGTTGTATGATCTACAAATAGCCCCTAAGTATTTTAATTGCAGTAGCAGACTCTCTGCACTCCTCCCGTTAGCAACGCCAGCCCATAGCCCTGCCCAGAGATTTACAACATACATTGTTGTGAATGGACCCAAAGAAACGGCCTATTTTCACGGCCTAAAAGAGGTTTTACCTGAAAAAAAATACACAGTTCCATTGTTCGCTATAACATAATTTTTTCCAGCCCTTCAAAGTGCAGGAAAAACGCAGTTTTTATTTGGACCTAACAGACTCACGTATCCCTCCGCCCAGAGTTAGCGCCCGCCGATCAGCAGTTGGTCCAAATAAAAACTGTGTTTTTCCTGCACTTTGAGGGGCTGGAAAAAATTATATTATAGCGAACAATGGAACTGTGTATTTTTTTTCACGTAAAACCTCTTTTAGGCTGTGAAAATAGGCCGTTTCTTTGGGTCCATTCACAACAATGTATGTTGTAAATCTCTGGGCAGGGCTATGGGCTGGCGTTGCTAACGGGAGGAGTGCAGAGAGTCTTCTATTGCAATTAAAATACTTAGGGGCTATTTGTAGATCATACAACCCCACTTTTAAAAAAATGCTACTATCCATTTAAAGCTTTCATGCAGCTGCTTGGCCATGAAGCTCTTATGTCAGAGGAGGTGTGGAACTTGGCAGTTATTGAGTCTGCAGAGAATTGGCGCCTTAATGCATTATGCAGCTTATTACTCACTTGCAACCATGCACGTGCACACATAGGGCCCCCCTACCCTTGTTGCTTCGTGTTAAAAAGTGCCCTTTTTTATGTGTGTGTGTGTTTGTTTGTGAGAGAGAGAGAGAGAGAGAGAAAGAGCTGCTGCCTCACCAATAACTCCATGTGTGTTGCACATAGATGAGACGTGACAGACAGTGGAGCGACTTAAACCTCTGTGAGTTATAAATCCATCAACATAACTTCCTTGTGGGGCTGACAAATCGCCTTCCGCTTATTCACCGAGCTTAAATACGAGTCATGTTTCAGAAAGTGCTTGTTAATGAGAGTTAAGACCCCCCCCTCTCCTCTGACTAACATGACCTGAATGTAGTGAACAACAGCAGCAACAGGAGGAATCACTCACTCAGCTTGGTTTCACTGACTATTTGAATTTGTTTCCAGATGTTGAGTTTATTGTGACGTTGCTGTTCTGAAACATGCACAGTAGCAGTCATAGTAGTCATTTCTTGGTTTTGTCACATTTTTGTAACCTGTATCGTTTGCACTTGCACTCCCATGATTTTTTTTTTTTTGTATTTTTTGTTAGGCAGACCATGGTAATGTGCATTGTGCACCTTATAAAAAATACCATATTATTAGCCTACCAGTTCAGAAGTCATGACTCAATTTTGGGAAGTCTGGAAATTGGTCTATCTTATTGTCCCTGATATAGGTCTCGGGCTACGTTAGCTATGCTATGTCAACAAATTGAGATCAGCATGTTGACTGCAGTCCTGTACAGTAACTGTAATTTAATTTTATTTATTTATTTTGTTATTAAGGCCTGAAAAAAAATGGCGCGCACATAGGCTACTGCCCTTTTCTGACATTGAGCCCCTGCCCCTCTATAATCATGTGCACATGTGAAGCCCTATTCTGTGACTTTACTTTTTGTGCCACTATGTGGCCAACCCTAATGGTACCACACTTGAACCCAGTCAGCTCTAGATGTTTGTAGAGGCAGGCTGCATGGTGCTCACTTTACATCTTTGGCAGTGGGAATGAATGAAACACAATTCAGTGATACCGTTGTCCATCTAGTGTACATTATCATTCATGTATTTTGGTCATATCTGATGATATATTATATGATATATATATATATAATCTACCTGTCATTATCACTACACATACAGGAGTGAGGGCATTCCTGGTCCAGAACACCCAGTGCAGCCTGTGTCTGGAGGACTCTGCAGGTCAAGTCCTGCTTAAGAAGTGCAACTTGGACTCCATGAACCAACAGTGGGTCTGGACCACTCAGGGCAAGCTGATGTGTGTTGCTACATCCAGATGTTTGTCGGCCCAGCCAGATCCAGTCCGGACCTTGTCCTGCCACAGCCCCAGCCCAGAGGGAGAACGGTTACTGTGGGACTGTGACAGGGACAGACTGATCAGCAGGAGCACCACAATGATGCTTTCAGTAGATGGCCAACATGTGGTTCTGACTGACCGCAGCAAACAGTCCAAGTGGAAATCTCTAGACCAGGGGGACATCTGCCAGGAAAAACTCAGTAAGTCAGAAAATATTTTAAAACCAGAAAGGTTTCATCATAATCTATAGCCTATTTATATTAATATCTTAATAATATTACAATGACAAAGACATGTGTTGCTGCTGGCTCTTGTACTAAGCATGTTCATAACAGTGTTACCCCGAAATCCCCCAGCTCTCTTTGTCGCAGAGCAGCGAGTGGCCAGAGACAACACCATGGGACAATTACAGCTTAGATATCTCGCAATATCAGCCATTTATAACAGATCACCTTGCCTTCTTTAGGTTGAATTGCTGTTTTTGTTGTTTTCTCACGTTGAAATGTTTAAATGCTGATTCTGCTTTCTTTTGTATTTATGTAACCGAGAGACAAAGTAGACCAGTAAATAGTCCCTATTACAGTCCAGAGCTATGTGGATTATTATTAAGCTTTAGTCCACACATTTCAGCGGAGCAGACTCCACTGAAAATAGACCCGACAGAGTCGTGTGGAAAGGCTAACTAGAATAGTGTGTGCGCGTCGTCGCAAGTAGACTATGTGGACATTGTGTTACGTTAAAAACAGCAGCAGTGGTGTTGGACTGCATAAAATGATAAATAAGGTATACTCATTAAAGGGATATTTCAACATTTTGGCAAATTGGCCTATTGCCATAATCCCTATAGTCATACCAGTAGGTTCATTACCTTTAATTGTCGGTGCAAGCTGTTTTTAGATCGGTGGGGCAGAGACGCAAGCTGCTCAGCTAACGCAATGGAGACTCATGGTATTTCTAGCTTTCCCTCATCAAACTCATCAAATACACATTCCAACAACTCCAAAACGCTCTGGTGGACAAATTGTGACCTGCACATTCACCACATAACGGAACATTACGAGACAGAGTTGTTATCGAGGCAAATACGTAGCCGAAACTACATTCCAGACACGGCTGCTGGGCGGAGTGATTTCAAAAGCAAGTAGTTCTGAGTATTTGCTTCATGTGTCGTGATGTTATTATTTTTTAGTGTGGTGAATGTGCAGGTCACAACTTGTCCACCAGAGTGTTTTGGAGTTGTTGGATTGTGTATTTAGTTTGATGAGGGAAATGTGAAAATACCATGCAGCTCGCGTAGGCTACTTCTCCTCTACTCCTAAAACTATAGGGATTATGGCAATAGGCGACTTTGCCAAAATGTTGAAATATCCCTAAACGCTTAAACAGATTTAAGGTGCGGCGTGGAGGCGAAGAACCACCCGACGCAAGGCGAAACTTTGGTTCATAATTGTTGCATCCGTTGGTGGTTTTGATTACATTTTGTGTCTTTTATTTGTTACGTCCCCGATGTGAAAGGGCCTTAACTTGAAAAATGTTGTAAACTACATCTACATCTACCAAGCTCTAGTATCAAAGCCTCAGTACACACACGCAGTCAGTACTCAGAGCTTAGCCTTAAAACCTGCCGTCCAGCCTGTCACCGTGCCTGTCCGTTCTGTCTGTCTGTCTGTCTGTCTGCCTGAGCTGTCCCTAACCTACCTTTCTCTAATTCTGTCTCAAACCTGTCTTCCTGCCTGTCTGTGAACTACCTCCTTGTCTGTCTGTAGGACTCAGACGGGCATATGATGATCCAGATGAGAGTCAGGATGTAGAGGGCCATGCCGGTGAGAGTGCAGTCATGTCAGATGAACAAAGAAAGTATCTGCGCTGGTACTATCGCACAGAGGATCGTAAGTGCTGCAGATATGAATCCCCTCAAACTGTTCTGAAAGTTACAGCCTGATGTGAGTTACAGAATTGAGCCACTTGTTTATCATTTACCTGCTCAGCTGTAGCAGCAAAAGTAGATTAGAATGTATTCTGGGGTAGCTACGTCTCTTAAAAATATTTTTTCTTTGCTTATTGATGTTTTATAAACTATATTTAAATTGAAGGGTTACAGGTTATAGCCTAAATAATATTGATTATTAAACCTAGCTTGTTGAAAACCTGTTTAAAATCTTACTATAATCACTAATTCCCATATAGATAGATAGATAGATAGATAGATAGATAGATAGATAGATAGATAGATAGATAGATAGATAGATAGATAGATAGATAGATAGATAGATAGATAGATAGATAGATAGATAGATAGATAGATAGATAGATATGTATGTGGTCGATAAGCAATATTCTTGTGTTCTTCCTATTGCAGCAACCATGTGGAAGTTTGTGCTTCTTGGACTGTCCTTTGTCTGCCTGCTAGTTGGATTTCTTCTACTGGGAATGGGATCCATGGCCAACAAGTACTACCTCAATTTATTCAGTAACTTAATTTCACTGTGTATTTCATTTCATTGACTGACCATTCATTCCCTGTCCGTTCCCCACAGGAGCAGAAAGAAGATAGCTCAGTACAAGGCAGCAGCATCTCTGGTTAAAAAGAGTGGACATGAAGAAATAGCTCTCAGAGATGACTGTAACAGCAACGGAGAGGCGAATGACCTCAGAGCAGGAGACATTGTGGTCACGTGGAAAGATGGCAACACCTCTTGCCTGTTCTCAGATCCTGCACCACAGGCGGAGGAACAGGAGCAGGAACAGGAGGAACAAGTGAAGGAGGAGGAGGAGTTAGAGAAAGAGGTGGTGTCAGATGCTGCTGAGCTGTCATCTAGTTACGAGGTCATGGCAATTCAGTGAGGGGTTAATAATCTCACCCAGTGACAAGTCACCTTCACAGCCAGCTTCTGAAGACAGAAACAAATATTCAGGCTGAATGTCTGATATGATATATGATTTATTTGATTATTCACTCTCTAATGCTTGGACCAGGCTTTGTTCAGTATTTTGAGAAATTCATTGATCTGATTTCTTTGTCAGAGTTCAGACTGATAGCAGCTGTGGTGGTACACTACCAGGTGATGTTACTGAGCAGATGTATGAACACCACTTACGGCAGTGGCAGCTTAGCTCTTTCCCCCTTGTTCCTTAATGCTAAGCTACACTAAACACTTCCAGACTGTACCACACATAAGGGAAGTTCATGTTTTTTTTCCCCATAAGCTGAACTAGGTAAGAAGATAAGAGACAGTGATGTCATTCAGATGTGTGTCAATGTGTATGTGTATTTTCATGATCATTAACTAATAAAATAAATTCTGTGAAGTGTGATGATTTTCTTTAGGCCAGGGTTTAATAACAGGAACTGATCAGAGAGACGATGGGCTTAGTCAGCTTCTGAATATGTTTTGTGGAGGGCTCCCCTTGCTGCCTCTATCTACCTGCAGCATTCAATCATCAATAAATGATTATGTCAGATAATGTTTACGCTCTGGTGTAAATATCATTGCAATTACACTTTACCTTTCCCCGTTCAAAGCTGGGCCATCTCAGCACAGTTCAACAGGTTTCTAATAGGAAATCCTAAACTGCTCAGTCAGTCAAACAGCATGGTCAACTTTCCTATTAACTCTACCATTCACTATTTCCTCTAATTCGAAACCAGACATTGTAAGTTCTCAGTTTTTTTTTTCTCAGTTAAGTTTATTATTCATCACGTTTTAACATGAAGGAATAGTAAAAGAAGTACAAAGAATGTACAAAGGGACTTATTTAATATAAAGTAGAGAAAATGAACCGACGTTTCGACCAGGAGGTTCTTCTTCAGGGTGTGGGACAAAGCTACAATGACGAGGTTTAAATGAATAGTACAGGTGGTAATTGGGAAGATGTAATCATTTTCTGATCTATCCACCAATAGCTCCTATCTATAAAATAACACCATAAACATTAAAGGCAATTTCACTGAAACAGTTCTTACAAGATTACAAGAATTTTTATTTGTCATTTCACATGCACAAATGTACATAAAAAATAAAAATAAAATGTTCCCCCAACAAGTACCAGTACCACAGTGATTATTCAGAGATCAGATCAGACCCGATCAGAGATGGGGAGTGGCAGTGGAAGAGGACAGAGACCGTTCATAATTCTGCCCTGAGGGAAAAATCGTTCAGCATCCTGCTGGATCTAGAACGGAGGCTCTGATACCTGTTCCCGCTGCTGGCTCTGGTCACGCCGCCATGGCAACACCTATAGGTCCTAAAAAGCCCTTATGAAATTGACACTAAATTATTATAACTTAAAATATAATATGGAATGCCTTACTTCAGATCAAACATTTACACTATTTTATTCATATACAGTAAATGCATACCGGGTATGTAAGTAGGCTATGTATTAACTGTTATACCACAGATCAGGCAGGTGGTGTTGATGCTGTGGTTGGTGACATCATATAACATTGTATTTGTGTGTCTGTGGGGCATGCAGGTGATGTATGTGGGTATGCTGGTCTGACCCAGAGTCCGTTTGACAAGATTTGGGTAGAAACATGTCATTCAAAATATGAATCTTTATTTATTCTTTATTTACTGTAAAAAGTAGCCCAATTCCACTGGAAAACCGTGGACCTGGCAACCCTGGTAGGCTGCACATGTTCTTAAGGTGGTGTTTATAGCTGAGAAGTTGCGCACCGCTATCATCAATGAATCATTCAATGATTTTGTACTTTCAGGCAGATTTTGTAGTATTATTTTAGGCAAATTAAGCAAAGTGTTGCATAATTTTGAGTATGCTTATCTGATTACACCACAAGGCATTCTTAATGTTACAGTAATAACTTTGCTGCATGGCCTCCAAGGGCTGTCAGTTGGTGAAACCCCGTAGAAACATGTACATGACTGACATTCCTGACAAATCTGACTGTGGCCATAAAAATGGCACACACAATATTTTGTGCATACTGGGGGTGTGCCCTAATTCAAATATGTCCTCAGAAAGGCAGATATTATGGATCTGAATATGTTTTTGTTACTGAATTTTGTCATCACTATTCAGAAAATAAAGGAAAGCCCATTTTTATGATATGCGCATATATGCAGCGACTGCTCCATCCAAGGAAAAGGTGCATTATAATAGGTTATTCATTATTGAAGTGAATCTCTTGATACTGAGGATTTTGTCATGCATTGTCAGAATTACAGTAACATAACTTCCTTTAATCTAATTCTCCTTATTACATCTGTTCTAATCAAGAAGAGAGAAATTAAAAAAAAAACACTCCTGGAATAAACCATGTGCACTCCCAGTTTAAACTGTAATATGGTACAGATCATTTTTGGGTTAAACAGACTCCAGCTGGTTGTTTTCCCTCAGGCGGTTTGGGTCCTTTTTACATCTGTGTTTTATCAATCAGTAGTTGCCAGTGTCATTTTCTGTGCTGCAATCTGGCCACAAGGAGACTGGATAAAAATGGTCAACATTTAAATAAGTAAATAGCATGTAGCACTGACTTGATGCTATTTTCACAGCTGATAAAGCTGTGTTAATAGTGTGATGGTTGGATAGATAGATAGATAGATAGATAGATAGATAGATAGATAGATAGATAGATAGATAGATAGATAGATAGATAGATAGATAGATAGATAGATAGAGATAGATAGATAGATAGATAGATAGATAGATAGATAGATAGATAGATAGATAGATAGATAGATAGATAGATAGATAGATAGATAGATAGATAGATAGATAGATAGATAGATAGATAGATAGATAGATAGATAGATAGATAGATAGATAGATAGATAGATAGGTAACAACTCTGGGTAGCCTTTACAGAGACAGTTCCAATAACCAGGGTTTTGTTATACTGTTTTTTTTTATTTGTTCTGTAAAGTGTGTGTTACAGTAAAGGGGACAGTTTAGCCGGGAACTATTTGAGCACTCTGCTCTTCATGCTGCTGGCTGACTGGTCCCTGTTGTCCTGTGTTATAAAGCAGAATACAGGGGGCATGCCCTCTACTGGCCAGTCACTTCATTGTGACCACAGAGATTTCCATGTATGTGATGAATTTGATGAGGGAAAGGCGATTTACAGCGCGCCGTGCAGAGCTCACGTCTCTGCCCCGCCCATCTAAAAACAGCTTGCACCGACAATTAAAGGTAATGAACCTAATGTCTTGGAACTGGCCAAGTAAGATGAGGATTGATGGCTTGGGCCTTTTGGTATGTATGCTCATGGGCCAATGAGGGATCTTCAAGGAGACAATGGTATGGTGGGTACCTTCACTCTGCTCTGTCTCTGGTTCTACTTGCTTGAGGAGGGACAGTATTACAGTAAATGGGTGAGAGAACACTGCTTCTGCTTAGATGTTGTGCTGCTGTGTCAAGCATGTCTGCTTTTGAAATCATTGATTGATTGATTGATTAGTCTTTATTTCGAACATATTAAAAAAAAGATTAAAGGGACAACAAGGAGTTTTGGAAAAGCAAAGCGTTTTCACACTACATTTATGAGCCTCCGCGCACCGTAAAATTCTTTGACCGGCGCAAGACAGACTCATGTTTTCATTCATCAAGAATTAAAGTCAGAGGTTGGAAGACGATCACATACCGTCGTAGTTCCCACAATAAACAGCGATTCGGCTGCGTTATTCTCATGACTCGCCACGAAACCGAAAGTAAAGAAACGCTGGTCGGCTCGCCCAGCATTTCCACCACCACTAATAATAACAAAATAACGATAGAGACAAAACAATATTTTATCTAAAATGGGCCCATTAACAAGTGTGGGTAGCAGAGATTCATCCACATTAACGTGAGACTTTTTTATAACCAAATAGAAACTACTCGTTGTCCCTTTAAAAAAAAGAGATGAGCACTGTTTCTCTTCCTTGTTTTGAATCTGCACTGAAACATTTGCTGCTAATTTTTTTCCCCAATTCATCAGTCAGTCTTTGCATAGTAGAAAATGAAGTAAATGAACAACGCTCATCAGAAGTTTCCTGGGCCAAAGACGGCCTATGGCCTAGTCCCCCGTCTCGCTAACAGATCTCAGTAATTAGGCCGCTGCCATCTCCTGCCTCCTCCAAGTCTCTGCTAGAAATGAAACAGTCAGATGGTCTGACAGCTATCAAACTTGAACAATCTTCAGCAGCCTCATTGCTCACCTCTGCTCAGCACCCACACTCGACAAAACAGGTCAGGAAGAACACAGAAGTACACACTCAATCAATGTACCATTTTTATTGTACTTATATAGAAATACTTAAGAAAAAAACAAAACAAAACAAAACAAAAACATGATGTAGCACCATTATTTTTTGTCTTATTTTTCTCATGTATAACTTTAAATGTCAAAAAATAAAAAATCTTGATAACATTTTCAATTCTTATCGCAGCAAATATAATATTAGTATTTGACCATGAGGTTGAAGGCCCTTCATCATAAAATAAAATAGACTTTGTTCTTAAACTTTGATCAATAAAGTACATTTATTCTCAAGTAACTTACATATACTTAAACAAGTGGTAAACAAATGTAGTAAAATAGAAATACTAAAACTATAGTGGTGCAACAGAAGCCTGTAATTCCCACTGGAATCTAATTCATATAAATTTTTAGAAAGCATTAACGGTTTCTTTGTGTTCAACTTACTAAGTTTTGTACATTTCCATGTTTCATAATAATATAGAATAAAATATACTTTATCTTACTGAATAGAAAATATGCTGGGTGAAGCAGATAAGACATTTTTTGTTAAAACTATAAAAAACTCCTCCCCAACAGAATACTGTCAATTACAATACCATTTTTTTGACATTTCCTCTCATGGTAATGTGATATTAAAGTAATACAGTGATCAGTGCCGTAAGGCCATACTACAAAATAAACACTATTTCAACCCAGCTACAAAATGTTCACTTAACTTAAATCAAAATATCTGTAAACAGTTTTGCGATAAGAAATATAATCTTTCAAGTCAAAAAAGAATAAAATACTTCAATCTGTATTAATGTCCTTTAAACCTTCATCTTGTGGAAATGTATTCTGTACATGCACACACATAGACACACACATGTGTATATGTATATATGTGTGTGTAGGATATGTCGTTGCTCCCTCGTATAGTTTGGGACCTAAAGCTGCAGTATGTCAATAGACCTGTTTGGCTGGAAGCCCTCCGTGTTCCCCAGCATGGCTCCCTCTCTCCTTACATTTAATTGGCAAAACTCTGAGGCAGCACGTATGACCCACCGACCTCCATCCTGACCCCGCCGCGTCTCTTCAGTCCATAAATATAGAATACAATTTACTAGAACTATTCATTTCTTAACTGTTTAAAACATGCACTTAGAAAATATTTACCCCTAGCAGTATAACAGTATATTATTAACTACTGCACGGCGGTCAGCTGTGACTGAACCCAAACAAGGGGTGTCAAATAGTCAAAGAGAGATATACTTATTATGAAAATATACGTATAGCCTGAGTGACGAGTGTGTGGCAGACGGGGCATTTGGGCTCACTCCTCTCGCAGATGCGATTGGCACACTCCATACAGAAGAGGTTGTGGCCACAGGGGACCAGGGCCGCGATGACCTCGCTCTCGAAGCACACCGAACAGTCACGGCTGCCTTTCCGGCTGCTGCCAGAGGAGGTGGAGGAGGAGGAGGAGGAGGAGGAAGAGGAGGAGGAGGAGTCACATGGAACTCCTGGCAGGGAGGTGATGATACTGGAGTAACCAGAAAAACTAAGAGAGCCCCCACCCGGGTCGCTCCGCACCCTCCGCTCTAGGTGGTGCTCGACGGGGCCTCCTCCGCCGTTGCTATGCAGCGGCTGTGGGATACATCCGTTAACTCTCCGCTGACTCATCGCGATCCCGTTGGCGTTGGTGGCGGAGTTGCTTTGGAACATGGCTGCGCTGGAGGTGGGGGAGCCGCCTCTGATGAAGGGGGGGGTCACGTGGCTGTCGTACCAGAGGAGGCCCGGCGGCGGGGGCGGGGCTTGTGCGTGGTCGAATCCCGGCGAGGAGTCGAAACTCAGATCAGTGCAGTCGGGCGAGATCATGTCACTTTCATGAACAAAATCACCGCCGTCGACGTTGATGATGATGTTGTTGTTGTTGTTGTTGTTGTTATTATTGTTGTTGCCGTTGTTGTTATTGGTGGTGGTGTAGCTGAGCGTGGGGCTGGGGGGGCTGAAGTCGGCCATGCACGAGCTGCTGTTGAAGAAGGAGTCTGTGGAGGCGCTGCCCAGGGAGGAGGACGAGTCGTTGCGGTAGCTGGAGAAGGGTTTACGCCCCGAGGTGGGGGTCACGGGGGGGGCGCCGGGCTTGGACCACAGGGCGGCGTGGTGGTGGCCCTGCAGGTCCAAACCCACGTCCGTCCCGTTGGCGTGGAAGTCGTTCTCGTCCTGGAGCTCGATGAGCCCCCCGGTCCTCATGGCGATGTGCGCCTCGATCTCCTCGCGCGCCCGGTCCACGTTCTCCGGCATCCCCGTCACCTCGAACACGGGCTCCTTGTCCCGGCTGGGGGTCACGATGTAGGTGTGGGTCTGCTGCTGGATGCGCTTGATGGTGGCGCCCTTGGGGCCGACGACCAACCCGACCACGCGGTAAGGCACCCGCACCTGGATCGTGGTCTGTCCCGGCAGGTTGGGCGGTCCGACGGCCGGGGTGCCGCCCCCGTTCAGGGTGGTGTTTTTGTTTCTGGTGGCTCGGATCATGGAGAAGTGCTCGGCGGCGGAGATGATCTCCCTCCGGGCCATGGCCACGTCCTCCCTCCTTCCTGTCACCACAAACACAGGCTCCTCGCCTCGGACCGGGGTCTTGATGTAGGTGTTGGTCTTTGCTCGCAGGGCTTTGATTTTGCAACCTGGGGTATGGAAACAAACGGTAAAAGTGAGCTCACATTGCTTAATAACAATTTGTCATGTGATAAATCATTGCTTATTGAATTTAATGAATGTATAACGACTTCATGGTGCACTGACACAGGTTTACAAGACAAACGTAACTGATAAGAGGACTCACTTCTTTTTTCTTTTTTACAGTAATGCCACTATGGAAAGGGGAATCCCTTAGCAAAAAGTAGATTATTAAAGTGTACTACAAGTATACTCATTTTATACTAAAACTGAGGCAGTAGACTTTTGAAAACTTAAAATGACCTATAAAGTATACTTTTAAGGGAAGACACTATGTAATTATTTTATATCCTGACACTAGGGATGGGTACCAAAACCCAGGGCTACATTTTTAAAGTGTGACGTATTAATAAGACAGATGATATGTTTAAGTCTGTTCGCACATTTTATCTCACTTTTTTTTAATCAAAATCATTTCTGACACATGGCAAGGCAGTTTTATTTGTATTTGAAACCCTTTAACAGGGAAAATTGGAGAAACCTCAGGGTGAGCAACAGAGGAGGGATCCCTATATGTTGAAGAGATGTTTTATAACACAGAATATGCAAAACATAGAAATGTTAACAAGAGTTGACGAAGGCAGCTTCTGGTGGGAGGGGGGCAGGGAGGGCTGGCCGGCTTAATGGGAGTAAAGGGAGCTGAATCTGCCTAAGAATGATGTTCACAATGCAGTGGAGAGACCCCATCCTCACCCTGTGTGTGAGGGGTGGGGCAGCTCTGTGTCACTCCGCCACTGTGCAGCACACATGCAGACACACAGACTCAGCTGTTACTATCTGTAGCAGAGAGGGCCGACATTCTGAGTGTTTTCAAGTCTTTTACATGTAAGAGCAAAAATGAGGAAGTGTCTAGTGAAAAGTAGCCTGGAGCCGACTTCAATTTATGGGTCATCACTCAATTTCAATATTACAGTGAATAATAAGTTCTTGCGTCCAAATGGATACTCTTTGATTTTGACTACTTGCTTTACTGTAATATAGTTTCAAAAGGTTAAATACATAATGGTGATTTATGACAGGTTGCCCCACCACAAGATGAGTTATTCTTTCAAGAAAACTCCCCAAACACTTCAACTATGTGCTAATACTGGTGGGCTTGAACCACTGAACCTTTAACCATATTACATTTAGAATGAAAATAACACAAAAATAGAGGCATTCCATACTAATTTCTGCAATTAAAAGTCATCTTATTTAGAAAAACTAATCAGTGGAAGTACACGAAAAAACCAAGACCAAGCAATTAACAAAATAACTACAATGTCTGTGCTGCTCTTTTCTGTATTTCTTTTACAATTTTGAATTTTCATTCTATCTTTCTTATGATGGACATTCCTGCAAAAATAAATCTTGAGTATGCAGTCTGTTTATGTTTTCTAGTTACATCATTAACTCCAGTTAACTCCATCTAAAATAAAAATAAAAACACATTTTTAACCATTTTAGTTCACACCACTGGTCTTATGTGTATCTACTGAACCAGAGGTCTTTTATCTTTTAGTTTCCACATTTATGTTTCAAATAAAAAAGGTCAATTTGAATAGCTTGTGTGCATGATTATCATGCAATTGACAGACAGTTGATATCAGCATTGGTATCAGTTAACAAGGTCTGTTTATAAATGGCAGAAGCATGGCCGTCCTACTCACTGTACCTTGAACATTAAAAAAAAACATGAATTATGTATTATTTGAATAGCTTAGTATTGAATGCACAATAATAAGGTACATTTATACATGGCACTGGGCCCAGTTTGATAAAATACAATTTTTTTTAATATAGTAGGGGTCCCTGCTCTATCTCTCCATCAGTTTGGGGGTCTTCGGCCTGAAAAACATTGAAGACCCCTGTACTAAACAAAGTAGGCAAAAAAAAAACTACAAACTACAGAAATAAACCTGTTCTATGCAGTGCCTTTCAATGCTTTCACTGAATATTACGTGACAACTTGCCCAAAGGTGATGTTTTTTGCTGCTGCTAGCGAGGCTATTTTCACTGATCATGGTCATTTATCAAAGTTTTCATACACAATTACTGCAGTTTTTACTTTTTACTGAGGATCGAAAATAGGAAAATTGCTCTCACCTGAGATGCCAATCACTCATGCCACACGTAAAGAGCTAAATATCTTTGAATAGCGAGATAAATGTATCTGTTCAATTTTTTGACCTAACTCCCTCTGGTGAGCGACATATGACCAGTGTGTCAACAAGATGCCCCTCCCTCCCCTCCCCTATACCGGATCACTGAGCAGCAGGACTGTTCAGATCTTAAGGATACTCTGACACTGCATGTCAGTGCCACGTTGGTGCATAATGTTGCACTCCAACACAAACACACACACACACACACCTCTCTCTGGTCAAACTGGGACAGAGTCAGGAAACAGCCTTGGAGGAATGACATAAGCAGAGCAGAGCCAGCTGAGGGGGGCCTGGTGATGTAAGGAGGGATGCAGAGGAGAGTAAACACACCTAGACTTTTTCCTCAGTGGATGTGGACAGAGGATGTTGTTATGATGCTGTGACAAACTGTTTGTAAAAATGGACTATAGCCTACAAATAAAATTGCTCAATCTACATATCAATTCTACTTTAACGTGAAATTCTTAGAAATACATTTTGATGTGAATTGAACTTAAATTTGATCTTTTTTTTTCAAGAGGCTCCCTGTAAGTTTGTATAGCAACACATCTAGGCCCAGATCCTTTCTTTCTTGTTCTGCCTTTCCACGGTGGGTAGGTGTTCCTGTGTTTCTGCGACTCCTTTGTTTGTCTCGGAGCAGCAGCGGTTAAACTAGAAACTGAGGGGAGGGAAAAGATTCCGCATATGTAACCAAGTACCAGTTCTTGCCCCCTGCGGCTCAGAGACTATAGCTATAGGTCCCTGTGCATTTCTGGGCGTCTTCTGACAGTGACAAGGTAAGAAGATCATGACCGCTGTCTTGATCCTGTAGCTACTATACTGTCATGATCATAAAGCAAGAAGCAGCTTAATAACAAAGGCGCATCTGTGATGTGAGAGCCACGTTTAACTGAGCTAATTCAGTGACCTACAAGAGGATGATTAATACCTCAAATAATGACTACCTGACCCGTCAGCGCCCACTGCTGCACGTCGCCCAGACGTCTCCTCATTTCAATTACACGGGATGCCCTATTTGCCCTAGCCTAAACTCCATGCAAAGAGTTCATCAGATGCACAATGCCATTTGTTAGGCGACACACTTTTACTTTGTATAGGCTACATCATTTTAGGTTGTGTTATCTTTTTTGTCATGTGTTCTTGTAAGTGGCTGGACGACTTGAATTTCCCTCCAGGGGGGTGAATAAAGCATTTGTCTATTCCATAACTTAATGATGCTTTTTGTCCCCCCCAGAAGTAGCCTATACGCATCAATAACCTATTAACTTATAATCTTCTCAGAGTTGGTTCAAGTCACTCTGCTATTTTGCAATCACATGGAATAATAATTTCATGTTAATAACAACTTCATTAAGTTGTTCCGTTTTTTCCCCAAACCTATGACTACAACTGGGTCTGGAACAGATGCTGAATTCATTTAGGCCGAATATCAGTTGTTCCACGGCTCGTGCAGACCAGCAACATGCATCATTCCGATGTATTGGCATTCAGTTCCTCCCACGCAGTATAAGCTCCTGCATGGCTGTCTGTCTGTAACAGTGTGATGATAACTAACTACACATGAAAACTATGTGGAAACACTAAAAAAAACACGCACCTTGTCTGCCCACAATCTCAGCGACATGCTCGGAGCTGGGGACCGGGACGCACTCGGTCATGTTCACACCCTTTTTCCGCTGCTCCTGGTTCTCGTCGTACAGGGAACCCTCGTCGCTGTCCAAGCCGAGCAGGGAGAGGTGATCCAGGGCGATGTGGAGGGCTTTCTGCTCGTCCAGTGCCTCTCCCCGGACACCGCTGTCGACGAAGAGGGAGCTGGGCATCTTCAGAGCTTTAATCGCAACGTTGCGGAATCCGAATGCAAGTCAAAAAAAAAACGAAGGAGGAGGGTAAATATAAGGAGTGACCAGGAGGGGGGGAGAAAGAAAGAAAGAAAGAAAGGAGAGGGGAGGAGGAGGAGGGGGAGGCACCGGACCGGGTTGTCGAAGGTAATTGGGTCAGTGCAAATAAATCAGTGCGACTGATGGAGGAAGAAAATAGGGTGCAACTGCAACGAGCCACCAGAGAGCATCCACTGTCCCTTTGTTGTCCTGGTCCAGCCGGTAGATATAATATAATACAGCCTATAATATAATATAGGCTAACAGCAGGGCGGAGAAGAGACGCGTGTTTACTCCACCGCCGGCGCTCGGTGCTGCTGCTGCTGCTGCTGGTGGTAGTAGTGATGTTGAGTCCTGACAAAGGGCCCCTCCCCGGTTATAGTCTCCCCTCAGATCCTCTGTTGCTTCTGTCTGAGTCCTCGCGCAGCCAGACACAGAGAGATGTGCGAATGACGTCACCGCCCGGGCAGGGACGATGCGGCGCTGTGAGAGGGTTTACATGTCCGCGCGCCCATTGGCTGCTCTGGGCGGAATGGGCGGGAACTAGTCGGAGGCCACGCCCCTTCTTTGTCCTCAGGTCTCTCTTTGTTCCCCATGTCTGCTCTTCACTCACTTCTTTACATTTGATATTATGTAGCTACTGGCCTACTGCCATATAGGCTACAGTCTATGCTACTGCCATATAAAGTGTCCTGTTAGAGTCAGTTAACAGAGCGAGATGCAACCAGGAAATATGTTTTAAAAACACACAGTTGAAGTGTCTGACACAAAAAGACTCTGTAGCTACTTACATGTAGACTTACATAGCCTAGTACAGTAGGCCTACCTCCAACCTGAGCAGGCAACACACACATTTACCAGTTTCTTCACTGTCTCACTGCACTGTAAATGCATGTGAGCTTTGTATCTCATTGTTGTAAAGGGTGTCAGCTTCAGTGGTGTAGTCTAATTTGTTGCAGTGGGTGGGTATACTGCTTTTTAGGTGGGTAGCCCACACTGTTCACTGTATCACAGATTTGTTGTAGGCAAGGCAAGGCAGCTTTATTTATAGTGCATTTCTAAGGGGCAACTCAGTGCTTTACATAAAAATAAAACATTTAATAGTAAGAACTGGAAACTGGAAAAAATACATAAAAACATACCATACCTTAAAAGAGCTCATCCATAAGCACATGAAAACAGAAATGTTTTTAAATGTTTTGGGGACTGGCAATGTAAATCAGCCTATAAGGCTGCAATTGGGTACAGCCGCACCCCCTTGGAGGGAGTGCTGAATGTTGTACATTGTCCTCCAAAAACAAATAGATAAATTGAAATTAACCTGGATTTAAAAATGCATAGACCTGGTCTGATTTCAGTTCTGCTGGTAGACCAAATTTGTAGTGAGTAGCCTATAGGCTACTGAAATATGAATGCATTTTCAGTGGGTATACCTGAGTAGGCCTATACCTGACAGACTACACCACTGGTAACCTTACCAATTCCAATTGCTCTCTAATGGCCAGTAGCCTATTTAGACTTTCTCTAGACTTTCCACCTCACAGTTCTGGTACAAACAGAGGGAGCTTTAAAGTTCCAGGCTACAAAACTGCCAGTAGGCTACTCTTCACTACTCATTTGTAATTGACAAACAAATAAGTGAACATGGAACATAAAGGCTATAAAACGCACATTAGCTCATGTGATGAGAAAACTTAAACCTCATGTGGATAAAAGAAATAAAGGCATAACCAAGCCTAAAAGGACTAGGGAGAGAGGATTTTAAGCCCATTGAGAGCTGTAGCACTTTGCTTTGTTCGCTCTCTCCTGGAACACAATACAGATGCTAATGAGGAACCACTCAGGAACTGGAGGAGGTGATGATGGGGTGGGACCTTCTTGTTAATGTTTGACACCTTCGCTCCCCCCAAAGCAACCTCCCCATTCTTAGCAATCCTAAATCTATTGAGCTTCATGGGTTTCCCATACATGCTTAAATCCTGACAAACACTGCGCTACTTTGATGGAAATTGCAACACACATAGCCTACTTGCTGTGTCCATGCTTTTTCCAAGCCTTCTCTTTGTTCTCTGTCACTGCTGACAATCAGACATTGCTTGATAAAAATCTGGAAACAGACTGCTATACACTTTCATTCATCAAGTCAAAATTTAAAACAGAGTTTTATTTCAATAAACATCACCACATCAACACACACTGGAAAAAAAAAACACAATGACAGATTTTTTTTTGATTAATTTCACAACATATTGATCTTGTTAGTACATATTTTTTAAAGGCCATTCTTTTGTCTTTTTTTATTTTCGAAAGTCTATCTCAGCACCACATTTTCAATCCATTGTGTGATGAATAACATTACTCATTACATAAGCATAGAAATGATATGCTTCAGACTGATGCCATTTTCATGTTGTGCCTGAAGCCCATGTCCTGGTTCCTGACAGAGACATAAGACAAAAGCTTCCTGCAGCCACATGTATCTACATTTTTCTCCCTCTCTCTACTTTACAACTGTGCTGTAGGATTCCCTATGGGAGCTTTGAGGCCCTAATATTTTCATGGCATTGCATGTTCTGGAGGCCAGATGGACACTGATGGCAGCATCACCACTGGTAGTTGTTTGGTCTTAGGCGTTAGACAGCTGCTTAGAGGCGATTACCTGTATGCCTTTTTAATGAGAGGAAGAAAAGCTTAGCCGACTCTAACCCAGAGATCAACAGAGACAGACAAGGCTTAGAGATCCCCTTGTCAGTCAGTCTGCTGTGGCTGCAGAGCTGTAGACACAGACACTGGGTCACAGCACACATCAGGTCATAGGATACAGAGCAGCCTGTCTGCCCCATCACTCACAGTGACCTCATATACACACATACAGACACACTCCATAGGTTTCCATCTACATGTTATGCAAATTACAGTACAATATACTTCGCTATTTGTGGCAGGATTAATTACCGCAAGTGATATTTCTCCTTATATTAAACACTGGATCAAATAACTGAGCCTTTTGGTTCAATTTAGTTCATTATTTAGGTTGAGGTTTCCTATCGTTAACTAGATAGATAGATAGATAGATAGATAGATAGATAGATAGATAGATAGATAGATAGATAGATAGATAGATAGATAGATAGATAGATAGATAGATAGATAGATAGATAGATAGATAGATAGATAGATAAATAAAAGTTTTCAACCAAAGAATCCAACATTTTCAAATCTTAAATGTTGCTGATGACTTAATTAACACACACAGACTCTGTAGATTTCTTGTTGCAACTGCAGGTTATATCATTCATAAGGAACAATCAAAGAGATACCAGCCATGAAGGCCTCGGAGTGCATGTCCAACCATATTTCTCCCCAGCTTTGGGTTTAGCCATTTAGAAGCGATAGAAATGTCTTTAAAGGGATAGTTCACCCTAGAATGATATTTCGCTCATTATCTACTCACCCTCATGTGGACTAAGGGCTGGAAGAATTTTCAGAGTCCACCGTCCCTTCTCTGAGTTACAGGGGGTCTTGGCGTAGCAGTGCATTTCAATGCAACGGTTGCAAAGGGACACCGGAGCTCTTCATAAAAAAACACACACAAAAAAACATCCAAATACCTCCATGATGCTCGTATGTAATGTCCGTCTTGTGCTGAAGCCCCAAATTGCGTAATTGTCCCGAAAAAAATTAAATAAGTCTATATTTTAAGCTTGTTTGTAGCGGAAGCTTCTCGAAGCTCCTCTTCCTGGTCCGTCCAAATCTCGCGTGATTTGCGCCGGCGTCAGTGCGGTTACTGCGAATCACGCGAGATTTGGACGGACCAGGAAGAGGAGCTTCGAGAAGCTTCCACTACAAACAAGCTTAAAATATAGACTTATTTAATTTTTTTCGGGACAATTACGCAATTTGGGGCTTCAGCACAAGACGGACATTACATACGAGCATCATGGAGGTATTTGGATGTTTTTTTGTGTGTGTTTTTTTACGAAGAGCTCTGGTGTCCCTTTGCAACCGTTGCATTGAAATGCACTGCTACGCCAAGACCCCCTGTAACTCAGAGAAGGGACGGAGGACTCTGAAAATTCTTCCAGCCCTTAGTCAACATGAGGGTGAGTAGATAATGAGCGAAATATCATTCTAGGGTGAACTATCCCTTTAATAAGTTTATATGAATTTACTGGGCCGACACTGGCCTATATCAGCCATAATTCTAATATGTCCCACCTCATAAACACACCAGTGTTTCCACTTCATTATGCTTTAGTATAAAACGTGTGATGCTACCTTTAATTAAAAAAAAGAAAAAAGTTTTGATTTCCCCTAAGTAGCCAGGTGTCTCATCCTTTTAAAGAGGAACTATGTAAGTCTGGTCACTTTTCCTCTGTGTTGCTAACCCTCCTCCTGGCCATGTGCATTTGTTTATAGCGAAGTCGGTGAGAAATCAATCAATAGAGCGGTGGATAACGTTATATATCATATACGATGTTACAACATGTATATTTGTGTAGTTTAATATTGTCATAAACAAGAGACTTCGGGTTATATTGCAGTGCCGCAGAGACAAGAGCTGGGACTCCAGGGCGGCGGCGCTGATCTTGCAAAGTTGTTTTTCAGCCAAGAGACACAATAAGTGACACACAGAGATCCCCCATTCTCCCTGGAGCAAATTAAGCCATTTATTAAACACACACACACACACACACACACAAAAAAAGCTGTTTAATTAAGGTAAAAATGTAGCAGAGTTAAAGGGATAGTTCAACATTTTGGCGAATTCACACATAGCGGTAGGTTCATTACCTTTAATTGTCAGCAGAGACGATACATAAAGTAGTCGCCTGTCCCTCATCAAACTCATCAAATACACAATCCAACAACTCCAAAATGCTCTCGTGGACAAGTTGTGACCTGCACATTCACTACGCTATGAACTGAGCACTGACAGCCCCTGGACAGTGCTGTCACACTGCTGTTCAATGTATTTCATCCATCCATCCATTGTCTTTACCGCTTGTGGGGGCTGGAACCAATCCCAATCACAAATCCCATCTGACTTAGGGAGAGGGCGGGGTACACCCTGGACAGGTCATCAGTGTATCACAGGGCCAATGTATACAGAAAAATGACACACACGACACGAGTCTCAATCCATGTATAACGCGCATCTTTGGATTGTGGTAGGAAGCCAGAGAACCCACACCTATAGGCACAGGCAGAACATGCAAACTCCTCTCATTTCCCAGGAATCAAACAGAGCCCTCGTGCTGAGAGCCATTGCTATGCTATGCTAAATATGTGACACATACATAATTAGTAACTACATAAATAATGATATTATTGATAATGATGAAACCCATGCACAAAGATTTAAAACACACAAAAATTGTTATAGTTAACATATGAAACACAAGAGCCATGGCAAGCATGTCTGCAGTAAGATAAATAATATAAGTAAGGAGCCTCATTTATATGGTCCTGTTCCCCCCGATAGTCAGAAATAATAGATGGCAAAGGAAGAAAAACAGGAAAAGCATAATTTTTTTTTTTCTTTTCTCGTTGATAGCCCGAGAGGTAAATGTATGTGTAACTGAGATCATCATTATGCATGTATTCTGGGATAAATCCAAAGGTTTTCATTTGACCGTCTGCCCTGTAAAATGTGTAAAATGTGAAGCTATAAGCAAGGCATAGCCCATTTTTACAAACAGCTTGTCTCAAAGGTCTTTACACAGCATCATAACAACATCCTCTGGCCTTATGCCCTCACATCCACTGAGGAAAAACTTCTGAGAAAAAACAGGAGAAAGCTCAGGGTGAGAGACAGAGGAGGAATCCCTCAGGACGGGCAGACGTGACATAGATGTTGTATACAGACAAGAAAACATTAAAACATGAAAATGAAATGGCGCTGACTATGTTCCTCTTGCTCTGCTGGATGGTTCAGTGTGGTCTTCACTTTCCCTCCTTAATTTTCCCTCCACCCCTTTCTCCTCCTGTCATCACCATCTCCCCATCTGCTTCTTTCATTGCTCCCCCTTTTTCTTTCTTCTTGCTCCCTCCTCTCATTGTCCTTACAACTGCCACCCCCGCTCTCACTTACCCGGTTTGCTATGACACACTGAACTCAAGTGGCACTGCTTACTTTGCTGTGATTGGCTGCCCACCAGAGACTGACTGAGCGAAGCGGCACTGCAGCATTGCATTTGAAACCTTCAGCACCACAATGCATCACAACAGTCAGTCCTCCACCATGTTCATCTCGCCAGGACAGGGGTCGTGGTTTAGTAGCAAAGTGAGGACCCTGTTCAGGTCTGGTGACAGGCAGCAAGGGGGAAACTGCAGAGAGGCATCACATAGGGGTTTCCCACCAGCAGGGCTCCGTGCCAGTTCCGGTTCCTGAACCCAATTTTGAATATATGCCCCGTTTACATGAGAGGGTTAATTCCAAATTAAAATCATTTAATTCTGAATTAAAGTTAATTCCGCTTTAAAAACATCATGTAAACGTGGTAATTGTCGGTTCTTTTCCTGGGAACCATGACATCATCAGTGGGCGTGTCATATTCTAGTCTTGGAAGACGAACAGGAAGAAGGAGACGGCAGTAGGGATGTCACAATTACTTTATTACTATATTAATTAATCGCGGTATTAAACTCCACAATTAAAGCAGAAGTAAGTGATCCGGTCGTTTTGGCTAATGCTGCGTTCCAGGCAGGCTTTTGAAACCGTAAATTACAGCTTCAAATCACAACTTACGACTTTGTAGCGTTCCAGGCAACCCACTCGTGTTTTTCCGACCTGTTTTACCTGTGAAAGTCACTATAACGGCCACTCGTAACTTCCGACCCGTGAACTCGTACCAGATCGAACTGGTACCACTTCACAGGTCGGAAAAACACGAGTTACGAGTTGCCTTGAACGCACCATAACAGTCCTCGTCCCTACGTCACCACATTCACGCGCATCCCTTGCCTGCACCACAGCCCTTCATGCCGTTCTCTCTCCTCATTGGATAAAACTTGTAGGATACGAGAAAAGTTTTCTCCTCGGCTCAGAGCAGAGCAGAGTGACTGACAGACCCGTGTTTCGGTCCAAACACTCTATGTAAGTGATTGCTGTCGGAAGATATAACTATTTAAGACTTATATTAACACAAAAATATCGCTTACTTCTGCTTTAATTAATCGTAAAGATTACTAAATACCGTTACTTTCACAAAAATTTGATGTTGGAACCTTATCGGCAGATCTGCGCAAAAACAAAGGTAAATGCACAGATACCGGTCCATGTAACTAACGTAACATTGAATTGGTAGGAATTTAAATGTTAGCGTGTCATTTTTAATTTAAAAAAAAAGCAAAACAAAACAAAAAAACGATTAAAATAAACACAAACATTTGGTATAGATGACAATTTATGACCTGAATATTTCAAACATTTCCCCTGGGGATTAAGAATTGGTCATACATTAATAGATACTTGAAATATTTTGTGTAAATAATGAGTAATGTAATTATATTTTGACTATATTTGATTTTACACATTCATAGTGTTGTGAAATTAATTAATGCATAATAATCGTGATAATCGTAACACCGTGATTATTTCTCTGACAATAATCTTACCAAGAAAATGTGTAATCGTGACATCCCTAGACGGCAGTGACTGACAACCTGGAGAAAAATCATTTGTGGTGGTCTGCTGAGGAAACTAAATGTTTGGTGTTGATTTGTGCATCGACAGCAGTACAAGTAGTACAAGAAAGAATATGAGGCTTAATGGGGCTTAATAAAGTAAAGTAATTCATATCTTTGAACTCTGGGAAGAGATGGTCAGGCTGGGTTTACTCCAACACCAGACCAAATAATCATAATCATCAACCTTTTATCTCAACTAGTCAGATTCAGTTTAGTTAGGGACCCTTTTTTCTTCTTTTGCTTGATCTTATCTGATTTGAAGTGGAGATCCAGAGCATCCCAGGAACACCACACATTCAACAATTATGCAAGAAGATTATACTCACTGAAAAATGTAAACAAGTTTGAATATTGATCTTCTTCTCTTTCATCCACACTCAAAACATAGTATCTCCTGGCGCTATCAACACAGAGCCTCATCAACTAAAAATACATTTTCCTCTTCATGTGGGACTGTGTCTTTTTCTTCTGCTTTGTTCCACCTTGTACTCCCCTTATAGCCATTGGGAAAAAGTTTATTCTATGGACACATGCTGCCAGCATAATGCAACAACATCATTACATTGCACTGAATAATGTGAAATACAAAATGTAAATGATAAAAATGAATGTGTGTATATAAAAAATGATGGGAAATGTAACTATAACTGTAATTCTATTATTCTAAGTGCAATCAATTATAAACAAATAGAATTAAATATGTGCCAGATTTATGGGGGTACAGGTTGGCGTCCTATTTGTTTCTTTGGTCTTGTCCGGGACTTAAACCTGCTGACTTTTCCGTTGGTACTTTGTTTTGTCTCTTTTGTGTTTTCCTCTTTTTCCCCCAATAAATTGCTTTGCACCCACCAGCCTGTGTTTGTGTCTGCATTTTGCATCCAGTACTTTTTTCACAGGCATTAAAGCAGAAGTAAGTGGTCCGGTCGTTTTCGCTAATGCTGCGTTCCAGGCAGGCTTTTGAAACCGTAAATTACAGCTTCATGTCACAACTTACGACTTTGTAGCGTTCCAGGCAACCCACTCGTGTTTTTCCGACCTGTTTTACCTGTGAAAGTCACTATAACGGCCACTAGTAACTTCCGACCCGTGAACTCGTACCAGATCGAACTGGTACCACTTCACGGTCGGAAAAATACGAGTTTCCTTGAAGGCACCATAACAGTCCTCGTCCCTACGTCACCACATTCACGCCGTCCCTTGGCTGCACACACAGCCCTGCATGCCGTTCTCTCTCCTCATTGGATAAAAACTGTAGGATACGATAAATGTTTTCTCCTCGGCTCAGAGCAGAGCAGAGGGACTGAGAGACCCGTGTTTCAGACCAAACACTCTATGTAAGTGATTGCTGTTGGAAGATATAACTATTTAAGACTTATATTAACACAAATATATCACTTACTTCTGCTTTAACTTGAGGAAAAATGCATGAAGGTTCGAAACATTCGGTGCATATGTGCATGGACTGCCGCATTTACGTCTTGCTGATCCTGTACAAATCTCCAGTCATTAGGCTGGCCAGTGGCCAGTGGCCACCATGTGTCACGTTTATTAAATTTCACATGGAACGATCTCTCCAGCTTTCAGGAGAGATTCACCTCTGGTTTGACACAGTTAACAGCTTCTTTTTGATTTGGTGTGGCACCTTCTGATCAGTCCTACATCACACATATACCACAAACACGATGGTACCAGATTTAGCTCAGGATTTCAGATATCTTTCACAAATATTTGGTTTCCAGAGCACAAATTAAACAGCCCCTTTCCCCTTGTAGTTATTTGGAAATTAGAAGAACAAGTTACGACGAGGTTAGAACAAGTTAAGAGATGCACTTAAAAGTTTTGCTGCATGTAGACAAAGCCTATCAGCCACTGATGTTTCTGCTGACTGTAAATGTTTGCATGTCTTGTCTTGTCAACTAATAGCAAACACCTCCCTGTAAAATCTGACCTGCGGCCTGTCCATCGGGTCATCAATCACTGCAGAAAAGACACGTCAATCAAACAGACACCCCTCTTATTATTCCCATCTTTAATGCCTGATATCTAATGTATTAGGATTATTTTCAGATGGACCACCAGAACAGTGAACAACAGGTGTAGCCACTGATGGTGGAAAAAAAAATGACTGACTTATTTCATTGGAGAAGTTAGTGTTTTTTGAATGAGTGTGTATTGGGGCCAGAGTTTATTTGGGGCCAGTGGCTCCCAGTGGCTCTCAGTGGTATTGCACTTAAAGTCACTAATGCCTCAATTTTGCAACAGCACTCTCTTGGGTCCCAAACCTGAAGCTTACTTGATTTGACAGTGACACGTCTGTCATGGCGCATCCCAAACGGTGGTGAGAACCGTTCCTCTCTCTCTCTCTGGATTTACTTACCAGGAACATCCGTTTGTCAGACATATTTGCTGGATCACTGCAGAGAGCGGGAAACGGTCTTCAGCTTCTAGGCTCCCATTTATCTACCTTCTTTGACAGGGAGGTTAAGGTTTGAGTCCCAGGCTCTAGGTTTGCACAGTGTCCACCTGCAGCTTTTGAGTCTCCTGTCTCTACTGAGACAGAGAGTAACCATCCTTTGGTGAAATGACATCAAAGAACAATACAGGACATGACTAAGACTATCTTCAGAGAAATAAATGCACACTTATTACACTCAATGACAGTTCACAGGCAATCTGCTGTGGTGGAGCGAATAAAGACTGTTATATAATAGATATATGAAAGAGATAATGAAAGAGTGCAGAATATGTTTTAAAACATTCTGTTAAAATTAGTTTCTAAGTGTTTTAATCTCTTACTTTTTTTGATCGTTTGATTTTTGCTCTCAGTTTATGCAGAATACAATCTGAACCACAACAGAAGTTTTGTTGTTGACCTTGTAGGAGCCAAACTGTCCATTTTCAGTTTTTACTTTGGGTGTTATGCACATTTGTGCAGACAGGTGGCAGTATCAGGCTCTATATATTCTAAACATTCAGTGAACAGGTACGTACACTGGGAATGCAGACGGTTTTTGACTGTGCCGTGGCATTTTACAGGTCAGCTTTTGGTTCAAGTAGCTCTGAACTATAGCCATGCTGCCATAGGCTTAGACTGCTTGTGCTCTCTTTTAGTGCATGTGTACACAGAGGGCACCGCCTGCAACAGCCAAGGACCTGTGTGGCTACACACTGCAGTGCCAGGTACAGGTGAGCAATGATTTACACTTAACACTTACACTGATTTAAAGGGGCAGTTGTGCTTTAATTTATTCTCCATGGTCGAAAAAAAATGCCACTGATTTGAGTATCAGTCTAGTTATAGTTCTGGTTATGTCAAGGGATTTTCATATTAGGAGGCTTGACAAGGAATACCATGGTGTGATACTACAGTGCAGATTTACAGTCAGAGACCCCACTGACCTCCTCTTTTAACAAGTTTGAACAATCTTTTAGCATTAGTCAGCCTGCCTTTATTTAATACTGGGGAAAATAACACTTAGGTTCATTTATACCATGAATCAGAAATTTCTTGTGTAAAACAGATTCATAATCAACGTCTGTTAGACCTGTCCCAGAAGCAGAGCCTTGAAGCTACAGGACCTATTTTACAGACTTTCCAAATTCCAGGTGTATGGCTTCTTTGGCTATGTGAAGTTTGAAGCAGGAACTGTTTTTTATCAAATATAAATTGTCCTGTTTGCCCCATTATTTTACATTTGATGAGCAATTATCAGGAAATTATCATATTATCATGAACCTATTCAGATGATGCTGAACAGTTCAAATATGATCTGTGTGTGGACCCAGGGGCGGGTCCAGAGTATTTTCTGGTGGGGGGCACAGGGGGTAGCAACAGTGAATCTGTGGGGGGGGGGCACCTGTTTATATTTTACAGTTACGCATGTTTTCATCTTGCATTTATTGGCCACATTGAATCTTTCACCTTGTAAGGAATCTTCCATGACCTTTGACCTTTTTATTTTCCACTTGCCAATATTAAAATTATAGTCAATCAATAATCAAATTTATCTTGCAAATAAATAAGAAGTCTTAGCAGAATAAGCAAAACAATACATTTTCAAACTGAACATCAATATCTTATACTCTTACCTAGTATTTTGAGCTCAACTCTGTACAATTAACATCTCTGTGTTTTGTCTAACAGTGAAATGCTCTAACAAGCATTACTCAAATGGTGAAATTGAGAACAATAACAATTTTACACCATTTTCTACATTTACTATACACCATAGGATGTTTGCTGTACAGAGTTGATTAAGAGCCTACAATAAAGATAGTAGTGTTAAAGAGCTTTACACAGTGATTCACATTACCACAGGTCAATGACCATTTGGGGGAGGGCACCCAGGGTGGCCAATCAGATATGCCCCCCCTGTGCCACCATGTTTCTCAGACTCATTGTTCTGTTTCTCAGACTCATTGTAGGAGGTGGGGTCAAATTGGACCTGTAAGGATAATTTACTTGAGTGAAATAAACATGAAGCCTTTGTTTGATAACCCTTTAATATAGTCCGCACAAGAAATACTGATATCATAGTTGAATAAGAAACAAACTACTGACACACATAATATGTCTTCATACCAAAGAAAAGAGAGTGTATGAGACTGATCATCGTCATTCCTATTGTCATTCCCTTTCCCTTTGAAAAGGCCACCAACCATCTTCAGACAAGATGTGCATGTGTGTGTGTGTGTGTGCTGATATTGTTCATCATGCCACACGCATCATCAGCTCCTCAAGGGCCCGCTCTCGGTGGTTGTCATGGACCAGTAGCACCTCTTTTATGGCGTTCTGCTGGAAGCCCATCTCATGGAACCGACTGAGCAGGTAGAGGAACTCCTTAGCCTCAAGAGAAAGAAACGGTCGTGTGTTATACAAATACAAATCCTGGTAGCTGTATCAAAAAAAAAACTCCGGTGATGCTGCAGGTCTCTGTCTTACCTTTGTCTCACAGTTCTGAAACATCTCCAGGGCCTCTTGTACCTCGGTCATGTCATAGCCTAGCTGACACAGGTGGTCACATGCCACTAGGTAACTCAAGATCTGCAGACACATGTACAAAGGTTCATTCATACAAGACACATTTAAAAAAATCCTGATGGTCAAGGAGTGAAAGTCATTCTTTATCATAGGATGTCAGCAGCAGGAAGTTCTCAATACCAGCAGGTTATAAGGAACAGGAGGTAGCAGAATCCAACTTATTAGGCTAACCTTTCAGTTAGTCTGTCTTTATAGTACAATTGTGAATTTACTCATACTCTTTCATTCATTCATTCATTCATTTTAACTTCCTTATATGTCATTTCTCAACAGCCCTCTGTGTATCAAATACACAATCCAACAACTCCAAAACGCTCTGGTGGACAAGTTGTGATCTGCACATTCACCACGTTATGAAATAGTAATAGAACGTTACAAGACAGACTTGTTTTCGAGGCAAATGCAGCCGGAACTACATTTCAGACACGGTTGCTGGGCGGAGTGATTCAAAAGCGCAAGTAGTTCTGAGTATTTGCTTCATGTTTCACAATTATACGTTATTATTTCATAGCATGGTGAATGTGCAGGTCACAACTTGTCCATCAGAGTGTTTTGGAGTTGTTGGATTGTGTATTTAGTTTGATGAGGGAAATGTGGAAATACCATGCAGCTTGGCAATAGGCAAATTTGCCAAAATGTTGAAATATCCCTTGCTTTAACTATCAATTACTCTGGAGCTTTTAAAATAGCCTGAGGTAAAAATGTAGCATACTGTAGCTACAGGAAAACCCTGCTTAGTTCCTCTTTAAGCATTAAGAAGTATTACGTTTTGAATTATTGATTCCTCAATCAAAAGTAGAGGATTAAACTTCAACTCAAACCCTCACAGAGCCCAACTCAGAGGTGTTTCCAGGTTACGTGGACTGAACATGTGTGTGGCCATCTAGGATCTGTGTTTAGGACAGTAAAGAGAGACCACAAGTCTGACTGCGTGTGGTCTGACCTGCTCTGGGGTCTGCTGCCCCGTCTTCTGCAGGGCCAGGATGGCGGTGCGAAGGGGGTAGCCCTGGGCTGTGATGGCTGCCAGCAGCTTCCTCTCCTCTGGGCTCAGGGCTGCCAGGAGCTCTGCTGATGAGTCTGAAGCCGAAGGAAGACCTCGTGGACTGAAAGACACCTGTGAATCAACAGAGTGTACTGAGTATGAGTCACTCACACACACATGTATTGTAAATGTCATATGATTCCGACAGCAGATCAGAGCAGGGAGAGCTTGAGACACAGCATTGGTGCAGCTAATCCTGGTGACGCTCCAACTAGGCTGCAGTCAGGGAGAAGACGTCTCAGTCTATTTTTAAAGTTCAGATCCCTTATAGGGGAGAGTGGGGTAAGTTGAGCCACTTTTTGTATTCAGGATCACTACAAGACAATTATAGTTTTGTTCCTAACTAACACATCTGCATATATTTCAGGATGTTTTGCATCCCTACAAATTAACAGAATGAGTGTAAATATAACTGTTTTTAAAATATAGCATGTTCAAAAAAAGTGGTCTTGTGACTCAACTTACTCCATGAATGGGGTAAGTTGACCATAGGAGTGGGGTAAATTGATCAACCCCCCCTTCTTTCCTTCCATCCATCTCCTACCTCCCCCTTTACTTAATATTTCACCCATCCAGGCTACAGGTGAACACAAACTGCAGGGACTTCCTGCTGAGCCAACAACTCACTGAGATTTGGGTTTTGCGAGTACATCGCATCTTGGGAAGAATCCCAGAGATTTTTCTTTGAAAGTAAGGTTTGGCACACTATAAACAACTTTTCCTGTTTATAGGAACATACTTACTGTAATCACAAACATACAGAATCTTGATTTAATCATTTGGACATATACAGCCAAAATACATTCATTAAGTGTATAGGGTAGGTGGCTTAACTTACCCCTGGCCAAATGGATCAACTTACCCCACAGCTACCTTAGCTTGGGTTTATTGCTCTCACAGCTAAAATGGTGCAGTTTCATGCTAGGTTTACTACCTCATGTTGTAGCTCATAGATACCACAACCCATGTATAAAACACATTTGCAATCATCTCTTTTGGTCTAAACACAATTCTCATAAAACTTATGATCGACAAAATTCACTTGCGAGAGTGAAAAATGATTTTTGGGTCATAAATGTTAAACCACTTTACTCACGTGGTTCTAATCTTCACAGACTCCATGAAATGATGCCTGCCCCCCTAATATTTGGTCACATGCTAATTTTTTCCTATAGTTTCCTAGAAACAAGGGGTGGGTCAACTTACCCACTGGCTCATCTTACCCCACTCTCCCCTACAGGGCTCCAGACTGCCCCTAAACAGGAGCATTTTGCCCCTAAAATTTGAGACAGTGCAAGTAAATCTTTCATTCACTTGCACATCTGCAACCTCTAAATTTGCTGGGGGGTTTTTTGGTGAAAGATCACTGCTCAAAAACTCAAAATCTTACCAAGAATATTTGTCTTATTTCTAGTCAAAATGTCATTTCTAGTCAAAACAAATCTCATTATACTTAAAATAAGAAACATCACATTAAAAAGTAGCTTGTTTTTAGACACTTTTTATAAACTTCCTTCAAGCATATTTTCACTTGAAATAAGTAGAAAAATCTGATAGTGGATCAAGTTTTTCTTTCTTATTACAAGCACAAAAAACTTGCTTTCACTGGCAGATTTTTCTACTTATTTCAAGTGAAAATGTGTTTGAAACAAATGAAAATGATCTAAAAACAAGTTAATTTTTAGGTGATGAGTCTTATTTTGAGTGAAAAGAGATTAGTTTTGACTAGAAATGAGACATTTTGACAAGAAATAAGACAAATATTCTTGGAAAGATTTTGAGTTTCTGCAGTGTGGAAGGGGCGACTTGATCTGGAATCTTTCATTACAGGTGGCAGGCCAGTGTGTGTGAGGATCATGAATGAAAAGGAAATGTGTATATCCACTTTGCAAGTCAATTTACAGTGTGCACCCCTAAAGTTCCTGCTTGTGCCCCTAAAGTTTTAGGTTGTGGGCCACTGTGCTCCTAGTACAGTCTGTAGCCCTGTTATAACATTTTTGGATAGACAGTATTAGCTACAAACATATGGTACAGTATAGGTAGATTTCCTCTTCCTGCTAACACAGTGCTGACTTTCACAGAAGGATATTTAAAGGGTTATAAATACTTCCAGCCACAAACCATTATGCTGTGTTGTGCAATGAGGAATAATCATGGAACCTGTCTGGCTTATGGGAGGTTTACAGGAAGCTTCAGGTCCTCAGTGTTACGCTGTATTCATAGGCAGAGGGAGGGCTATATTTACAGCAGACTGTGCATCATAAGCTCCCCTTCAGCTACGCTACAAACTCTCAGTCACGAGGCCATACCATTGACAAAACAAGACTGTTGCATGCAAGACAGATTGTGGGGCTGTCATTTACTGAATGACACTTAACGACAACTGTCATCAGTGCAATTTGGTGTTCCACAAGGTTCTGTCTTGGGTCCCTTGCTTTTTGGCATTTACTTACTCCCCCTTGGTGAAGTATTTCGTAGATTTGGCATTAATTACCACTGTTACGCAGATGACACGCAGATTTACGTACCAATTACACCCGACGATCACTCCCATCTTGCAAATCTTGAATCCTGCTTAGCTGCTGTCACTGACTGGATGTTACAAAACTTCTTACGATTGAATGCCAGCAAAACTGAAATATTAGTCGTCGGCCCGACCAACCAACTACCACTCCTCACCGACCTTAGGCTAAACATTGATGGCTGTATTATCACTCCACACTATACAGTTAAAAACCTCGGTGTGACCTTTGATTCCACCTTGTCTTTTGACAGACACATCAGGGAAATCACCCAGACGGCATTTTTTCATCTCCGTAACATTTCAAAGATCCGTCCTCTCCTAAGTACCTCAGACGCAGAGATTTTGGTTCATGCTTTTGTTTCATCCAGATTAGATTACTGTAATATTCTCTTTTCCGGCCTACCACACCGTAGCACACACACAAACTACAACTTGTCCAAAATACAGCTGCCAGAATACTTACCAAAACTAGGAAATTTGATCATATAACCCCAGCTCTAATCTCACTCCACTGGCTCCCAATCAAATCCAGATCAGATTTCAAGTTACTCCTACTGGCCTACAAATCCCTACATGGACTTGCACCTCCATACCTGTCACACCTACTCATCCCATACACTCCCACACGTGCCCTCCGCTCACAGAATGGTAACTACCTCATGGTCCCCAAAGTCAACAAAAAATCAGCAGGTGGAAGAGCATTTTCCCACCGTGCCCCACTCCTCTGGAACCGGCTCCCGCGTTCCGTCAGAGATGCAGATTCCATTACCACTTCCAAATCCAGACTGAAGACCCATCTATTTTCTCAAACATACGGTATAGCCTGATAGCACGTTTTATTTCTGTTCTGTTGTTTGTTTTGTTTTTGTTTCATTTTGTTCTTTGTTTTGTGTCACTATCGTCACTGTTTCTGTTGTTGTTGTTGTTGTTGTTGTTGCTGTTGTTGTTGTTGCTGTTCTGTCATGCCTAATTGTCATCTCTAATTCTCTTCTGTGTGTGTTGTCTTGTAAAGTGTTCTGAGACCATGTTTTGGTGATTTTACACTTTAAATAAAGGTGAATTGAATTGAATTGAATTGTCATAAGTATTCATTGATATTTATGACAGGTGTCATGCCATGGTTATGACAGTGTTATGTCAGTCTTACGTATTCAAGTAACGTGTTACCATAATCTCTATATCACAACTAAATTCATGGCTAAAATCATTATGACCCAAACACTAATATCAACACAAAATCATGTCTGAAATGTAACTACATCATCCCTAAATCACTGCTAAACTCATCACAAACTCATGGCTACAACCATAATTAAAAACCTGGCTCAAACCACCAGGAAAATAAAAAACGAACAAACTGGAGCACAGATGTTAAAATCTTTGTCTCTTACCGTTGCTTTATGGTTTGTGACGCTGGGGAGCCTGTGGACCGAGTTAGCTCTGGTGGTGGCCGGGGTCTTGGTGCCTGAGAGTCTGTGTGAGGACGGGCTCTGAACGCTGAACGCACTGGGGTCGTGTTGTGTGGTCTCCAGCGCAGAGAGGGAGCACTGTCGTAGGTTCTTCCTGCGCCGGTGTGGCAGGCTGCTGAGACAGGCCGGTGGGTTGAGAAGGTCGGGGACGAAGGCTTTCTGCTGACCAGCGGGCCGGTCGTTACTCAGGCAACCTGTCACTGTCAATGTCTGGGTTTTGCATGCAACACTCTCCCCTTTGTCTGCTGGTTCTGACTTGGTGGGACTGGTGTGGGCGTGTGGTTGAGGGTTGGAGCTCTGGCAGCTCGCTAGGCGGCTCTGCTGAGGGCTGCTGAACATCATCCAGTACGGAGGACAAGACGGCAGCAGACCTGATGAAGAGGAGGAGGAGGAGGGTGGAGGCAGGTGCTGGCTGGTGGAGCCACTCTGGAGCCCTGTGAGCACCCACTTCTCCAGACTGAACTCATACTGCCACAGAGAGAGACACACGATGTTAGTGACAGGAGCAGTTCCCTCAAGTCTCTCTTCTTATATCAATAATTAGGGCTCTAAATTAAAATTCACTTTGGCAGGTATCAATGTAAACTTAATGGCCAGTTAGGCCGGTGATAAATAAAGCAATAGCTTCAGTCAGAACCGAAAGCCGCCTCTGTCCTCCTTGGCAGTAGGTCTATTCATTTCCCAACTCTATGCCATCATACCTCCACGCTACAGCCTGCTGCCTAAATATTAATATTTCCCTGACCTTAGAGGGATATTTCAACATTTTGGCAAATTGACTTACTTTTAATTGTCGGTGCAAGCTGTTTTTAGATCGGCGGGGCAGAGACGCGAGCTGCACGGCATTTCCATGTCCATGTTTCCCTCATTAAACTAAAGACACAATCCAACAACTCCAAAATGCTCTTGTGTACAAATTGTGACCTGCACATTCACCACACTATGAAATAATTATGTAACATTACGACACATGAAGCACTTTAGCACATGGCACTTTAGCAGTTCAGCACTTCATGACTCTTCTGTAATCTTTTGGTCCCCTTACTTTTGGCCAGTCAGCTATTGGTCTATGTATGTTGTTTATGTTATATTTTTTTTGTGTATGTTGTCAAGTGTATCATGGTGCATAAGTCCTGCCTTTTGGACTTTTTACCGTCATTGTTTTTATGTTTAACATCAACCTGCCAGTGGGACTGGGGATGGAAATGAGCCATTTGGCTATAATCCCACATATTTACATGTAAATGTTCATTAATATGTACTGTTCCCATTTAAAAAAAATAAATAAGGGGCAGTGTTTAGCTCAGTTGGTAGAGCACCCGCCCCATGTGTTGAGGCTAGTCCTCACTGCAGGCGGCCCCAGTTCAAATCCCACGTTGAGCGGCCCTGTACTGCGTGTCATTCCCCCCCTCTCAGCCTCCCATTTCCTGTCTCTCTCTCAACTGTACTGTCAATTAAAGGCAAAAAAGCCCCCCCAAAAATCTGAAGCAAATACTCTGAACTACTTGCGCTTCTGAAATCACTCTCGAAAATAACCCCATCTATGTTACATGATTATCTCATAGCGTGGTGAATGTGCAGGTCACAACTTGTCCACCTAGTAAGGGCAATATATGAAAATCTGGGAACTAAATCCTTACCAAGAAATTTCTTCACAATTGTCTTTAGGAACATGCGCAATATGATGTCTTAAAATGTTGAAATTCAACTCCCGTGGGAAACCCCCTAAAAAACTACTCAAAGTTGGGGTACCCGTAACTGGATTTTTGAACATTCCGAAATGTTAAATTTGGCCTCAAGTAACTTCTGAGGGGTCAAACTAGGGGTTTTTCATGATCCTGAGTTGATCGCAAACATTAGTTTTACACCCAAAACACTCCTTGGTGGAGAAAAAACAACCACACCCACTTTTCTTGTTCATCGGAACCCCCATCACCACCACCAATAGAATGTATTGCAGAGAAGCCATTCCTTAGCATGGCAGAGGTTGTGTCACTACTAAATACTCAATCTAATATAATTTATATTCTATAGCCTTTTTTCTATAGGACATACACACCCTCCAAGATTTTGTGGTGTCACGTTTGCAACTATTAATGCAAATTCAATCATGAATTCTTTGGCCTTGCCACTGCAACTTTTCTGCAAATTCGCTATCATAGACCGCTGTGGCTAGCTGTGGTCAGCTGTGGCCACAGTGTTTCCATTACTTTTTTTTGCATGTGTTTTTATTACGAGTTATTGTTTTCATATAACATTAAGTTTTATGCGGATCGGGAGCGAGAGAGAAGGAAAGACATCAGGTGCACACATACCACCAGTAAATACCAGTAAAAACGGAAACATACACATAGCCTACACACACACTTCTGGGTACATGTAGCTACATTAAAATGTTGCTTTCTTCTACTTTTTATTTATTGCCATGGTAAATCGGCCTAAGTATTGTTTAGTGGTAGTTGTAGTTGGTTAGCATTAAAAGTGAGGAATTTTGGAGTTAGCTAGTGCTAGACATGTTGAAGCCATTTACAACCTTCGACCATTGACAAACATACTATTTTTTACACCTGATATGTGTTATCTCCTTTTTCTTTTAAGAACTTGAAATATGTCATGTCATTACGTTGATAACATGCATAAGAAACTTAAAAATTGTGGTAACACTTTATTTGATGCCTATCTCTATAATGCATTATTATCATGCTTATAATGGGTTATAATAATAAAAGTTATAATGCAGTTATAGCACTGTATAACTACAGTTATAAACACTCATAAATGATCATAATGCTTTATAACAATAATCATAACACACTATAAAGCATTTTATCTTGACTTATAAGGTCAGGTATTAATAACTATTAGGAACTCGCTGACAAAGCCCACATCGATAATGCATTAAAAATATAGTTATAATGCATTACAATTGGCTCATAGTCGTGTATAACTATCATTATAAATACTCATAAATTATCATAAGGCATTATAACAATTAGCATAACACATCATAGAGCATTTTATAATGGCTTAAGGTCAAGTATTATAATAGAGTTATAATGCTCTATAATGTGTTATGCTAATTGTTATAATGCCTTATGATAATTTATGAGTATTTATAATGATAGTTATACACGACTATGAGCCAATTGTAATGCATTATAACTATATTTTTAATGCATTATCGATGTGGGCTTTGTCAGCGAGTTCCTAATAGTTATTAATACCTGACCTTATAAGTCAAGATAAAATGCTTTATAGTGTGTTATGATTATTGTTATAAAGCATTATGATCACAGCGAGTTATAACGTATTATAATATCTGACCTTATAAGTCATCATAAAATGCTTTATAGTGTGTTATGATGATAAGCCTTATGATATTTTATGAATGTTTATAATTATAGTTATACAATGCTATAACCACATTATAACTCATTATAAGTATAGTTATAATGCATTATAGAGATAGGCATCAAAGTCTTACAAAAATGGTTGTTAGTTGGCTAACAGTAAATAATATGGTTAGTTAGCCAACTCCTATGTACGACTGAATCTGATGACCATCTGACCATTTTATTTTCCTAAATGCTAGCTGACTGCTCCATTAGCTATCAAGCTAGGAAAACATGGTGTAGGCCTAATTGTCATCGCGAGAATTTTTGCAGTTAGGTTTAGGCTATTATAATAAAGGTGATCTACTGTACTCAATAGAATACATTAGAGATCAGCTATTCCTGTGCATGACAGAGGTTTTCTTTAATGTCACAAAAAAGCATCTACTATTACTACTGAATACTTAATATAACTTATATTCTACCTTTTTACATTGTTGGACATCTAGCACACACGTCAATGTCATGTCAAAAACCTGGGGGAGATCTGTCCTGCGATACACTTTTATATGGCCTTCAAGAAAAATATTATGTTAATAATGGCCCACCAATATAGCATTCACATTACTCACATTACAAATCCCATAATACACTACAACAGCTACCACGGTCATGACCAAGCAATAGGCCCAAGCTGGAATGAACAAGTTTGTGACACACTGCAACATCTATCTTTTTCCATTCTTCAAAAAGAGCCTGGATGCTCGATGGAGATTGATGCTCAGTGTGTGTGCAGATTAACATGATCATGTTTGCAATCAATGTAGCACCACTGTGTATTTTTTGTGCTTTTCCTATCTTCATTTCGAACAAACTTGTTTCAGTTGTTGCTGGTATGTGAAATCTGGTGCATGTCCACTGTATTTTCTCTCTCGCTGCTTGCTACCGGTCCGCATAATAAATTACATTTATAATAACTTTTTTAATAAATTTAGCGACACCACAAAATCCTGGAGGGTGTGTATGTCCTATAGAAAAAAGGCTATAGAATATAAGTTATATTATATTGAGTATTTAGTAGTGACACAACCTCTGCAATGCTAAGGAATGGCTTCTCTGCAATACATTCTATTGGTGGTGGTGATGGGGGTTCCGATGAACAAGAAAAGTGGGTGTGGTTGTTTTTTTCTCCACCAAGGAGTGTTTTGGGTGTAAAACTAATGTTTGCGATCAACTCAGGATCATGAAAAACCCCTAGTTTGACCCCTCAGAAGTTACTTAAGGCCAAATTTAACATTACGGAATGTTCAAAAATCCAGTTACGGGTACCCCAACTTTGAGTAGTTTTTTAGGGGGTTTCCCACGGGAGTTGAATTTCAACATTTTAAGACATCATATTACGCATGTTCCTAAAGACAATTGTGAAGAAATTTCTTGGTAAGGATTTAGTTCCCAGATTGGTCAAATGTCTGCTAAAATGCCCTTACTAACCAGAGTGTTTTGGAGTTGTTGGATTGTGTATTTAGTTTGATGAGGGAAACGTGGAAATACCATGCAGCTCACATCTCTGCTCCGCCGTTCTAAAAATAGCTTGCACCGACAATTGAAGATAACAAACCTACTGCTATGACTATAGATTATGGCAATAGGAGAATTTGCCAAAATGTTGAAATATCCCTTTAAACTGTCTCTATAATAGCATAGTATGGACATGTCAGTATGTCAGAGACAGATGTGAAATATCTCAACACCTGTTGCTTACAGCACACATTGACATCGTTCTCATGAGTACTGGGTGATCTCAGGGTCTCACTTCATTCTGATGAAAGTGGAGGTTGTCAGATTGACTGAACTACTTCAGACTACAACGTAGTCTGGAAAATGAAGCAAATCCACAAGTGCCTCAAACCTGCATTCATTTCAATTTACTATCAGGGGGTAGGGTTAGGCGACACAGGAGACTGCTGCTGTGCTTGAAAAAAGAAATCAGATTGTATTCACTTCTATGGAGAAATGACCCTACTTCTTACTTGATTAATCATCTTAACATTTTCATTTTCCCGTAACTGTCCCTCTTAAAAGAAAATACTTTGTGGCAAAACATGCAATGTACACACAGTCAGTATTGTTTGGCACATGAGTCTATGTATTGGTGCAATTTATATAATTAAAATTTTGTGGAAAATATTTCTTTCAACCGTAATCTAATTCAAGTGAAACTTTCCTATATTCTAGATTCATTACATGCAGAGTGAAGTATTCTGATTAAATAATTATGACTGACAACATGATAATAAAAAATTGCTAATTGCATCTTGCTAACGGCATGAACGAGTGCAGTGCGGAGATTTGCTTTGTTTGGATGAGAAATACAAGGGATATGGTTGGCACTTCGGCTTTTGCTGCTGTAATTACTCCTCTTCTTACACAGCAGCACTGATCATCGATGCACAAGTAACCTTGACTTCCAGGATTTCTTCCATGCTCATGAGCTATAAGCCATACCATTGAAAACAAAAACAAAACAAACTTGAACTGTTTCACTCTGTATGATGAATCTTGAACATATGAGCGTTTTGCTTCTTTAATTAAATGAGAACATGTACTTTTTTATGGTATTAGTGAACATTTGGAGACAGAAAGAACACCACCACACTCACCTCTGTCTCTCGCAGGATGGTGAGATAATCAGGGACAATAATTCTGATGTCTTCTTGGACTTCCTGTACGATAGGCATCTTCAGAGGGACAGCGTCCATACTGCTTAGTTTAGAGACAGACAGACAGAAGGACACACACACAAACACAATTCAAGTTACTTCAAAGTGTTAGGGAGACACAGAGACACAGAAGTCTAGATGAGACCGAGAACACGGCTAAAAGCAACATGCTCTCCTTCATTTGGACCATTTAAACCAACCTCTGCTGGTTTCTGCACTAGTCTTTTGGTTCTTACTGACTTCCATCCTGCATGAGTGCACATGACACCCAGAGAGCACCTGATAGGGTGGGGAACTGTGAGAAGTTTTATGTCAGGTGATAACCAATGCCAATTTTTGGTAGAGGGACAATTCCTTTTGTTTTGGAAGTGGAACAAACAGGGAGACATCTCCAGTGAGGGTCATTCTGATCATCAAGTGGCAGGGCCGTTGTATAGGGTAGAACGGTGATGATAATTCTAGGGGCCCAGCTCCCAGTAGGGCACAAAAAACCTCAGTAGTCTAATCTTTGTATGACTGATTTATTATGCAAAAGACCCTGACTAATACTCATAGTAATGCTGCAGTAGCATCAAAACAAAGTAGGCTAAATAAAGAAAATGATAATACATATGTAGTCTAAAAAAAAAAAAAAAAAAGTGGAAAAGTCAGGGGGTAGGGGCCCACTTTAGTATTCTTTCAGGGGGCCCAGAATTCCTAGCAACGGCCCTGTCAAGTGGAAATAGGAATATCCACAAAGCTGTGTTTTGTTTTTTTTAAAGATGCCCTACGAAAGTAACTAAAGAAAACACAACTCTTCTTCCCCAGAATGAAGGAATAAATTAGCTCCATAAAATGCTTCTTTATTAAAGAAAAATACCTCCACCTCTCCTTCCCCCCTCCCTCAGTGCAAGTTGTTTTTGAGTTCTTATGTTGTAAAGTGTGCTCATATGTGCCTATGTTGCTGAGGTTTTTTCCCGGTCCCACACTGTACTCCCCCATAGGAGCATAGTCTGGGAGTCTTTTTTTCTCCTCCCCTCTCCTCTTGTTTCTCCCCTTTTCCTCCACCCTCTTACCGCCCAGCCATCCTGTTATGTCTGTCTTATTGTATGTATTGTATGCTGTATATGTACGGACGGGTTGATTGCTGTAATTTCGCTGTACTTCTGTATAGTGACAATAAAGGCTGATTCTGATTCTGATAAATGTTGAAAACAACTCTCACGACAGGGCAGGGTGCTTAGCTTTGTCTAAGATGTCCTGCACCTTACATGGTAAGCGTCTCTGCTGAACATCAAACCTCTGTCCAAGCTGGATGGGGTTCTGTAAAAAGATTTAAGGCCCCTCCTGCTCCTCAGATATCCTGATTCACCCCGTATCCAACTATGGTTTATAACAGTACAATACATACAGTGGTGAAAATACATGAAACTGGGACCCACCTACTCACTTCAATTTCACAGGTAAAACAAAAACAGGGTATTTTAAATAATTTCAATCAACTGCTGAACTTGAAAGATAGCAGGTTTTCATTTCAGAAATCTGGTCACACACAGCAAGCGCTCAACTGACTGCATCAAAGAGAAAGAAACTTTCCATCACTACTCCATGATGCACCCATCTCCCATAGCCAGGGCCGTTGCTAGGAATTCTGGGCCCCCTGAAAGAATACTAATGTGGGCCCCTGCCCCCTGACTTTTCCACTTTTTTTCTTAGACCACGTATGTATTATCATTTTTTATTTAGCCTACTTTGTTTTGATGCTACTGCAGATTACTATGAGTATTAGTCAGGGTCTTATGCAGAATAAATCAGTCATACAACGATTAGACTACTGGGGTTTTTTGTGGGCCCTACTGGGCGCTGGGCCCCTAGAATTATCATCACATTTCTCCCCGATACAACAGCCCTGCCCATAGTACCAGCACTCATGTTAAACTAAGTTGATGACCCATCTGTCACATGTGGTAGAAAGGGTCTATGACCTGTCCATCACGCTGTGTAGACGTCCATCAACTCACTGGTCACACAGACAGACCTGAGAAAAGCTGGAGGCTAAATCAGATTTGCTTTCCCAGAATTCCTGTGTCTCCACCTCTGCTTTTCTATATCTGTTGAGTGTTACACAATGAGGAATGAATGATGTCCAGGGATTACAACAGATTACAACACTGTTTACACAAAGCAGCTGGGCACTCAGTCCAAACAACATACAGACCCAGAGTCAGTGTGCATTTCAAAACATGGAAGTGTTTTCAGATGAGGATTCAGTGAATCGCTGAAGGTCCAAACCATACGGCAGAGGCAGCCTGCACTGGGATAAAGCTGCTGTCCTCAGAAAGTTAATCACATATTTGTCCCAGGAACACCCAAACACCAGCCAGACAGATGGTCCCGGATTTACTCCATCAGAGAGGACAGGTGCTCTATAAGCTCATTGTATCTCTTATATGTAAAACACACAAATAGCCCTCAGCCCCATTTTACTGTAGGTCTATAATAAACCAATCTTCTGCCTTTGTTCAGAGAACTTGAAAATGATAAATTATGTTAATATCTGAGGCTGCAGAATCTTATGTCTTCTAAATCCTATTTTTCTGACCTTTTATTACCCAAAACACTGTTTTATGATAAGATCATACTTTAAACAATATGTAAATGTGAACATTTTAACATTTTGCCAACATTTTACAAATTAAAAGTCCTGTTGACGTACAACAACAGTGAGGGACAGGCCAAAAACCTCACCCTCATCAGCATAAAAGTCATTTTAATTATTTAAAATTATATTTAATTTACTTTAATTTGATGTTATAGTAAGGAGAGAAGACATGGTAATGTTATATTTTTAAATTACATGTTAATTTGTTGTTATCTTAATTTTATGACTGATTACTTCTTGGGGATACAAAAGTTACAGATTCGGTAACTTTTCAACTTTGAAAAGTTAAAATTTAAACTATATTTAATTGCTATTTTTTAAGTAGTCAGGAATCAAATAAAGTTTAAATAAATTGTTACATTTACTGTTTAATGTGTAGGTGTTTACTCTTACCAGTAGACACATCTTCAACTGTCAGTTTAACCAAACTACAATAGAGTTGACTCTAATTTCTAGAAAAATGTACATCTGAAGAGTTTTCTAATTTAAATACAATATCTCATCATATTAAATTCCAGAAATGTTACTTACCTGTGTACCAGAATGAAGCAAGGCTGTGTGTGTCCTCTCAGGTGTGTTTGTGTGTGTGTGAAACGTCAGTGAAGTGCAGGTCTAATCGGAGGAGGTGCTTTAAGGAGAAGCACATGGAACACTAATCTACTGACGTACACTAAACTCTGTCAGCTGATTCACTGACCACACAAGGAAACACTCACACAACATGAAGCAAACAGGTTGTAAAGATGACCATATGGCCCTGCTGTAAACTCTGATCCCAGGTCAGTTGGAATATATTTAAAGGGATAGTTCAACAATAACAGTGAATCAGGTCAACTTGTATATTATCATAATCTTTTTGTGTACACAGTGTTTAGTGTTGGGAGATGTGCTTCGCTGTTTGTGGGCTGGGATTTGTGTATGTATGTATATTTATATGTATATGCACATGTTGTTATTATGATTATTATTATGTGTATTTTTGTTTTAATATGGTGCATTTGTTTGTGTTGAAGTTGGATATCTTTTGTACGATGTTTGACATTAGAAATTGAATAAAAACTTAAATGACAAAAAACAATTACAGTCAATCGCTACCGGTACATCAAAATTAAAATGTACAGCCAAGTGTGTGTGTGTGTGTGTGTGTGTGTATATATATAGGTTAGCAACATTCTCCTATGCAAAACTACAATCAACAGAATCACAGCTGTTCATCTGTGACATATGAATGTGACATATGAATAAATTAAGGGGTTTTTTTTACTAAAAAAAAAGAAAAGAAAGTCACTCCAGTTTCTGTTGGATCTGAAGTTTGCCTAAGGGTTGACATCTTTCATTTCACCTCTGTACACCTGTAGGCTCTTTTCTTCTAGTCACTGTGCTTCAGACCTCTGCATAAAGACCACAAGAGGAGATGATGGGTGTAAACAGATTATTTAATACCAATTTATCACATCAGCCATTTCTCCTCATCTGACAGGTTAAATAAAAAAATAAAAAACACACTGAAGGTTCTCAAAGAGTTCTCGTTCATGTTATCATCACCGTCCCAACAAAACAACAGAAGATTAGTTCTTCTTCAAACTGTGCGAGGAGTCAGTGAATAAATAATGTGTTGAGACTAGAACCTGGTTTAGCTCAACTACACTTTCACCAGACTTGTTTCAGGTCCATGTCCTCCTCCGCCAGCCTGATGCCAACGAGCCTCGTGCTGAGTGAGTCCTCGTGTGCCTTAGTCAGTGTCAGCAGCCAGCAGTGCAGAGGCCCAGTCCTGGTCTGATGGAGGGTCTGGCAGGACCCAGGTGAGAGGGAGTGAAGAACCATCGGGACAATCTGCTGCAACCACAAATATGTCCCACTGTCTCCTGAAAGAGTAACACATCAGTCAGGACAATTTGTTCTATTTTTTATTTAAAGAGGAACTATGCAGGATTTGTGGCTTAACTCTGCTACATTTTTACCTTAATTAAACAGCTTTGGAGTAATTGTGACGGTTTAATAATTACTTAACTTCAGGGGTGCAAACTCATCAGGGGTAAAAAAGGTGACAAGATACCGACCCCCTAGGGGGGTCCGGGGGCATGCTCCCCCGGGGAATTAAAAAAAAACAACAACTTTGAAGGTGAATTTACAGTCAATTTTAGCATGAGACTAGGGTCCAGATTTACTCAGGTTTGCACAGCTTTTGCTCTTGTTAAACCTGCACAATCTGTCTCTCTCTGTTTGGTTTTGAAATATGTGAAGGGGGTCTTCAGCCTATGCAGGTTTAGCATGAGCAAAAGCTGTGCAAAACTTAGAGAATCTGTCCCTTGATGTCCATCAGATGAACCTTGCAAACCTTGCCTTCAAACTAAATAAAATTGAATACAGACTGATTGATTCATTGTGAAACATTTATTTATTGATGTAAATGTGTTTTCTGTATGTAGGCTATGCTCCGAGGCAGCGCTGCTCTTTCTGTCCAATAACACACATGAAGCTTAAAAATGCCATATGTAACCCCCGGTTACTAGACCGATTAAATAAATAGATAAAAATTACTAGACATATTAAATAAATAATAATTGTATTTAGGCTACTACTGGATTGATATTTAAGCTACATTATTTAAATTAATAAATAATTAAATAATTTATAAATAATAATTAATTTAGGCAGTAACCATAACAACTGTCCCTATATAAAAAGCCTGTGTCAGCCCGGAATTCTCACTCTAACTGCACTTGAGGGACAACTAGAGACACAGAGACAGAGACGAGATTAACGAAAAAATAATCGATAGAGAGAAAGGAAAAAAGAGAAGAACAACACCAATCCTGGAGCAGTATACATCCTGCTGCTAAAATTCAAAGAAATAGCCTACTTGGCCAGGAGCTTGTGTGTGTGTGTGAGCCTGATCACCCCTCCTCATCATCATCCTATCATCATCATCATCATCCTCCTCATCATCATCCCATCCCATCATCATCCTCCTTATCATCATCCCCCCTCATCTTCAACCCCCTCATCGTTACCCTCATCCTCCTCATCACCCCCTTCTTTATCGACAACTTCCACTACCTGATTCTTCAGTTCAGATGGTCGGACAATACAGTCTGAACTGAAGTGGCGAGCCAAACCCCACTGAACCTGGACTGTCAGAGAAGTTGATTTATTTTTTTATTTTATTTGTGATATTATTATTTTTTGTGTGCTATTCATTAGCCTACTGTTACTGTTGTAACTATTTTTATTTATCTTTGTTTATTGTTTTGATTGAGAGAGGGATAAGTTAAGGAAACCACCTGTCAGTAAGATCCGCAATAAAATAGGATTTAAAAATACAGAATTAGAAATAAATTAGACAATTAAAATAATAACTAAATTAGCACTAAACTAAGAATTAGACATCAAATTATACTTACCTGACAGGTGGATTAGTAAGGGAAAAGAGGGAGTAATTTGTGTATTTCAATTTTGTCTTATGTGTTATTGTTGTTGTTATATGTGATTCTGAAAGAAAGAGATAAGAGAAAGAAAAGGAAAGAAAAGACGAAGAGAATCGATTCACGTTGGAATAAATTTGATTACTTACTTTTTTTAAACATATGACAGTGACCTCTTGTTTTCTTTTCTACTCACACCCATTTCTCCAGAGCGAATCTAATCTTCTGAGTACTGGCCCACATCTAAGTTTTCATTTTATTTACTTTACATTAATAACTGGTTCTTCCTTTTACCAGGTATTACACATAGGTTACATAAAACATATTAAGCGGCAATATGTATTTAAAAGATGTTCAAGTAAACGGTTCGGTTCACGGTTTTGTGGTCATGGTTTTCGGTTCGGTTTCGTATACTTTGATCGTTGGGAATATCAATCATGTCTTGTATATTCAGGTTAAAACTTAAAGAATGAGGCAGTCTGACATCTGATACATTATAGTGACAGTCTGAGGTTAAAAGTAGGTGAGATTCTGGCTGCAAGAGAGGAGACATTGATAGTTCCAACATGTTTTAATTTATTGGGCAAAGAAAGTTATCTAACAAATGCTAAGAACAATTAGATATTCACTGAAATATATAACCTATATTTATTAATTGTGGTTCTTACAAAAAATATATCTTATAAAATATAAAAGCTAAAATGTCTCTTAAAGCTCTGCCCCTTTAATTAGTGCATACAAAATAATTTAACTTTAGCCTACTACTTTTACAACCACATTATTTACCAGCAACATGAAGTGAAACAGAGACAGATGTGTCCTGTCACAGTCAGTCAACCTCCTCCTCCTCCTCCTCCTCCTCCTCCGGTCGCACTGGAGCTCCTCCAGAGAAGAGGGAGACACTGGAGCTAATAAAAGCTAAACGCGCTAATCGCTAATTGGCCGCGATCGCGATCATCGCACACACGCGGTCCCATACAGCCCCTACACAACGCTGCTGGAGCATCTTCTTGTTCCGAAGTCGCGTTAGTTAGTCTGTATTAAAAGTGAAGCTTCAGGTGTGTATTGCTGGACAGAAGAGGAGCGCTGCCACCACTCGCTGTCATCCAGATAAGGTGCACGCGCCTTAAAGAGACAGGTGCCTTGCTTCGGCTTGCCTTGCCGGACCCCCGGACCCCCGGACCCCCCCCCTCTCAATTTTTTTTTTACTGCGGATTTACACGAATCACACAAATGACCCATTTGGGATCCAAAACGGCGAATTTCGCCGAAAGGTGACAAGTTTGCACCCCTGTAACTTGTTTCAGTGAGAATAAAGGCTCTCTGCCTTCCACCTAGCGTCTCTTGGCTGAAAACTAACTTTGTAAGATCGGGGCCACTGCGCCAGCGTCCCAGCTCTCGTCTCTGAAGCACTGCGATATATCGCGCCCCGTAACCCGTAATATATTGTTTATGACAGACTAGCGTACTACCGTACACAAATAAACATGTTGTAACATTGTATATGATAAATAATGTTATCTACCGCTCTATTGATTGATTCAGCTTTGTTGTAAACAAATGCACATGGCCAGGAGGAGGGTTAGCAACACAGAGGAAAAGTGACTGGACTTATAGTTCCTCTTTAATAAGTACAGATGGTTTCCACACAAAGACAGTATGTACACAGTGAACTGAAGCACTGTTGTAGGAAGCAGCTCTCAGCATCATCAGCCCTTTAGCAGGTGGAGACAGATCCACCTCACTGCTTAAACACTATAACTGAGCAACATAAAACAAAGACACTGCCAGCTGCTCCATCCAGCACAGGCATCATGGCTGATGTGAGGGCCATTGCTACATTTATTACACCACTCTGCTGTTGTGCCAAGTTTAATCTGTTGTGACAGTTAAAGCAGAAGTAAGTGGTCCGGTCGTTTTCGCTAATGCTGCGTTCCAGGCAGGCTTTTGAAATCGTAAATTACAGCTTCAAGTCACAACTTACGACTTTGTAGCGTTCCAGGCAACCCACTCGTGTTTTTCCGACCTGTTTTACCGGTGAAAGTCGCTATAACGGCCACTCGTAACTTCCGACCGGTGAACTCGTACCAGATCGAACTGGTATGACTTCACGGTCGGAAAAATACGAGTTTCCTTGAACGCACCATAACAGTCCTCGTCCCTACGTCGCCACATTCACGGCGTTCCTTGGCTGCACACACAGCCCTGCATGCCGTTCTCTCTCCTCATTGGATAAAAACTGTAGGATACGATAAATGTTTTCTCCTCGGCTCAGAGCAGAGCAGAGTGACTGACAGACCCGTGTTTCAGTCCAAACACTCTATGTAAGTGATTGCTGTCGGAAGATATAACTATTTAAGACTTATATTAACACAAATATATCACTTACTTCTGCTTTAAATTCAACACCTGCTGTTAGGCGGCCTGGCTTAACACAACCACCAGGTGGTGCCAGAGCTGCACAGGATTTGTCGAGTCGACTGAACCATTCTTGGAATAAACAGCAGCTCTCTGGTGTTGACAGCCTCACGTGATCTCTAGAAAATGTCTTTGTATAAGTTTTTAGAGTTCCATAGGGACACTGCTGGGATATGACCTCTGTCAACGTGGGAATCAAACCCAAAAGCAGTCACCGACTAACGCGTTTTGACTTAGAGCCGTCCTTAGTGTTTCTTGATTAGTGGGTGTGTCTCCCTTTTAACAGAAACCAGCTGGTCCAGATCAACCATTATGAAAATAAAAAAAATATTCATATAGACCATTCATAAATATCATCCTCGATAATACATAATCATAGTATGAATGTATTCAAAAATTAGAATATCTCAAACATAATATCCAGTGTCAGGAAGTCGATCAGAATACACAAATGTAAATATAATAGAGAGGTAAACAATCTTAAACATCACATCCGATATCAGAAAATAGATCAAACTGTACTAGTTATACTAGTTAATAGAAAAATAGAAAGTCTTAAAGGAATAGTTCAACATTTTGGCAAATTGGCCCATTGCCATAATCGCTATAGTTATAGCAGTAGGTTCGTTACCTTTAATTGTCGGTGCAAGCTATTTTTAGAACGGCGGAGCAGAGCCGTTAGCTGCTCAGAGCTACGCTACAGAGGCTAATGGGATTTTCTTGGTTTCCCTCATCAAACTCATCAAATACACAATCCAACAACTGCAAAACGCTCTGGTGGACAAGTTGTGAGCTGCACATTCACCACGCTATGAGATAATAACTGAACGTTATGAGATGGAGTTGTTTTGCAAAACCGCTAATGCGCGTTGCGTTCAGGGACAGTTTTTCAGCAAGCAGTCTCTGTATTTACCTCGAAAACAACTCTGTCTTGTAACGTTCTGTGTTGTCACACTTTTAAGAGCATCAAACTAATTTTTATATTAGACAGATAACCCAAGTAGATATAAAATGATGTTTTTAAATGATGATTTCATTCATTAGGTAACAAAACTATCCAAACCTACCTGGCCCTCTGTGAAGAAGTAATTGTGATGTGTGTTGTGCTGTAGAAAACTGACCTGATCTGTATTAGAGAGTGCAGTGAGTGTTGAGCCTGGGTGTAATATTCTCTGAACGGCGCCAGGGCAGAGTCGACAGGACACTCATCTATGAAACAAACAGGGACAATAATGAAACACAATTTTAAAAAAACAAAACACACATGACTCAGTTCCACTGTTGTTAATTAAACTACAGTCTTACCTCCAAACAACATGGCGTCCACTCGGAGCTTCCTCTGCAGCTGTCTCTCCCTCTCCTTCTTGACTCGTCTCTCCTGCTCCCTCCTCCTCTCCTCCTCCTGCTCTCCTTCCAGCATCACCATCAGAGCCTTCTCCTCTGCCGAGTAAACCACCGTTCTCTTCTTCATCACGCTCATCAAGTGCTCCAGTCGTTGGCTGAAGGCGTGGTCGCAGTCCTGCTCTGTGACGATCCCTGACACAGACACACAACTGTTAATGCTACTGTACCCGCACTAGGGCTGGGTGATAAAACCATCTCCATTCCAGATCGCAATACATTTTTGATCCATTTCGATGATGGGCTATGGTCATATTTCCTCTCACACAGCAGTAAAAAGCTGGACAGCAGTCTGTCACTCTGCTGTCTGCCCGTAGGACACACCGCCTCCTGCCGTGAGCATGTAGAGTTTGTTTGAACTGCAACAGCTGCAGCTGGAGGGATGAAGGATAGAGTGAAAGTTGGAAAAGAGGGAGGGAATGAGTGGAAGTGGAGCCGATGGTAACTGAAGCGATGGTGAACGTGTGGAGCCAGTTCTTCTGCCGCGGGTCGTCATGTGTAAAGACGCCTAGTGCTGCACGATTAATCGAATCGCAATTGTAATCACAATGTCACGCTGTGCGATTATGCAATCGCACGAAAGTCTGCGACTTGCGATTTAATGTAAATAAATGTGCGACCGCGTGAGCTTGTAGTGTGTGGGGCGGAGCCGCTAACGTGTGCAGCTTAGCAGATTCTGCTGACGGTAGTGAACAGGGCTCACTTTTCATCGTCTCAACAGTGTCTCAGTTCACTGCTTTGCTTGTGTCTGTGCAAATCTCATGACACCCAGTTCACGGCTCCGCAAATCGCGCGGGATTCCGGCAGAGCAACACTGGGAGCTTCCGCTACAAACAAGCTTAAAATATAGACTTATTTAATTTTTTCCGGAACAATTTCTCATGTCTGGGCTTCAATACAAGAGGGACATTACAGATGAGCAGCATGGAGGTATTTGGATGTTTTTTTGGTGTGTCTTTTTGGACAAAGAAAAGTGAACCCCGTTTGCTACCGTCATATGGACATGCGGTGCTGCACGGAGCCCCGCTTTTGAGTGAACTATCCCTTTAATTATCACACATAACACACAAAAAGTACCGATAACAGGTTGGTACCGTTGTATACTGGTACCGATTCCCAGGCACAAAGTATCAGTAGTACCATATCGGTTCAAATGTGAAAGGTACCCATCCCTATTCAGAAAGCTCTCAGGTTCTTCAAGTTAGCAATCTCTCCGCTTGCTTTCTGGAGTGTTAGGCAATCCTTGGTTTGCAGTTGATGATTGGCTATGTTACAATAAACAAATCCGGGTGTGAGATGACCTAAATAGGAGTCTGATTTCATGTCAGATGAGACAGGAGGTAAACGGTCCACTGCAGACAGGACGGTCCTCTCACCTTTCCTGGATGCTGCTTCTTTCCTCAACCTGCGGAGTTTCTCCAGAGATCTCAGGATGTCCTGCATCCTCTTCACATCCGCCTGTTTCTTCCTCACCTCACAGAGGACGGCGTCTGCTGCCAGCTTCAGCCCCAGCTCCTGGTGCACACACACACACACACACACACACACACACACACACACACACACACACACACACAGAGTCCTCACTTTTAATTATGCTGCACTCATCATCCCTTTGTGACAGAGCTACTGTATTACAGCCATCACATTTAAATCAACAAACATGTCACACAAGATTATCTAATCCAGAACAAAACCATGCATTTAAAAAAAAAAAAAAAAAAGTCTATTGGAAATACCAGTCAGCTATTGAAAGTTATTAACACTTTGGAATAAGAATCAGCTGCACCACCAAGGACAGGCCTACCTGAAAAACCATGGTTGTTATCATGGAGCTTCATCAACTTGCTAGGCCTTTATTTTCATTGCTTACAGGATTTCATGGCCTGCCCTTGGTTTAGGGTTTTATCCTGCAGAACTCAGATGGTTATGAAAATAAAATTATGAAATATAAGAAAAAGCACCTAATCCTGCTGGTCAGCTAAATGCATTAACCAGTGATGTTAAAATACTGTATGCAACCATGCTAAATTTAGACACGTCTGATTTGATTGCAGGAACTTCTCATATTTGTTTCCATAGAGATAAATCGACTTCTACCTTCTACAGTTGCAACCAAAAACAACTTTTTTTCTGACAGTTCCTGTTTTAGGTCAGCTACAATGGACATGTTTTTTTTTTTTTTTTAAATTTCTGACTGTCAGTATAATGACAGAGATAATTGTTTTAGCTTATTTTCAATTACTTTCATCAAAGTCAGAAGTTTAGACACTAAAGAAAGTGGAAAAGTCTGGGGGCAGGGGCCCACTTTAGTATTCTTTCAGGGGGCCCAGAATTCCTAGCAACGGCCCTGGCTACATGCCACTCATCATCAGCTGTGACCCCATGATCCTAAAATCTTGTGGTCTCTTACCTTCTTCCTCTCCTCCACCGCGTGTATCTGCATCCTCCTCCATGTGTCTATCGCCTGCTCCTTCTCGGAGATGCGCTGCTGCCTGTGCTCCTCCTCCAGCCGCAGCAGACCTCTGGCTCTCAGTCTGCGGGCTCTCCTCGCACCTGCACGGGTCAGTTTAGCTTTGACTTCGTCCACACGGTCTCGGTGCCCGAGGAGCTTCACTGTGTCCTGGAGCTCCCGCTTCGTGCGCAGAACAGTCTGGTGGGAGTCTGCCCACACGCCGTCATCCTCCACGTTGTGTCTCAGGTTGTAACACAACTCCTCCAGCGCGGAGAGCAGCCGAGCCGCCCCGGACACAGCCTCCCTCAGGGCGGGGACAGAGCTGTGGGATGACGGCGGCTGCTGCTGGGTCCGCCGCGGGGTCTTCGACACAACAACGCTGCTGCTTTTGTTCTTTAAAAACTGTTTTAGCCACTGGGCGTCCTGTCTCTTCTGTGAGGCTGCTTCTTCCTCGGGCTCAGCGGGGGTCGAGCCGGGTCTCCAGCGGCTGTCCTGGCCCATGGGGGGCCGCAGAGACCCGCCGTAGAGGACCCCAGCCGCGCGGAAGTCCTCGTCCTCCTGCCGCCGCCTGTGACCGGGGTCAGGCAGCAGCGGCGGCGGCGGCGGGGGGGGCTGCGGGCCGGGGACCCCGGAGACCCCGGCCCTGAGCTCCTGGAGGTGGCCGTGTATGGTAACCGGAGCGGGGGGCAGGGTGTTCATGAAGTGTCCCGGGGAAGGGCCGAAGGGACGCTGCAGTACGGGTGCGTTAAACCCATACGGAGGGGCCAGGTGAGCACCATCGAAACCCCCTCCGCCGTATCCCGGTGGAGGAGCAGCCCACAGCCGAGCAGCCTGGGGGTCCCACGGCCGAGCGGCCTGGGGGTCCCACGGCGGCGGCGGGGCAGCCTGGGGGTCCCACGGCGGCGGCGGCGGGGGGGCCGCGGTGCTCGGCGGCGGCAGGAGAGCGGAGTACGGAGCGTCCAGGAAGCCGCCGGGAGGCTGCTGCTGCTCGGACGGAGCACGGTGTCCAGGGTCCATGGTCAACCAGTTCGTCTCTTGTTCAGTGGCCGTCTACAGGTCCCACGGATGTGTTATGGACAGAGAATTTCTAATATTGTCAATAGACTGGGCTCTGTTATGGATCTGCACAGCTGCTTCTCTACTTCCTCATCCGTGTTCTTCTGCTTCTTCTTCCTCCTCTTCTAGGTCCTCGGGGCTCTACATCGCCCGCAGCCCGCAGTGGCAATTGTTGGTATTGCAGCTCAACACAACAAGTAGAGAAATATACTGCTTTGTAACAAAACAAAAAACTGTACCAACCAGTGGTGTAGTCCAATTAGTTGTAGTGGGGTTGTTTTTAGGTGGGTAAACTGTTCATACCTGTATCACAAAGAGACTATAGTTAGATAGTTTTGTTGTAGTGGTTATACTGAAATACCTAGGCTATTAATGCATTTTCAGTGGGTAGCCTATACTCATACCACTGACACCAACTCCATTGATTGACTCAGCCCTACCTGATCTCTCTCACTTAAAACTTAAGTTGGTAACAGTTATTTAGTCATATTTGAACTGTCCATATATTCTGATAGTAGTACTACTAGGCCTACACGAAATGGGCCATTTAGGACAAAGGGGGGAGGGGGCTTGGCAGAGGTTCGGAGAGGGACCTGACGTTGTATGATTTGATTTACTTTCACTTTCATTGACTTACCAACTGTAGCTTTAAAGGCACATCTGTCATGGACTGGACTCTTACTGCATAGGTGGGCCAATGGATCATTAATAAATTCAAGGTTGAATGGAGAATGCTTATTAAAAGCTATATTTCTTAAAGAATAATGCATCCATGGGGCATTTAGAGGGGTGCAGAATACAAGTATTGCTTTTCCATATAATATTTAGTCTGAATTAATGATATACTATATTTTGACTGTTTCTGCAGAGACTTCCTGTTTACATCGTACCAGCCAGTTAAGTAGCATTGTGGATCACTTCTCTGGCTGTTTTGCTAACCCTCATCCCGGTCGTGTGCATTTATTTTCAACAAAGTCTTCTATAATCAATCAGTGGATTTATGGATTATCATATGTTATGGTGTGTGTATTTGTGTAGTCGTATCTGTCATAAACAACAGATTACAGTTTACAGAGCGCATTTGTGACGCGGACTCGCTGTGCCACCGAGACGAGAGCTGAGACACCGGGTCAGAGGCTCTGATCGCAGGTTTGGTTTTCAGCCACAATGTGGAAGGAGCCTCCACTCTCCCTGTAACAAGTTACAAGTCATTTATCTAACATCACAATAAGTCCAAAGCTGTTTAATGAAGGTAAAAATGAAACATAAGGTAAATATCCTGCATAGTTCCTCACCTCTGTGTCCTTTGATCAGAGCAGCATCCCTAGGAACGGTCTGTTATACTTAACTAGATTGTGATTCAATAGGTAAAATTTCTCAGAGGACAAACAGCACGATATATCTGAATTTACAGGACATTTTCATGAATTAATCCATGTTACTGGTAGTTTTTCTTTTTTAAAAAGATGTAGCTCGTAAAGTTCAACAGATGAACTAAGACATGGAGACAGAAACATTCTTGTTCGAAAGCTATATCAAACCTGTTACCAATCAAAACATGGCAGGCATTCATGCAAGGAAATACAACCACAGAACATGTGAAATTTAAAAATTTACTGTGAAGGTTTGAAAACAAATGAAAAAAAAAAAAATCATTGTACTACACTAACATTTTTAGACATATCATACAGACAGCAATAGTTCAGGCATTTCATGAGTGCAATATATATATCAGTCAGTCCACATAAGGCAAGGAGTTGTATGTTTTTGAAAGCAAAAGCGGTTGAGTGTCATTTATATACAGGTCATTATCAAAATATTGCTTTATTTGTCAAATAAAAATATTCTCAGTTGACTTGTTGATTGGAATTCCACAGATAACCTGGAGACAAGTTGTGAAATAAGAGAGAAACTCTTGGAAATGTTCTGAGGAAACAGATGTCGGGGGGGAAAAAAATGAACTCATTGGCCATTTTCAGAGTCCTGGTTCCCACTCTCCTGCACCTCCAGCTCCTCCATGCTCACCATGTCAGGACTGATAGCGGCGTATCTCGTCCCATGGAACTGACGCAGGTGAATCTGAACATAAAATAAAAGTAATTCAGATAAACAGATTCATTTTTCTCTGATCAAACCTTTGAGAAGAGGGAACCGACCGTCAGGGGCATAGCACCAAATTCTGGGCCCCGTACACTCATAATGTCAGTGGGCCCCTATCCATGCCAGTGCACGAAGCGCAGAGTTGTTTTTGAAGTAAATTTATACAAAGCTGCCAAAGCGCGTTTCCGTCGGGGTCAGTTTTTCGGCAATCAATCTCTTTTCGGCACTATACTGGCTTTGCATTTACCTCGAAAAAAACTTGTAACATTCCATTATTATCTCATATCATATCTCCGCCGATCTAAAAATAGCTTGCACTGACAATAAAGGGTAACAAATCCACTCACACTAAAACTATAGAGATTATGGCATTGGCACATATGGCACATTTGCCAAAATGTTGAACTATCCCTTTAACAGTTGCTTCCCCTAATTCTGCCTTCTTTCTTTTTATGATACCCCGATTTATGTTTTTTGGGTGGCATGATGAAAGCTAGCCTCATTCAATCTGGGCTCACTGACGTTAGACTTGTTGCTGGCCGCTGTCTATGGGCGGACTAAACCATTTTACGCCAACAAGAGGGGGCCCCCAGAATGTCTTGTGATGTTATCAATATATTTGAAATAAATTATGACACCAATTAATTGGGGGGCCCAATTCATTCGAAATAAAAACATCACACAAAAAAATAATAATTTCAGGATTTTCATGGGCCCTCTCCCTACTCGGGCCCTGGGTAGTCAGGTCCCCTTTTCCCCCCACTACCACGCCCATGCCGACCGTACATGTGTGAAGGGATCTGACCGTACCTGTATGTAGAGGTTGACCTCTGCACTCCTGCACAAGTACGGGAAGTTTCCTCCCGTCTTGAGGTGAGCTCGTCGAGCGTTGGGGTATAGTTTATACATCTCCTCCTTGGCCTCCAGCGACAGCGCGCTCTGATCAAACACCTGAGCAACATTCACATTGAAAGCATCACGTTAATTGTGGTAGAAACATTCACACATTGATGCTTGAGTAACTGTATCTTACTTACATCTATAATGGTGATGGCAATGTCTTTAATTTTATGTGGCTCCACATAAGAGTTCTGACAGTTGAGTGTTAGCCGCGATGCTAACTCACTTTGGTTCAGGCTCTCCAACTACAGCATATATGAACAAAGATGAGATGATCAACTCATTTTTAATTGTCACCAGTTTAAAAGGAAGAGTTCACAATTTGGAAAACACATTTCAAACAGAGTCGTCTTGGCAAAACTATTTTTTGTCAATCATCGTCCTCCACCACCTTGCTCTTATCTCTCTCTTTCACCTCATTTCCTCTGACTCCACCTTCCTGTCTCCACCATCCAAGACACCTGACTCTCCTTCCTCTGGAATCTCCCAGAGAAACCATTGGTGACTTCATTGCCTGCCTGCGATCTACAGTACTGGTTCATCATTTCCCCTTGTAAAACCTCAGGTTAATGGCTGAGCTTTCCTCTAACTTCTGTATCACCTATCATCTTGATTATTGCAATTCTCTTTATGTTGGACTAGACCAGCAGTCTTTGAACTGCCTACAGGCTGTCCAAAATGCAGCAGCTCGATTGTTGACAGGAAAAAAAAAAACAACGTGATTGCTGGTTTGCCCCAGATCAAAACTAAAGAGCAAGGGCGACAGGGCATTTTCAGTTGTGGCCCCTAATTTATGGAATGCTTTACCCCTCCACATCAGAGCAGCTGAAACTCTGGAGCATTTTAAATCACTTTCAAAGACCCACCTCTTCTCACTGGCCTTCAACTCACCCTGACCTGTTATTTTCATCTTTTAGTATAGCTTTGATTTGTTTTACCTAATCTTAGTAATTGTTCTTATTGCCCTATCTTATTGTTAATCTATGTTGATGATTTATGCTGTTTTTATCTATATTGCTAGCACTTTGGGCTACTAAGGTTGTTTTAAATGTGCTACATAAATACATTTTGAGTCGAGTTGAGTTGAGACTTCTTTATAACCTTTGTTCACTAGCACATGTGTGATATCTTACTATTCTCTTTCATGTTTACATTTAGGACTGCAATATCAATTAGTTTCTTGACCGATCATTTGGTCAATTCAAAATGACTAGATAGCAGAAAGTATTGATCAGAGATCCAAAACAGTGAAACATTTAATCAAGAATTATATAATTAATATGACCAAACATTAATTTTAACTGATGGATTAATAATCAACCTGCATTGATTAGTTGATCATTAGAATCCTGTGAGAGGTGTGTCCTTGGCTCTTCTGTTCACATGAAATACTGATATAATATGATTTAGCAGGACGAGTGATAATAAGACACCTCCTCCGTGCTGTAGTGACATATTAACATGGAGTGCCTCACTGATGTCCACTCACCCTGTCCACCATGAAGTCAATTGCATCTGCCATCTTCGGGTCCACAGGTCCTTTAGCAAAGTTCCCCAAAACGATCTTCTTCAACATGAAAGCTGGCATCAACCAGAAGCTGAGGAGCATGGTGAGGATAAAGCACAATGATGATGAACGTGAAAATGCAAACGGAATGTGTGATAACATCATTAAAGCAGCACCTGTTGGCCGTCCATGTCTGGTTAAAGATGGAGGTGTCGCTGAATGAGTTGCACAGAATCAGAGAGTGAACTCTGGGAGACTTGTGTGTGCACTCTGCAAACTTCTGAGCCAGGAATCCTCCAAGAGACGCCCCGAACAGGTGGACCTGGAGATACAGGACAGCGCTTCATCATCATTCATTTCAGTTCAATTTTATTTTTGTAGGGCCAAACCATAATTCCCTGCACATTATATATAGCCAGTTTTACAGGGCAATGGAACTTGCACTTGACAGACATTTTGGTAACATTTGGTTGAAGCTAGGGCTGGGACGATATGCTTTTCTCCCAATTCGATTCTTCTATGATTTTTTGGATGGCGATTCGATTTAAATTGCGATTCTACGACACTGCCGATTCTCTCGATTTTTAGTCTGCATTTTTAACATTTATCTGCACACAAATACTGTAGGAGCCTATAAATTAACATACTCCATTATGAAGTGAACTTAATCCCTTTTCAAAACCTGTACTCTCGGTATGTAAAAAAGGCTAACAAATGCACATTGCACAATATTTTAAAAAATTTAAAAAAAAAAAAAATCGATTTAAAAATCGTCAAAAAAGATATTGCAATATTTATGTGAATCGATTTTTTCTCCCACCCCTAGTTGAAGCAGCATCAGTCTGTGGGACAGAGGGATTGGTCGGGGCTGAACAGAGCAAAGTTCTACAAATGTAACTATGTGTTTACACACAATTCACAATTTGCTAATTATAGCCCCCCACTCTGACACACAGTGGCATCTTTATAACCAGACGAAGATAAAGATGAAGCTGGTCCAAAGAGAGATTCGACAGTCTTACTTTATCCAGCTGCAGGTGATCCAGAAGCTTCCTGAAGCCGTCAAAGAACTCCATGAGGTCCCAGTAGACAGGATACTGTAGCTGGAAAAACATGGTGCGCTCATCACAGGTTCATCACAGTGGGAGCAGTTAGTTATCCCTCGACTCCCACCCACATCTACTAACTGTCCTGGACACAGACTGACAGTAACAGGCTGGGTTATAACTGAAGACATTAGTTTGTATAATCTTATAATCCTTTTCAGACTAACAATCAATGTGGTATGACCACTTAACTGAGACAAATCTGAATCTTAATCTGGTTCAGTTATAACTCATAAAAGACTAAAGCTGGTCTCATGGTGGTAGAGAAGCTTTTTGAAAATGCCATGGAAGTTGTTCATTCTCCTTTTCCTGCTTCTTTTAAAATCTATTTATTTCCATTAAATCTATATTTGTCAGAACAGTGTGATTCTCCTGTAAATGCCACGTCTGCCAATAAAACAAAACATACGAGCCCTGTTTCACGCTGAAGCTGCCGTGTTTAAAGACTTACTGAGATGACTCTGTAGCCCCAGCCCGTTAGAGCCAACACCTGCTGGAAGAACACCTCTGCTGTCCCACTGACAGGCGGGAGGAAGATGATGGGACACCTGATGCTCTTTGGACCTGCATCATACAGCGACCACACCTTGCTGTCATCATCATCAACAATAATCTGGAGAAGACAGAAATAACACAGTGGGGAGAGTAGAGTTTAAAGTCTTTTTTTAAAAAACTGTATTCACCCCTTTCAATATCTGGAGGAGAACATTCTTGGTAAAAGCCTTTATTCAAACCAATCACTCACTGGTTCTGACTGGCTACACACTGGAACAATCACTGCAATGTGATCTGCAAATTAGGAGCTACGCGTTCATGAATGCTATGTTGATTGCTGATTTAAAAGGGGTACGCCAACATTTTTTTTCGTGTCCTGCCTCACTCCCGAGTCCATGACAAGCAGATAGACATCATCCTTTCGACTGTGCGTGCAGTAACAAGGGAGATACGGGCAGAGCTGGCGCACCGCTAATTAGCTTAGTTCAAACGCTGGAAGTGTATGGGTAGTGTTAGCCTGCTTCCTACCCGAGCCGAAATCAGCAGTCAGAAGCTGATTTCATTTTAGCTCTAAACTCTGTAACACTTTATCGACATTTCAAACATTTTTAGGCGGGAAAGTAGCCGTTTAGATCAGCAGTGTGTCGTTAATTTGTCTAAATACCAGCTGTTTACAATTTTGTTTGGACGAATTTGGCGCTACTCAAGCTAGCCGTTGTGACCAACGCACTTCCGGTTACTTTCACAAAATAAAACACCCGTTGCCCTTTACATACAGAAAACCATGACGATAGAATTTGTGCTTTTACTTTGAAATAGGAAGCTAACCTACCCTCGATGTAGCTAGCTTGAACCAAAATAAAGCGTCTTTGCTTGAACCCTCCGTTTTGACCGATCTCGTCCCGTTACCGGCATTTGACCGCTCAAGATGCCTTACCGGAGAGTTTTGTCAGCTCTGAGACGAAGATCGGCCCGCTGGTTTCCATTTAGAGTAGCTGAAGAGTTTCTCTGATGACTTTAGGTGGAGGCAGGCTAACACTACCCGTGCACTTCCAGCGTTTGAACTAAGCTAATCAGCAGTGCAACAGCTCTGCCCGTATCTCCCTTGTTATACGCACAGTCTAAAGGATGGTGTCTATCTGCTTGTCATGGACTCGGGAGTGAGGCAAGACACGAAAAAAAAAATGTTGGCGTATCCCTTTAATGAACAAGTAATACCACTTCTAAAATGTTAAAACTGACAACATCTGTCTGACATGGTGGTCAGTGGTACTGGAGTTCCACAGGGTACTGTGCTGTCTCCCTGGACCTCAGACTTTAAATACGACTTGTGAGCCCAGCTGATCAAAAGTTTTATTTTTTATTTTAAATATTTATTTCAAACATGTAAAACAAAATAAGGCACAATTTCAGTTCATTCCTTCATATGTAAATAGCATAAACAGGTTGATGAACAACATTTGGAAACAAAAACACAAAAGCATAATCATACATATTCAAAAAGGAGTGAGAAGAAGCTGTACTTATTGAATCCCACCCCTTTCCCACAAATCATAAAAATCGATCACTTGTCCCACAACAGCAACCCATTTTCAAGATTTGATCCAATCCATTATCCAAATCTGATCAGAGTAGTTTTTAACAACTGGGCCCAGTTGGTGCAGAAGTTCTGACGACTCTGTGGTGGTCAGGTGTAGAAGTGGTGGACAGGAGGAGGAGTACAGGAAGCTGGTGGACAGGTGTGTGGAGTGGCCTGGGAGTAATCAGCTGCTGCCTAACGTGGATAAGACCAAAGAGACGGTCATCGACTTCAGGAGAAAGCCCCTGTGCATGCTACCTGGGTGTCCACATGGACAACAGACTGATCTGCCCAACAGTATGGCTGTCCACAAGAAGTGGAGGAGCAGACTCTACGTCCTGAGGAAACTCACATCCTTTAACGTGTGCAGCATGATACTGGAGATCTTCTACCAGTCTGTTGTATCCAGTGTTAGGGTTAACCCTTTCCTTTACTGTTGTCTGCTGTGGGAGTAGCATCGGTGCCAGCAATGCAAACAGACTAAACAAATAGATCACGTTTGAAGCTGTGGTGGAGAGGAGGACACTGAACCAAAGGGCGCTTTTGAGCCATTTTGCTCCGCCCATGTGTGAGAAACATGAACATTTTTACCAGGCCCAATGTAGGTCGTGCAAAGTTTTGTGAGTTTTCAAGCATGTTAAGGTGGTCAAATAGTGATGTTTGGTGGAACATACAGCCTCAAAGGGTTAAAAACCTTCTTTCTAGTCTACTGCAGACCACCAGAGATATCTATGACTCACACCACTCTTTCTTGCTGCTCAGTAAATCACCTTAATTTGTCCACAGTTACACTTTCCTCCTCATACAGGACGTGTGTGTGTGTGTATTCTTTGTACTTACCCTTTTCAGGGGCACTGTGCTTCTGAACCAGTTATAATCAGGAGACACTTTAATCTCCTCCATCTGAGGACAAAGGGACACATAGGGACACACTGTCAGAGCCTACAGTCACAGAGAGACAGATCTAAAAGTTGAACAGATTTTGCTTTGAGTTGACTCAAAGCACTCTGACGAAGAAAGTCACTACCGAAATTTACGACGATAACCAACGTCATTTTGTCCGTGTCGGTATTCTGTGTTTAAAAAAGAAAATAAAGTCGTTTTTGTCTTTTTTTTGGCTGTGTGTGTAGGTAGAATATGTTCATGTCCTTTTAAGAAGCATGTATACAGCATGTGTAGTCACTTGACTCCACCCCATCCAGTCTCTAGGTTGGACAAACAATGGTCATGAAAGGGTTAACTCCCATTAGAAACCATTGAAAATTAGGCAGATTTAAATTGCTTGTAAGGAAAATTTGAAGAAAAATCTGAAAAATGATGTCCGTGATAGAAGACAAAACATGGCCAAAGAGCAATTGAACGGGCATTAGCTACATGACTTTTCCAAAAAGTGCAGAAAAATTATTGTTTTGGTCACTCACGTTAGTAGGTAACGACGCTAGCTAACGTTAACAACTAGCTAACATTTAATCTCTGCCGATCTCCCATTTCTCCTTGTTAAACATCAAAAAGTTCAATCATTAGCAACGGTAATGTTACGTTTGCTTGATAACTTTGAAGGTTAACGTAATATGTAGGAGGATGGGTTGAACTGCCAATGTGGTCTCGGTCTTGGGTTTGGGGAATGGGATAAAAATGACTCAGGGAATACGTTCCGGATATCGTGAGTCACTATTGCAGGTACCCCAAGCACACCTTTTAACCATACTGAAAAATTAGTAGTAGTTTGTGCCGAAAAAATTGCTCTCTACCTAGCTCGTTTCATACGGTTTCATCCAAGGGCTGTCCAACCCGCAACTTGTGAAATGGGGAGAAGCGCTCCGATTGGTGGATCAGCAGACCAATCAGAAGGCCAACAAAGGGTCAATTCGAAGAAATAAAAAAAGCTCAAAGCGATCAGGACCAGCAAAAAGTGCTTCCACCACCAGACAGCAGACAATAACCAAAGCATTTGTAATCAACAATATGAGCGAACGTCAAAAAGATGGATCAAAATCACCAATGCGATAGGCTACCATATAGCAAAAGACATGGCTCCCATTCCCATTGCTACAGTGGAGCGCAAGGGGTTCATACACCTCATGAAAACCATTGACAAAGAGACACGGCCTGCCATCGCAATCATTTTTCGAAGACCGTGATTCCCAGCATGTACAGAACAGAGAGAGAAAAGGTCGCTGCTGAGTTGAGATATGTTAAGCCGATCTCTGGTCCAGTCGCACCATGGACCCGTATTTACATCAACGAATGGAAACTGCATTTGATCACACGGGAGAGATGGCCGGACAGGGCTTGAGAATGATGCTGTCTGCATGGGACATCACCTGTCTGTGATAGAAGACAAAAACGTCCCCCCCAATAAATAAAGCCTGCATTAATTTGCTTACAGCTGCCTCCTGTTTTCTGTCTGTAGCTACTACTTCCACACTTCGCAAAGAAATGGTAAGCTTTACATTTATTTGGGTTGGCAGACGGCGAAGTAGTGATGGCTTTGTGCATTTAAATCTAAAAATAACTTGAAGATCTAGCTAAATATTATATTTTTTTGATGGCCCCCTAACATTTTGAAAATGCCCCTACTTTTTGGACTGTGGGGGCCAAAATTGCCCCCAAAATATTTTCTTAATTTCATACCCTGGCTCCTTGGTACTCTATTTTATTGTGTCTCTTTTTTAGTGGCTGGGCTCAGGTAATGATTTTAGCCTTTATTGCAATTGCTCTGATCTGTCATTTAAGATGAAAAGCGCAATATATAAAATATATATATTATTATACGAGCAATCATCAAGGCAACTTGTTCCAAAATGGTCAGACCTGGATGTCTTGGAGGCCGTCAACAAAGCTCTCGCTCCATTGGTGGAGTTCCCCAACGCCCCGTCGGGGGAAGAGTATGTCACCATCTCATCAGACCGTGTCACAGCCATTCAGGGGAAAGTGCAGTGTGCAGTCCACACAGGAAGTACCACAGAGAGCACCAAGCCTCAGCCTTCTGCAGCATCAGAAGCAAAGAAGCCAAAGAGATCACTGGGAAGCTTTTTCAAAGGAAGTGAGGCTACCCCTTCAACTGCACCCACTGTGTCACCTGAGCAAGCAGTAGAAGTAGAGCTGAGCTCAGTGTCTCTTGTGCAGGATAGTTAGGGAAATCCACTAGATTGGTGGAGAGAGCATCAGGTACACTTTACCTCTTTGTAAACCAGCCACCAGCTCCCCATCCGAGTGGGTTTTCACTTCTGGAGGAAACATCGTTATATGCCTCAGATCCTGCCTGAAACCTGAAATGGTAAACATGCTAGTGTTTCTTAGCAAAAACCTGGAGTAAACACTAGTGTGTAGAGTGATCACATGCAACAGCAGCCATGAATCAGATTCACATCTACAACATCTGAGTAAACAGGTCAGGATACCAAGTCTGCTGCTCCTTTTTGAAGTGCCCTTTTCAAGCCCTTCTTATTCTTAATCATCAGTGTTCTATTGACATTTTTGCGTTTGCAGGTTATTTTATATTTTTAAACTTGTTCACTTGTTCTCATTTCAAGTTATCTGTGCTTTTCAGTTGTTCAATAAATATAAACAACTAAAAGTACTTAATTTGTATTTTCTTCATTTATGTTCAGACAGTGTAGTTTTACAGTCCTTTAAAGTGGCACTTATGTAAATGCAGCAGTTAAAAATGACTGCAATACATCGGTCCAGGGGAGTCATACTATCAATATAACTGGCTGTGGAGCTTTATGCTGTCATGTGACCGCCGAACTCCATAGGATCTGTATGGAAAGTAGACACAGACCCTTAATGAGACAAATTTAACCCCATACAGAAGGGACAGACTACAATTAGAAAAGGGGCTATACCATGAGCAGTGACAAATTGGTATTTGACAGTTAATAGTGATGCAAATAATTGCGATTAACAATTTAAATATCTCTGTCACACCTTCTAAATTCTAATTCTCCATTCATGAATCAATTAGCCAGTCACTCAGTCACTTGCTGGCCTGTGTCAGGCCCCCATCACAAATAACATGTTGCCACTCTGCCTGACTTAACAAGTTTTCTGGCGGAAACCCTGCACAATAAACAAACATTTCAATTTGGGAGAAAAATCGTGCCAGAGAATCATGATCTTAATTCAGCAAAAAAAATCACGATTCACATTTTTTCGAGAATCGTGCAGCCCTAGTAAACTTTAAAATTTTCATTATAACAACACTACACTGTTATTAATATGCAGCAATTGTTTATTTTTATTGTTTGCGCGTACTGTGAGCCGTGCGCACTGTCTGTCCGCGGACGTTTGAGGTTTCATAGTCGAGCGTACGGTGTCACATTTAAAACAGGTCGTGAGAAGATTTCCCGCCGAGCAGTCAGTTGTGTGGCACCGAGTACGCGTCCGCGGAGTCCGCGGGGTTGTAAAAATTGAGCTTTGCGCGGACAGGTCCGGCAGACGTCCGCTTTGGGTCCGCATTGAGTCTGCCTCGAGTGCGCGCAGACGTCCGCGGAGTCAAGTACGCCCGACTATGTGGGGGCCTTTACGGTGAGAGTTGCTCTGTTGTAGTTTCAATAATCAATAAAAAAACATTAATCATACAAAAGTCATACATCAAATACAACCACAAATGAGAACATACAATAATAGATAAAAAGACCTTGGTTACATAAAAAGCCTAATTAATTACTTCATCTGCTCTGAGTGGCTGTAAAACAAAGGTCAATAGAAGCAGAACAGAGTGAGACCAACACCTACAGACACCTGACCTGACTGTACAGCTCTACTGACTGATGGAAAAACCACACCGACAGACTGTAAAAAAAAAAAAAAAACACACTTCATAGAATCATTGAATGAAGCTGCTGCCTTGGTGAAATGTGTTGGTGTGTTTGTACGCTCACAGACAGAGCTGTTCTTAATCGTGTAGTAAATCACACTGTTTTCTCAGCCTGATGAGCAGCGACACATGTATCTCATCACAGATTAGATTGAAGACACAGTGAACCACCAGTTAATTCACAAAAAACAAGACGTCATTATCAAGCTGACAAGGTTCACTACTACACAGCTGGATATCTCACAGCAGCTACTTACCCCCACTGGAGGAGGAACTGTCACATCTAAAAACACCCAAACAAATTTCTGATCAAGCATCGTGGATGAACTTGGATGAAAAATGTTGCCGCTGTTTTTTGGTTTTTTTTGTATCATCTGATTTGGAGTTTAGATGGTAATTTTTTTCTCACCTGAAAAACCACCCAAACTTTATCAACTGAGTGAGTGTGCTGCTGGGAGCACTCTGCTGTGTTCTGCTGTGGTGGCAATATCTTCTAGCTCCATCAGCACTGTTTGCTCAGCCACTGAAATGAATGGAGCTCTAACAATTCCCTCTGTGTCATATCTGATCGTTTTGTCATTCATCCATTCATTTGGGTTCTCATAAACCTGGGATCCGCGCTCTATGTGAGACGATGCAAGTCTGTCTTGAGTCAGCGTGGATTCGACAACTCTGGACTGTGTTAGTGGAACAACTTGAGGCTTAATTTGGAGATGGTGCTAGTTTAAGTCCGGTTCTCTCAGCGTTTTCCTTGCCTCTTGTGAACTTGTGACCAGTGTTGCCACAGTTACCTTGAAAAAGTAATCTGATTACTGATTACTCATGAAAAAAGTAATTTAGTTACTTTACTGATTACTTGGTTCTAAAAGTAACTAAGTTAGATTGAAAGTTACTTAATTAGTTGCTTACAACACCCCCCGCCGGCTCAACATAAAAATGACAACTGTGTTTAAGGGCAGCATTTCCTCTACAACATAGGCAACTGCCAGACCAACTTCTCTCTCACTTGTTTTGCACCTAAGTCCAGCTTTTTGGTTTGGTGCTGACTTTCTCTGTAACCCCCATATAGGCTACAGTCTATGTGTAATTTCAATTCAATTTCCACCGGGTCCATCAGCGCCGTGGTCACCGCAGCTGATCGCTGCCACTCCAGCATTTCAAAAGGGCACGCCGCGCAGCGTGCCAGCAGCGTCTCTCCGCGGCGCTGAACCCGGTGGAAATCCCCAGCAACACGCGTAACTAAGTAGCGCGTTACCGCCATCACTGCTTGTGACTACATTGGGTTTAACAGGAAAAGTGGATTTACTACAAAGAAACATGAATCAGAGCTAAGAATCACCACCATTGAAGTGGCCTTGAAATTCTGTCACCTGGATCTTCTAAAACTGCCACTACATCCTCTTTACACATTTCTGGTAGCACCAATGGTATGAAAATCCATTACAGCTCTGGTCTCAGGAGAGTGCGTTTCGCGAGTTCTATCTAAACCATTTTACATATCGATCTTCACCTCATCGCTCCATGCTCCTGAAATACTCCCAGTCGTGGAAAACAAGTTTTTTGTCCTCGGAGGCCACCGTAACTTTGCGGACGGGAGGGGTGAGCGCGAGCGAGCCAGCACTGTGATCTAGAATCTGAACGCTAGATGTCATGGTTTTCCCCCCATTTTACACACTGGACCTTTAGCTAATATCTGATCTGCCAAGTCATATTAGTAATAATACTCTGTTTTTCATCAAACAGAATGACAATAACAGCAACACAGAGAAAGCAGAGAAATACTTGTTTTCTCTCAGTTAAAATGTTAGTTCTTCAAATAAAACTTAATATGTGCCTGGGTCTGGGAAGCATGGTCTGCAGCACTGCAGGGATTCCACTGGACCAAATAAAATGAACTGAGAGCAGAGGGATGTCGTGCAATCTGGCTAGTATAGAGGTTGTTGCTGAGACAGAAGCACGTCACAAACAGTGTTCACTTCCTCCTGATCTGTGTGGGCTGAAAATGGTTCCGATATTTATTTTGGTAAAGCATAAGAAGTGGTCATACCTTGAGTGCTTCTGTGTCAACACAGCTGTGTCTGGACAATGATGAATGGCCTCTACTGTAATGACATCTTCTAACACACAGTCTAATTAGTTTCATTGCCAACCTAAAATATTTTACCATGTCAAGTGGATAAGACTGAATTTAACTGTAAGAAGTTGCCTGTGTTCACTCTCTCCCTCTTACACAAGCTCATCTACAGTGGACTCGTTATGACTATTGGCTAAAAAGAATATCACATGCCTGTTCATTTATGTCAATCAACCTGTAGTTAATCTACTTTTGTTTGTTGTCATACCAGGTCCAACCATAAGTAACGTTAACCACCAAGGAAACCCGAGACGCATGATACTGGCCTGAACTTACAATTGAGGGACGGAATCAGACATAGTCCGAGAAAGAAGAAACAGTCGGACAGGACAGAGTCACGGCCACTCTTTTCATGTGATACAAATCTCAGGCAGTAGCTACAGACACAGTGGGGTAGCCTAGCACCCGAAACCGCCGACTAGCGCCGCTGGCTACGTGTTACTGTAAACAGACATACTGCCGTGGGACGTCGTGTAGGAATAAGGCTTTTAAAGGGCTGTTACCGTGTTGGTCGTAGATGTTTAGACACCGTATCCGCAGGGTTTTAGCCACATCTCGACACCATTTTCTGCCGCTGCCTGGTCATATGACTGAGTCACACACACTTCCGCAAAGCTTTCGATACCGCCCACCGAGCCACCGTAGAACACACCCACACGCCCACACGCATGAACACACGTTTTTAAAAATCTTTTAATTCCTCTGATGAACATTTTTAGCGCAGCTTTCATCATCATGTTATGTCTTCATATGTTTATTGTGTAGATTCTGCTGGGCTATGTATGAGTCAAACATTTGCGCATCATGGTTGGGCAACTAACGGGACACCGACAGGGCCGGATTAATACTTTTCTGTGCCCTGGGCAACAAGACTCAAAGGCCCACCCCAAAGCAATGATCACAAAGTCGCCGTCATCTTCAAGAGCATATATTTCTATAGAGTGCCTAAGCGGAAGCAGGAAGTAACGGTCGCTGTGGGACTTCAACTCGAAAAAAGTCTCCATGTAAGGGACGGGAGTCAAAGTTTTATTTTGTGATCCGATTGAATTGTGCCATGAGAAAAAAACATGACCTCTACCTGTTTAAAACATCACGTTTCATACCGAGAAATCAGCAGTTTGTTGTAAAACTATTGTAAAATAAAATTCCGTAGAATCCGTAACCAGAAAGTCTACAGGTCGCGTAGGTGACGTCACACACCAAATGCCACCCTTTCCTGTGTCAGTTGGTGACGTATTTTTTGTGGGACACCAGATCCGTAGAGCGGTCTTCACACAAAATACATTCTTCCGTTGCCGTTTTATGTATAACAGCTGGTTTCTCGGCATGAAACGTGATGTTTTGTAGAGGTCGTATTTTTTTCTCATGGCACAGTCTCAGATCACGAAATAAAACTTTGACTCCCGTCCCGGCGACGTTACTTCCTGCTTCCGCTTAAGCTCTCTATACTAAAGGCCCCCCACAAACAGTGTTGCCAACTCCTCAGTAAGCAAAGTCGCTATTGGCTGTCGTAAAAGTCGCTAGAAGTCGCTAAATGACGTCATTACCTCAGCGGGGGGAAAACGTTGAAAACAGCTGTGATAATGTGATTTCAGGTCCAGAAACTAGATTTGTCGCTAGTCACTTTTGACAAAAAAAAGTCGCCAAGAGGGTTTGGAAAGTCGCCAGATTTAGCAACAAAGTCGGCAAGTTGGCAACACTGCCCACAAACTCGGGCTGACTTGACTCCGCGGACGTTTGCACGTACTCAAAGCGGACTCAATGCAGAACCAAAGCAGACGTCCGCCGGACCTGTCCGCTCGCACAGACTCCATGTATCCGGTGTCACACAATAGACTGCTCGGTGGGAAATCTGCACATCAAACTGTTTTAAATGTGACACCGTATGTATACACTCAACTATGAAACCTGAAACGTCCGCGGACAGTGCTCACAGAGTCCGCACCACTCACAGTGCGCCCAACTATGTGGGGGCCTTAACAAATCAGGCCTCTGCATGGATCAGTACAGATAAAGTTTATAGTAGGCTAGGCTACAATGGCCTTGTTATGGACAGATGTAAATGTTCAGTATGTGCACAGACATTTTGGGGGCCAGGTGCTCAGTGAAAAATAAGGGCACTTTGTGCGGCTGCCTTATTATAGCAGCATGAGATAAAAAAAAAACATTACAGGCACATGTTGTACGTAATTGCGTATTTATTTATGTCATGTCAATAAAATCGCTGTATCAAAGAGATATGGTCTTTAGCATTGGAAACAAAATAAAGATAGCAGTGCCGTATTGTGCATTGTGTCTATAAAACAAATAATCAATCGAAATCAAAACATGTTTACACAATATTGAAAAAAAGGGGCTCTAGTTCAGACTTGAGACTTCAAGTGGACCATAGCTCAAAGACTAGAGCATTATCATTCTCCTGCTTTAAAATGAAAAGAGACCAACTGTACATCAGCTAAATTGAGCCACTTTTTGGTTAATTGCTTAGGAAACTAAGAAAAAGAAAGGTGTGACATTTGATTGTGTTTTTATAGTTTATAAGGACTGTTTATTAATATTTATGTGTTGAATTTATGTAATAAAATATAATCGTTTAGGTCTCACAGCTCTTGAAACATCAGCTGTCCCACATTTTTTAGATGATCAGTGTGCAGGTAAAATGAGCCACTAATCAGCTAAAATGAGTCACTGAAAGTGCAAAGCAAAACAGAGGCATTTATGACAAAACAATCTGATCTGTGTTATTTCTGAACTTTAATTTTTAACATTTTACAGCTCCTGCATTGGTCTGTAGGGGGAGAGAGTTTTATTGTATTTTATTTATTGATTGATTTTTTTTTGTAGGCGCTTTATTTTTATTTTTTCCTTCTAAATTTTATTGAAAATTAACAAAGAATTCCGTCATTCCAGTTCACATTTTATGCAATACTGTAGTAACAGTATAGTTACATACATATGACAGCCTAACAAGAGTCAAATAAAAGAGAGAAAGTAAACAAATGAACAAAAATAAAATCCTGGTGTGACAGACTTTGTAATCCTACATATAAAATGAGAATTGTAATTATAATTGTTGTGAGGGAGAGAGTTTCATAGGCAAACAGAAGAAGTCGTCATCACAGATGCCGTTGTCCTCTCCACAGCTCTCATGGAACCAGGCCTTGCAGGTCCCACAGCTCACCCACTCCTCACTGGCCTTAGACAGACAGACAGACATTTTAATAATCCTAAATGAGTAAGTTCTTCATTGCAGCTCAATACAGACTGTTCAAGACGTGACAGTACAGTAGTATCCAACAGTCACGGTCAGATAGCCTACATAACCTTGTTCACATGTAGGCCAACAGTGTTATCAACCCAAAGGCATGTAGAATGAGGGTTCGTTGTAGTGGTATAAGTCTTGATGATCAGGAAAACAGGCAAACAGGAACAGAGAAACGGAGATGGACTTTATGTTTACACTTTACTGACCGGCCTCATCACCATGACAACCACAAACAATCACCACACACACTGAACCAATCACAGGCAAGGGGAAACAGCGGATGATTAAGACACATACGAATACAGGCTACAAAACACAACAACTATTAATATATTAACTTTACAATACCTTTTGGTCACTGGGGTTGCCATAGAGGGCCTAACAGGCTCTGCAGGGTACATGCTCCTTTCCTTGTCTGTTTTTTCTTGACTTATCTGCCTTTTCTTTCTTCTTAGATGTCATCATGTATTCCCGGTGTTCCTGACTTGTAAGGACAAATGATGGTGGCTTTGTTGTTCTCTTCCTCATGGTCCTCTCTCGTTTTAGAACACAGATCACTGAATGTGACAGATTGCCCAACACAAAAGAAAACAATAATAACAAGTTATAACAAGAAATCATCCGTTTTATATGATTATGGACTTCATGTAATAGAGAGTAGTGTTGAATATTATGGTTATTCACTTACGGTGGACGTTGAAGGCTGTTCTTCCTGTGGCATGGATAGGTTATAGAGGACCATCTCTTCCTCTGGAACATGTTCTTCATCATCCTGGAATTGGAGTAATGGGGGTGCCTCGGGTTTGACGGCAGGCTGATGGGTAGGGCTGCTGGTGTCTGGGGTCTGCTGGGTGGGGATGGGAGAGTGGGTAGCAGGGTTCTCCGTTGTTTTGCTGGGAGCAAAAGCACTCTCTGGGAGGATGTTCTTGTTCAGAGGGAACATCCCTGTCCCTCTGAACCCTGCCTGAGCGTTTTCTACTGTGGTAGCCTTCTTTCACGCCCGGCTGAAAACAGAGAAAAACTCAGACTTCGGCAGCTTCTGCCCTGCCATAAGCCTGGTCCACTTCCTTCCCTCTTGGTCCAAGTGGTACTTCAGGCGGCTGAAGAGCACGAGGGGAGGGTAGCACAAGATGTGGACATTTTTTCTCTTCATCAAACTGATGAAATCCAGGTTGTATACATGACTGCCATGCCCATCCAGTAGTAGGGTGTGGGGCCTAGCATCATCCTTTGGCAGTGACTGGACAAACAACTGACCGCACTCCATGAAGAGGTTAGCATTAATCCAGCCATTGTCTGAGACGCGGACAGTGACTTTCTCAGGGCACTGCTGGACCCACCCAGCACGTAGTCGCTTCCCCTTGAAAATCACCATGGTGTGGCTGTATGTTCCTTCAGCATTAAAGGCTGCCAGGCAGGTGGTTTGGCCCCTCTCACCTGAGCAGACCTCCATGCATGGTTGGCCAATCTGTCCAACCACCTTAGATGATGAGAACTGGTCTTGGAGACCAGACTCATCACAGTTCCAGGTGTGAGATGGAATGTCCTCAAGGCCGAGTGTATGGAGCAAGTTATCGTATAGCGTACATTCTTCTTGGCATCTTCCAGTGCCATGTTTTCCGTTTTAGCCATAGTGATCTCCTCATAGCTCTTCTGTAGAGCTCAGAGTTCGGAGGCTGCCTTCTCCTCCCTTGCACTCATTTGCTCCTACCATGTGGCATTTAACTGACCAAGTGACTGGGCGAAGGAGTCCTCCATCACTTTAATCTGTTTGTCTTTCTCAATCACCTGGTGATTGAGCCAATTGTTGTTCAAATGGCAGGCATTGAGATCTGCCATGCAGCAGTGGAGCTCATGCATCTTTGCATTGACAAATTGCTCCATTTCTCTTTGCTTGCCGTGGTACCAAGCCTCTGGCTTTGGCTGATTCAAATTCCTGTCCAATTTGCTGCTTTAGAGCAGCGTTGTCCTCAGCCAGCTCTTTGTTCTCGATTTTCGAGTTGAAAAGGGCTGTTTGGAGGGCGTGCAAAGCGACCGCATCACTTCACTGGTTACCTGTAAATTTTAAGGCGTATGTTTCGTGCGAATAATCCGCACGTCAATATTTTTTTCGAACCCTGGTTTTCATTACAGGTTCTTTCACACCGACCGCGCATGTTACGCGGCAAAAATGGGGCACAATTATTTTTTCAGAGTGAGGTCGATTTTTTTTTATTCGCCCGGCGAATAAACGCATTAACCAATCATGCAGCGTGAAAAGGAGGTACCGTACGTCACAACCCCCACGTCAGAACACCATGACAGCTGTTTCCCATAACGAGACTGTGGCGGCAAAGTCTCGGGCCCGCCAGTCTCTCACAGGGAAAAAAAAAGTTTTTTTTAAACAGCATTTCACTGTCTTTGCTCTCATCTCTGCCAGTCAGCCCCTCCACCTGCCGTCTCTCTGGCGTGCGGTCACACTGCACGTACATGGACACACACACGGACACACACACACGGACACAGTAGACAACCTGTGTCTCTCACCAAAGATGGTTTAGAAATGGCAATAGAGTGTGTTTGCTCTCACCATCTCTTGACTTTTATATACTGTCAGGACAGTGATCAGATATTAATCAGTGATCAGACAGTGAGCTGCTGTGTTAAGTAAAGTTGGTAACAAGACAACAGTGGCGTAGCGAATAAGTGAGGGATAATTAACTCATTGAGTGCCATTGACGTCTATGGACGTCAATCAAAATCCAACTCTTGAGTGCCATTGACGTCCATAGACGTCAAATGCACTTTTCTGCGGCTGGTAAATGGGGACGCTCTCGCGCACACTGTAATTTTGGGGCTTCTGGGATGTGTAGAACGAAGAAGACTGTAGATCAGAACAAGAAGTGAAGAGGAAGGAGAAGACTAGCGCGATCGGTACAGAGATAAAAAAAAGTTGGAAAAAGTTTCTATTTCTAGAGAAAAACGACGGGCAGAGCCTGGAACAAGTGTAACGTGGAGCTGGAGGAAGCTTAGCCACGGATGCTGTTAGCATAGCTCCAGCATGAAGTGATCGGAGGAGGCAGGAAAAGTAAACTCATCTAGATGATCAGCACCGAAATGCCGAAGCGAAAGCGGATCAGTTTCACCAGTTGCTGTCTAACCGACGTGACGACGAACTGAGAGATCAGCGCGGTGCGTCGCTGCCGCGGCCGCGTCCAGCAAAGAGGCTGAAGACGCCATGACGTCTCCCTCCCTACTTCAGAGACGATGCAGCAGGAGGAGAAGGAGGGGGGGAGAGGGGAGGGAGTGGAGGGGGAGGGGGGCGTAGGAGAGGCAGCAACTGCTCGTACTTGTATTTTAGTTGTTGTTGTTGTTTTGTCTTTTTTTTTTTTTTTGGGGGGGGGGGGGTGAAAAAAACATGTGAAATGAAATTTTCAGATGTCTTGCATATTTTTGAAGCCAAAATTAAAACGGATAAATCACTATTTTTCTATTCAACTTAAGATAAATTAAGAATGGAACAAGGTACAAACAAATGGTTTTTTCCCTAGTTAAATAGAGAGTCTCCTCTTTCCTTTGAGCTGTTTGGTGTTTTCAGAGTCATAGTACAAAATACTCTCTGGGTCTTGACATATTACTCAGAATGCCCCAAAACGCTGGCACCTGGCACTGACCATTTTATAAAAGGTCTGGCACTCAATGAGTTAACACATTGAAGACATGACGTGGAGGCAAAGAACAACCTGTCGCAAAGCGAAACTTTGGAATATAATTGTCGCATCGGTCACATATTTGTGTCACCGCCAGTGTGAATGGTTTTGATGCGAAATATTCGCCGCTGAATATTTCGCAATTTCATGTCGTTTATTCGTTACATCCGCGGTGTGAAAGGGCCTTTAGAATTGATTTTAGGGTTTTACTGCTAGTTTTTAAAGCCTTAAACAGTCAGGCTCCTGGCTTAATGGTGACATGCTAAAATCCCATGAGCCTGACTAGACCGAAGCCTGAGATCTTCCAGCAGGGCCCTCTAGAGGTACCTAAACTCCCCTGGTCACTAAAGGGCTGATTTGCTTTATGCTCTCAAAAATATGATAAATCAGACTTGTCTTGAAACAACAACAATTTATTAAAAGCATAAAATTATCAACGTAAATTGTGGTCACATTATCACATAGCATTACATTGGAGTCTCGCCTCACCAAAAATGGATAACAAGAACAAGAATTCTTCCTTTTATTCCACACCGTAACCAGTAGAATTAAGATCTTGAGTTCTTTATGAAGGGTTCAGACATCTGTTGATCTGCTGTGATTCATTTGTCTGAAACAAGAAGATATGAACATTAGAGAATAAAGAAGTCACCACATCATGTCACATTTACACCCATCTTTAAAATATATTTTGGGTAACTGGACTGCAATCAGCTTTACCACATGACAGTTAAGACTAAATGACACATTGAAAATATAATGTGATCTGACCAGGCAAACCACATTCAGAGGTGGTCAGGGGAAGCAATATGACAACATAGAACATGTATCAACACAGTTGGCTCACCAATTCAACTTAGTTAGATCTATAATTGTGTGCAACTGTTTAAAACCATCAAGGTAGTAGCAAAGGAGCTAGCAGCCATTAGCCAGTGGTATAAATCAACATTTTCCACTTGTGCTGCTGACATATAATTGTAGAAGATGAGTTCTTCCCTGGCTTTGAAAAGCAAACAAACACATTGGGCTCTAATTTTGCAAACCAAGCGCAGTGCAAGTGCACCATGCCAACAGGGTGTGTCCACGTGCACTTTGCAAGTTTTGTGCACCACACACCCCGGCGCAAGTACTCCACTTTCCCACCTCCGTCCCTCCCACCGGCACAAGTGGAAAAGAGGGAGGAGAGAAGGTATGAGTGGGTTTAACACAGCCGAGTCAGATCTTCACCAATCAAATGAGCTCCTCTCCTCACCTTTAAATGCGCTGCAGTGAGGTGCACTGCAATTTTGTCATTTTATATTCCAACATGGACGAAGGAGACAGCCAAACATTTTCTAGTGAGGAAACTGATGTTTTGGTCCAGGAGGTCCAAGCTCACAGTGGCCGAAAATATGGTAACACAAACAGACCTCCACAGACTGATGAAGCAGAAGTAGTCTGGGAGAAGGTCTATCGCTAATCAGGTTTACCCTGATACACTGAGAACTGGTGCCCAGTGTAAAAAAAACCCCAAAACAGACACTTTTTCCCACAAAAAAAGACACTCACATTTAGTAACCTATATTTAAACCCCTGTAACAAAGATGGGTAGTGTGCACAGATCACAATATAAACAAATACCATGCATAACATGGTCAAGGATGCATCGCCGGGCTCCGTGGTCTGGCCTCTTGTTGGCGAGCGTCTCTCTTTTTCTGTGCCTGACATTCTGGAAACCTGTCTGTGAGGTTTTGGTGACGTGTGGACACTGCCAGCCAAACTACCACTAGACCGGCTGTGCTGAAAGTAGACCAGGTTGGAGCTGGTGAGCTTTCAGCACGAACAATATGAAAAACACATTTTTGAGTGGAGGGGGAAAATCGATAGACTTGGCACTGGCAGGCAGTGACGCCTGGGTCAGGGCTTCTTTGGTTCAGCACCGCAAACGTAATAGCTATTACATTTGTGGGAAATTGCGTGTTATCGTTTGTAGTTTGTGGGATTATTACATTAAAGCCCCAGTATGTAGCCTAACTTATTTGGCTTTTTATTAGCAAAAATCAAATATTGCTTTCATAATTACGTATTTCACTGAAGTCGAATCACACCTGCATACAAATGAAAGTTTTCTCGTACCTTAGAATGAGTTGTTACAAGTCGTTACAAATACATAAGTGGGCGACGCACCGAACCGAGGCGGCCATGTTGCATCGTGACCATAGGTAACCACAGAAACTGAGCGGAGCTGTCGGCTCGGCCTGTTAAAACTGTCACCACTGTGTAGTGTGAGGAAGGACGGAGGCACTGATGTTGCATTCAGGTGCAGTCAGGCAGACGGCCGTCGGCAAACCAACCAGATGTCATTTTATTCGACGAGACGGTAAAACGTGGGTCAGGTAAAGCAATGCGACATCACCATGACAACATATTGTCATGCCTGTATTGTTTTGTCTCGTGCTGGCGGACCACTTGTTTACATAGACGCTTGGTTATCCTGTTACATGCAGCGTCTGTTGTCTGTCTGACATCTGCCCGATTTCACATGAATGCATCAAGAATACATTCAGATATGCAACCGCACCGCTAGATGGGGGGAATTCCTACATATTATACCTTTAAAACCTGCCGGTTGTTTTTACGTTTGTGGACATTATTAAATTGGTGGGGCCTTACAGGCCTGAAGAGTTTTTATAAGCACTGTAGGCTTACATACACTTTGGATAAACTAATTATCATGCTCCCACAGTGTGTTGTTCACACAGCTTGTCACATGACTTTTGGCTCATTGTACTGCTCACTCACCGCAGTTCTTCCTTCAGCCTGACCAGTTTGTCAGACTGACGATGATTCTTCACCTGAATGGGATTGTTGGGGACGAACCAGGCTGCTATAAACTTACACACCACCACGACATGCTGAGGAAAAAAAAGTACAGTACATTTGATTTAAGACAACTCATAGATTCAGATGATCAACGCTGCCTCATCACCATCTGGAGTACAAACCTCAAACAGGATGACGAAAGCAAAACGCACGGCCAGGACCAACCAGAACTGAGACGTCAGGTGGTAGTCCTCACTGCTCCTGTAGTCTCTAAAGCTGCACACATGAGGCAGTTTGTCCTGTTTATCGCATTTCAGATCAACTATGCAACATGTTTGGACAGAGCTGAATAAGAGTAAAGTTTGTCTCACCTGCACTGTGTGACATTGAATCCATCGTCTGTGCTCATTTGCTCCGTACGGAAGTGACTACTCAACGCCGTGGACAGAGTGTCATTAATGTAGCCCTGCATGCACCTGCAGCAAAAACAATAAAAACAAACAATGAAACACCAAACATGAACCCCTCTGCTGGCTCGTCATGTTTGTAGCATCTAAAACATGACTGACTGTGTGTCAGAGCGTCCATCAGCACATGGGCCGTAACGGTAACGATAGACAAGGCGTGGAATAAAGTCCGATGTCACTCCAATGACCAGTCCATTGGCAATGACTGCCAACACGCCGATGGCCTCCAACACCTTCGTCCATATGCCTGCAAAGAGCACACACAACTGTTATACACTTCTGCTTGAAGACTGTACAGCACGCACTTGTACACAGAAGACAGTATTAGCACACACACAGTAAAGTGTATTGAAATAGAAAGAGTGTATAAAAACAAATTTTCATGGTGTAAAAATCGATAAGAAACCTTTTTGGAAGCCACATATAAATAATGTGATAACTAAGATGTCAAAAACCATTGCTATATTTTATATTACAAGACATATCCTAAACCAGAAGTCATACGCACTGTATTGTTCTCTGCTACTTCCATATGACCTATTGCACCGAGATATGGGGTAATGCATATAAAACCAACACTCATCCTATTTTTAAGTTGCAAAGAGAGCTATACGAATTATAAATCGATCAAATTTTACAGAACCAACGAATGTACTCTTTGTGGTGTTTCCGAAAAACCCAAACAAGAACTAATATTTAACAACATTGTGTTTCTGTTAGAGGTAACCTGTGGAATAGCTGTGGTGATGAATTTGGCTTTTTATTAGCAAAAATCAAATATTGCTTTCATACAAATGAAAGCTTTCTCGTACCTTAGAATGAGTTGTTACAAGTCGTTACAAATACATAAGTGGGCGACGCACCGAACCGAGGCATCGCCTTTTTTACGTTGAGTGGCAACGTGACCGTAGGTAACCACGGAAACTCAGCGGAGCTGTCGGCTCGGGGAGAAAGTTTTCCAGGTAGCGGCTGTTAAAACTGTCACCACTGTGTAGTGTGAGGAAGGACGGAGGCACTGATGTTGCATTCAGGTGCAGTCAGGCAGACGGCCGTCGGCAAACCAACTGGATGCCATTGTACTCGACGAGAGAAAGACGGTAAAACGTGGGTCAGGTAAACAATACGACATCACCATGACAACATATTGTCATGCCTGTATTGTTTTGCCTCGTGCTGGCCGACCACTTGTTTACATAGACACTTGTTTATCCTGTTACATGCAGTGTCTGTTGTCTGTCTGACGTCTGCCCGATTTCACGTGAATGCAACATCAAGAATACGTTCCAATATGCAACGGCACCACTAGATGGGGGTAAATCCTACACATTATACCTTTAAAGAATATACAAATCTGTTATGAAAGCTGAATGTCTGTTTTGTTCTGAAGACATATGGTGTAACTTAGACCATGTAGTTTAAAATTTGCCTTGTTGAAGATGTTTTCATTTTTTTGTTCTTTGTTTTTTTTCTCTCCCCTCTTCTTTTTTTTGGTAAAAAGGGTAGGCATAATAAGCATAAGCTTCAGCCTACACCTTTTCAAATTAGCTCCATTCCTCATTGTATTTTGTTTATATTAGAAGTAAATCTCATTTGTTGAGAAGGGGTTAAATGCTAATCGAATTAACTGAACTGAACTGAACTTACAGTACACATACCTGTTACATACACCATATTGACCATGTTGTTACACACATACACCAACAGTAGTTTTACAAACACACACCTGTACATCTGGTATATGAAACCTACTTCCCTCCTTGATGTAACAGATAGTAAGCTATTACTGTATATAAAACACATTTATATAAAAGTGACTTCACACAGCTTTACACATTACACATCAAACATTAAGACAGTGTGACATCCTGTGACTAGTAATTGTTCTCAGAACTTATTTCACTGCAGTGCTCACTCTCAGCTGAAGGTGTGGCTGCAGTGTTTCTGGTTTAACAGCAAAATGTTGGGCAGGTGTCTGGTGTGTTTACATCTCTGCTTCAGTGATGAGAAATTAGTGCTGTATCAGTCCACTCCACACAAAACTCTTTCGCTCATATATTAACAGACACGCAGCTCACCGATGTCGTTAGTCTTCCTGGGAACCAGCCGGCGTTCCAGAGAGACCATTTTGATGGCGTCCAAACGGATCTCAAAGATGTTGTTGACCAGGGCCAACAGGGGAGCAAGAGGGAACGCAGCCACAAATATCGTCGTGAAACTGAACTGGACAACTGGAGCACAGTGAGAATATTATATTCTATGTAATGTTTAGTTTTGTCATCATATGGTGCAAAAAGCAAAACATTTTCGTCTGTATTGAATATCAGATATGAGCATGTGTGTGCACATATCAGTCAAAAGTTTGGGGACACACCTTATATATATATACTGTATATATATATAAAAAACTTAACAGTTCCATATAGTATATATATACACATGTACAGAGGGGAAAATAAGTATTGAACACGTCAACATTTTTCTCAGAAAATATATTTCTAATAGAGCTATTGACAAGAAATTTTCACCAGATGTCGGCATCAACCCAAGTAATGCACACATACAAAGAAATCCAAACATTAATGTCCATAAATTAAGTAATGTGTAATAAAGTGAAAAGGTACAGGGAAGAAGCATTGAACACATGAAGAAAATCAGTGCAAATATTATCAGTGCTGATATTACTTTGCACTGATAGGGGACAGGATAACTTTCTAAATACTGACAGACTCCAGCTGCTTTCTTGGCTTTCCAAACCTTTTTGCCCCTCCTTTTCTTCATGTGTTCAATACTTCTTCCCTGTGTCATTTCACTTTATTACACATTACTTATTTTATGGACATTAATGTTTGGATTTCTTTGTATGTGTGCATTACTTGTCGACATCTGGTGAAAATTTCATGTCAATATCTCTATTAGAAATATATTTTCTGAGAAAAATGTTGACGTGTTCAATACTTATTTTCCCCGCTGTATATATATACTGTACATATATAGGGAACTGTTACATATATATATATATACATATATACACATATATATATACATATATAGGGAACTGTTAAGTTGTGATGGTCAGGATACAGAGTGTGGACCTACCCATCTCCAGGAACTCATTGAACAGGCTGAAGGCATCTGTGTTAGCCAGGTGGTAGTTACGAAGCCAGTCCCGAAGTTTGCATATGTCACATGGTTCAACACATCCCTGTTCATCACGACAGGCCTTCCTGTAGCAGTTGCCACACTTTCTCTCCAGCTTCTTTGCAGTGTTTTTTCTCAAACAGCTCTTCAACCAGCTGAAAAACACAAAGTCTGATGAGTCTGACGTGTTTTTATTGGGTTAACAGGACTGACACTACTTTGGTCTTAACATTAATGCATCAAAGGCTGTTACTTCTTAATTCTGAGGAGATTGTCTTTTGTATTGTCAATATTGACAACAAAACAAAATTGCTTAAGAAAAAAAAAAGATTGCTGGAGAAGATGAACAAAACATCAGGGAGTATTCTGTCAACATTGCATGAAAACACTTACGGCACTGTGAACTCAAAGATGTTGTTGAGAACCTGTTTGAGCAGCATGATAACAGCCATCTGGATGAAAAGGTCTGTCAAACAGCCACTGGGATGGCACTAAAAGACACACACAACACATCTGAGGGTTATTAGTGTGATAAAGACCTGCTGTGTGAATGTTTCAACAGTAAGTTCATCTCCTCCTCACCTCCTCCAGTCTCCACCGAGCGATGCGCACATAGTTTCCTGGATGACCATTTATCCTGTGAGAGAACATCAATTTCATATCAACAATCTACAATTTAAATGTAAGAGTTAAGCACAGGTTAACATGGTGACAGGATATCCTGATGGATTATAAAGAGAGCCATTTCAAGAAATGGTGAGGAAATTCAGATATTTATATCCTCATCTTTCTTTTCTTTTTAAAATATATTTTTTGGGCTTTTCATGCCTTTAATGGATAGGACAGTAGAAAGACAGGAAATGAGGAGACAGAGAGAGGTGGAATGACTGCGGGACTGCAGATGGAAATTAGCTTTAGAGCTATCTGGCATATTTACATATTGTATGTCCATGAACATGCAGAGTCCCGTTACAAATAAATAAATAAATAAATGAAAAATGAAATGACTTGCAGCAAAGGGCCACCGGTGGAATCGAAACAGGGCAAATGACCAAAGGTACATAAGAATTTAGCTGTAATTACTTGTAATTATTATGTGACAATAAAGTAAACTTGAACTTGAACTTGAACACTGCGGTGAGAACGATAGCCTCTGTATATGGGGCCTGGTCTAGGCAAGGCAAGGCAATTCTATTTGTATAGCCCATCAAACAGCTTGTCTCAAAGGTCTTTACACAGCATCATAACAACATCCTCTGTCCTTAGACCCTCGCATCCACTGAGGAAAAACTCACAGAAACACTTTTAACAGGGAAAAAAGTTGGAGAAACTTTCCCACCTCCGTCCCTCCTACCGGCACAAGTGGGAAAGAAGGCATGAGTGGGTTTAACACAGCCCACTCAGATCTTCACCAATCAAATGAGCTCATCTCCTTTACATGCACTGCTGTGAGACGCACTGCAATTTTGTCGTTTTATATTTTGTCATGGACGAAGGAGACAGAGACGCCAGACGGCCAAACTTCTCCCAGGAGGAAACTGATGTTTCGGTCCAAGCTCACAGTAGCTGAATATAGTATAATGGTAAATAATATCACTCTACATCTCTATGTTTTGTTGAGAGATGAGGTTAGGTTTGAGGCCACAGGTGCTCCTGTATCTGTGGTCAATGACTAAAAAAACTGAAAAGAAGAATATGTATTTCACAAGCCATTATTATAATCCTCCTGAAACAAAACCAGTCAGCTTTTTACCTTCCCAGGAAGAAAGCCACATAGAAGAGTGAAGAGAAGAGAGTGAAGAACTGGAAAGTGAACATCTTGACTGTGAAACTTCTCTCTGTGGCAGCAAATGAGTTTGTCTTCTCTGAAAACACACATACACAAAAGAATACATTCATGCAACAAATAAGATATTTGACAAAATACGTTTGAAGTAATACATAACTAGACTTATAATGTGTTGTTTTCTGTTAATGGTAAAAACAATAGCATTTATTTACTAGTGGTTTCAAATAATGTAATCAAGTATAAAGGCACTCACCTATTTCGCACAGCTTGAGGGAAACCCATCGGTTTACCTAGAGATGGTTTAAATCAGGACATTTAAGATTTCATAGTTTTTACATTATTGGCAGGTACAGTTTTAGAGGAGTGAGGATCTCTTGTTGTCAATGCATTAGACATTTGTTGAGACCATTTGTTTCCGTTATTTTGGCCTTGGGGTCATCACAGTTCAACAGTTCACAGTTTAATTATACATGCTGTCATATTCTAAGTTGCATAAATATTCACAGTAACAGGTCTACACCACTAAAGAGTAAGCACTAATTATACTGACTCAAAAATCACCACATGAAAATATACATGGCATTGTTTTGTATTGGTGTGCCTGAGGTAGAACATGGTGGAGGAAACATACCCGTGTCATGATCTGAATAGTGACATAGTGCAGCACAGCTCCCAGCATCAAAGCCACAGTGTTGGCATGGTCTTTGATAAACTCCCAGCTAGCCTCAGACATCATTGGCGCCGCCACAATTCGAAACACCACCAGAGCCTGAGTGAGCCCGATGATCAGCATCAGCTGGAACACAAACAAAGACTGACTGTCCATCCACACTTTTTGTGTCATCTTCTTTTGATCTCAGTTACGTGAAGCTGTTTGATGCATTCCATCTGTATTAGCACTGCACATTTTGTGAATATTGCTGTGAAAGTCAGTAATCTGTGATCTGTGCACATTGTTTGTCACAAAGATGCTTGCCCTTATGGTGGATGTGGATGTGGAATTACAGGAAGTGAGTTGAGTTGTGGTGCAAAGCAGGGGAGAATCTATGATTTATGTGGAGTTATATCTGTATGGAGGTTTTTACTATATTCAAGAGAGTGTAATATCAATTTAACTGCATGATTTATTGATTTCACTTTCAGATTTTGAAATAGTGTCACTCAAAACCCTGCCTTCACACTCAAGTAGCATCTGCTTGTGCTCAAATTTGCTCTGTTCCTGGTCAAACTGTATGCTTGCACTCAGTTATATATAGTTGCTATAGTTATATAGATCTTCTCTGCACTCACAAAACTGCTGCTTTCAGATTTCTCTGCTTTTTGCCCAATATCCCAGTGCCAGACCAATAGAAGGCCAGGTGTACAGATGACCACTCAGATTATCCCTGGCTCCTTGGGGGCGCATTCACTTGACTTCTTCCCAAATATATGCAGAGACCCCAAGTTTTTCCCTTGATTTATGCACCTGTGCATTCATTAAAATAGCTGCTTATAGTATAATAATAGCCACATGGCATAGCACTCCTCATCACTGTGGTAGGAGAGGACCACACCGCCTGTGTCACATGGAGTGGATATTTAGCACAACTCTGGCTGAAATTGATATGGCTGACAAAGTCAAGAACCTCAGGTAAGTTATTTCTACTCAAATGTTGCTTTAACTTCTTTCAAATTGATTGATCAAGTCATACTTGTTCCAGGCTGAACAACAGTACTGGAGGAGCTTTCAGACGGTGTCAGAGTATGTGTGTCTTACCATGAGCGTAACCAGGATGAGGACCAGAGTGCTGCGCAGGTAGGAGTGTCTGAACTGGTTGGTTGTGCAGTTTGGATCACTGACTATTTTCAGAATCAATTCTTCCTGTCAAAACACACAAAGGCTGAGATTAAAGGGACACAAAGTGGTGTAGCTCTGGCTGCAAATGCATACATTTTAGAGTTGTATAATCCTGGTCAACTACATACTATAAGAACTTTATATACGTGAATAACTACACTCTCAGAAATAAGGGTTCTTCTAGAGGGTCTGAGGTTCTACTCAAAACCATTTGCTTCTGAAAAACCCCTTTTTTTTTTGAAGAAAAGATTTTTCAAGGGTTCTTGGTAAAACCTGGGGTTCCAGTAAGAACTGTTTTGATCCAGAGAACCCTTTTTGGAAGAATGAGTTCTTCAAAGACTGTTAAAAGCGTGGGTATAAGATCCTGTGCCACCAGGAACACACTTCCTGATTACATTTACTAATAATGACACAAAATAAAATTCCTTGTGATTACAGATACAAATACTTTTCACATTTATCCGTTATTTAAAAAACAAAAAAACAAACTTTTCTTCTACAGATCTTGTTGATCAAACAGTAACATACTTGCCACAAGTGGGATTTGAACTCCAGCCTCCCTGTCTAAGGTCAGTGGCATTACCCACTGAGTTATCCAGCTGGTTTTGTTGAACCATCTGGTCCACCATACTATTATTTTACATTACACCTTCTGATTATACTTAGTAATAATGTCAGTCCTATAACTGAAACGTTGTGCTACCACTTTATTTTCACAAAATATCCATTATAGGAAAGCAAGCTCTTCATCTGCAAATCTTGTTGACCCAGGGAAAGAGTAACTGTGACTGGGATTCAAAGTCAATACCATTACCCACTGAGCTAGTTCAAGTTCAAGACATCTTTGCTGTCCCCAAGAGGCAATTTGTGGTGCAGCCAGCAGCAAAAACATAGAAATACAGAGACAACAGTGCTTATTTTTTTATTGCTTGCTGAATTGTTGTGTGGATTAGTGACCGACAATTCTACTCATGTATTTGTCTCCTCCTCATACTTTGCCTTTCCATGCATGGACCGCTGCCGTACCCTGCTGACTGGCTTAGCAAGTGACAACTCAAGTGCGGCTTCACAACTCGACTAAGTTCAGTGATCGAGGAAGGTCTTTGGTGTCAGAGATTACAAGTTTTGCCTTAACTGATGCAAATGCACACTGTAATGCTGACTTTCAGGCTGCAGCGCAGGGGATTGTTGAACCCTGGGTAAAGCTGAGGTTTGGTGTGTTGGGCCTGGGAGCTGGCCACCCTGCTGGCTGCCATGTGGAAGCTAAGTTTCCCCATGGATTGCACCCTATGGTCATCCAGCATTTGTTGTGTTGACTGTACTGTATATACAGTTTAATTATTTGTGAGCTTTACCTCTTCTTCACACCAGTCATAGACTTTCCACTCAGAAACATGTCTGGCTCGATGTCTCTTCCACAGCTCCAGGAACAGAGTAGCTGAGAACACAGACATGAATGAAAAGAAGAACTCCTCAGTACGTCACATTATTGTTAGTGTTCATATTACATTATGCATCACATCAGACCAGACATCACCGATTAGAAACTCACCCCAGATTGCCATGAACATAGCAAAGGCCACAGTGCCTTCGTTGTCAAATAAATGGCTGATCTGTGTAGATACAAACATACCATGGATGACACAAGGAGGGAAGATTAAAAATAATTTATCACTAGGGATGTAACGATATCAAAATGTAACAATATTACGATACCTCAATAACAAGTCCATGGTACGATATTGGTTGCAGTATTGTAAGGCGTGTCGCAATATCAAAATCTTGGTCAAACTAAAACAGTTTATCTGCCTCCCTCCTTCCTCTACCCACCCTCACCTGCCTGCCCCCACCTCCCTCTCTCCCTCCCTCCCTCCACATCTGCAAAGCCTCTCTAAAGGCTCTAGCCCTCATACCTGCTACTTGGTACTTTTTTGGTAACACCTCAGCCCGGGTTCCAAGCGGGCAGAGGTGATACAAAAACGTGATGTCAACCGACTGCCTTCCACTGATTGGCCAGAGCGTCGTCACCGGAAGAGTCGCGAGCGCGACGTCCGACACGAGAATCAAAACCGCTAATTAAATAAAATAATAAAAACACACCAACAGCAACGCCCACTGATCTGTACTGAGATGTCTCCCAATCGTCTCTTGCACTAAAACTACAGTTTTTGCCAGAAGCACCATCATTTTATTATCGTCCGCCATAATATCAAGACACTTTTCTTATTGCGATATCGCAATACTGCCGCTACCGTTACATCCCTATTTATAACATAGATCAAAAGCAGGAAATAAACTACTTTATATAGCTGCTGTTCTTTTCAATGAACCACTGAAAATTAATCCCGATGTTAAGTTACAGCAGCTTGTTGAAAACAATTGATAAATAGAAAAAAATTACAGTGATGCTTCACCTTAGCGTAGAAGCAGGTGTCGGACAGCCGCCATACAGGACACCGGGCGGTATCACAGCGAGGACACATGATGATGCTGGAGTTACACACTTCTTTACTGAGAACAACACAGATACAAAGATTAATGGGAATAAAAGGTGAGTCACATGGTGATGAATCAGCTGTTGCTTTTCTGGCCAAAGATAATGAAAAGAAAGGGACAGCTTCTCATGGCTCTCCTTAAGTCAAATATGTTACCACAAGAAAGTCTTACTCTTTCAAATTCTCAATATTAAATTCAAGTTATGTTCAAACAACAGAATATTTACTGACTTGCAATTAACTCACATGAGAAGGTTGGTGTTAAAAAAGGCAAGTCCATACAGGAACACCAGAGAGCCCAGAGCAGCAGCTGGAACCAACAGCTTGGTGTACCAGCCCAGCCATAGGTAGTAAAGAGCCACCTTCTCTCCAAAGTAACATCTACAGGGAGAGCACAGACACAAGAACAGTTTAATACACAGTGACTGTCTCATGTTTTATTGTTGTACAACATGTCTTCACAGATGAGAAGCAAGACTCCATGACCCCCAGTCAACACCAGAAATGAGCCCTGTGCTCTTTGCGGCAACTCTTGGGTTTCTCTCTGTAATTTGATTAATTGATTAAAATATACATTATGATTTGGCGCTATAAATATTCGATTTTAGGGAAATTATCTCCAGAAATACATAGGAGACAGTAGAGACACACAGTAGGAGAGACACAGCCCGAGGGGGAACCAGGAACCCCCTTGATGCACCGCGTACGTGCATGAAAAAACAAGTATGTCGCACCGAATGCACCCCGCTATGGCTTCGCTTTGGGTTGTGAGCACACATGACGCGCATCTACATTGAAAGTGTGTCACAACACTACATCTGAACGCCACTCCATGCACTTAGTGAGGTGACATATTATCAAGGCAGTTCCAAGGATACAACATAAAACTAAACTTTTTTATTTTATTTTATTTTTTACAATCAACCCATAATGTAAACTGTTTCTGTAGCTGAATGGAAACCATGTTTACGATCTTAACAGATCATTCTACACCACAGGTCTTTACACTTCCAACACTCTGGTTTCAAGTTCAAGACAACTACAGTATGTAGAGTTCTCAACGGGCCTGGAAATTAAAGCCCAACCCAATCTGACCCGTGTTGAAGCTGAGACCCGAGGCGCCGTGACTCACTAGCAAATAAAAAAAATAGCCTGGCCTGATGCGTCATTTTTGATTTCTAACACAGGCACACTTGAGAATACTAGTGATGATGGCATGATGGTCAAATTATTTTCTATACAATGACGTAATGAAACTTGAATGAAATACCTAATTGCATGAGAACCGTGGACCATTAAATCACTTTCTACCAGGGATGACGATGGAGGTTGACTGGCTGATCATCTCAGGAATGTATATATGTATAGCCTGTGAATATGGTATATACATGTATCTATGTTCAGCCCAAACCAGCGCATTTGGTTGGGTTGGTCGGGTTGGCCCGGCCCATTGAGAACTCTACAACTTGTCGCTCTCCCCCTCCAGATTATCAGGTGAATTCACTGACTTGACATCGCTGACCGGCTGTCCCGTAAACAGAGCTGTCCATCGAGCCCACTTCTTCTTCAGCTCCTTTTGCTTCTTACTCTGAGAATAATGTAAAAGATTGACAGGTATCAGAATCCAGGTGTCTTTGGCATAATATATTTTCAACAATATATTTTACTGTTGTGTATAGGCTATATCCACTTTTACAACACTAAGCATCTTTGGTAAATATGAATTCAGTACATCTAATCTGATGTTCATGTTGTAGTTGGTAAACACTGATCAGCTGTGTCATTTAGTAAAATGTAAATATCATCCTGGCTTCAATGACAACAGACAATTCATTTTAAAGGGACATCAGGACAACAGCATTCAGTTAAAGATAGCCTCACTTCATGAAGGCAGAACACAGTTTCGAAGACATCTTTCTTCAGCAGTTCGTCCAGGTTCTCTGTGAGAAGAAAAGAACATGTCAGTTATCGAGGTCCATTGACATGGACGATTATTATTCATGGTTTCCTAACTATATGTATGAAATGTTACCTCCTGTGTTGATGAAAGTCTGATGAAGGATAAAATCGACAATCCGGATTCTGGAGAAACAACAAAATGTTTATATACACATTACATTCCTGCATATTTTTTTGTGTGTTTTTCACATCTGTGTTATTGTGCTGCTCTTACAGTCTCGAGTTTTTCATGTTTCCAAAACACACTGAACAATGTGTTGTGCTTTTATACCACTGGGGAAGCAATTTCCCAATCCAAATCCACAGACCTCAATTCAATCAATTCAATTTAATTAATTTCAATTCAATTCAGTTCAAACCTTTATTGTCCATCATCAAGTGCAACAAAAACACTCCATACATAAAACTCACATTGGAACCCATGATACATAAAATGATTTTATGTATCATGGGTTCCAATGCAAGTTAAAATCACATAAAAGAAGGTGCAGCTTGTCCTAAAAACAGTATCTAATTTGCTTTGTTTAAAATGCAGACTTCAGAGGGAATAAAAGAGTTTTTATATATCTCTTTTTGGCCAGAGGAACCCTGAAATGGCTGCCTGAATAAAGGCTGGAACGAGTGGTGAAGGGGATGTGAAAGCTCCTTGGTGATGCAGTCTGCTTTCCTTTGTACTGCACAACTGTAAAGTTCTGAAAGTTGCAACTGAGAGGTGGGCTACCAGTGACTTTCGATGCTTCTGGAGAGTTTTATCCTGCTTTTTTCTGTGAGAAAGTTGTATCATGCAATGTTGAATGTGATGACTAACTCAATAGGTCTCTTTCATGAAACATGAGCAGCACAGATTTGTGTGTAAACCGTGTGCAGCAGAAATTTACGTGGATTTCCGCATTCATCAATCTTTTCGTAGCTACTCACAAAATCTACACCTGCTCCTGACTGTGTGTAGCGCTTGTGTGACAAACGATTAGAAATATTTGGAGAGAGAGACGTTTTAGGGATCGGACACGCATGAACACGTCAAGGCTCCATCTAATGATGAATAATCTGATGTAAAACCGGAAAAACTTTTATTCCATAAATGTGCAGCTGATATGCGATGCAAAGTGTGTTGCTACACGTTGCTACACGCCATCCTGCGCAATAGCGCAGTTGGCACCGGTTTGGATCTGTGACAGACGGCTGGTTTATCTGCATATACAGTATAACCTGCCTATACAACTTCATGTGTTGATACAACCATGCTCCTCTACAGCTGAGGCTGTGAAGAGCCTCCTCCTCCCGTGGCTGCTGTAGCTCTGTAGTTAATATGTGTTTTTTGTTTTTTTTCCATGTTTCATATCAAACTATTCTGACTTTACTTCTTATCTGTTACTTCCCTACTTGCCTTTGATTGACCTGTCCCAGTCACACCACGACCAATAAAAGAGAATTAAATATTTTTTCTGGACTCCTCTTCACCCAAAATGACTTCGATCCCCGATCTCTCCCTTTTTTTTCTCTCTCTCCCTCTTTCCTTGTTTGCATCATGATCTCAGGTGGACAGGATGCACCTGCCTCCTTATATGGCTATTCATGGGTGGAGATCTATGCAAATTGCTGATCACCGGGGGCGTGCAGTTAATTTACGATGGGTGGGCATTCATGATCTTACACACGTGCTTACGGTCAAATCTGAGATTCCCGCAGCGTTCATGAATCTGGAGTAGAGTTTTAGTAGCGTGTGCAAATCTACACACAGATTTATACGTTTCATGAATGAGACCCAATGAGTGACCGGTATACTGCTAAAAGTCCTCAGTAAAAAGGACAGGTGGTGGTCTATGTCAGTGCCCAAGTACCTGAAAACACTGACCTGCTCCACCACCTGCCCTTGCATCTTCAGCCAACCCCCATCCCCCATAGAGGGGGTGAGCGTTGTCAGGTGTCTGGCTCCCCCTCAACACAGCTCTTTGGTTTTTAAAGTCCCCCTCCCGCGAGCCTTTTTGGTCATTTTAAAACCAGCTCATTAGCAATGCACCTCTGGAGGGTGGGCGGAGACTGCGCTGCTTTGCACCCGCCCAGCCACCTCCTCGCACCCCACCCCCCGCTCGCTGACAGCTGGACACTGTACAATTACAGATTCAGCGCGTTTAGCGTAAAACTGCACACTGGGATTCAATCCCAGACTGGAACATAGTCCTTGCTCATGGTGCAAGCTGCTCTACCAGGTGAGCTATACCTGTTATACCTTGACAGCTACACCGAGCTGTCAAGCCTTTCACCTCTGAGCCAGATGAAGAACGGGGCGGGAGCTTGTAGCACTAGTGCCCTCCCCTGGAGCTGTGACACGTCAACTCCAGTCTCCCTGAAACGGCCAGTTTGCGTCTGCCATTGGTTCACAGCAATTTGAAGGCAGAAAAACTCAGAAATGCAATTTTGCACTTCCTTTTCTGCTGATATGTGCTCTAACACAAGAAAAATGCCACAAGAACATGTGAAAAGCACAAAAAACACGATTTTCATGGGAGCGGGTCTTTAAAAAGTTTGATACCAGTGTGCTCGCCTGCAACCAGGAGGTGAGGAGTCTACATATGTGGACAGATAGTGTTCATCTGTTAGACAGACCACCAAGGCCATGTCATCCGCATATTTTAAGAGAGTCAGTCCGTTGTTATTGCAGGTCAGTTCATTTGTAAAAAAATAGAAAAGAGGATAGGTGGTAAAACACAACCTTGTGGGAACCCAGTGTTTAAATCCATGCTGCTAGATTTAAAACCATTGAATTTAACATGCTGGGGCCTGTCTGATAAAAAGTCCTTAATCCATAGAACCAGTTTTGTATCAACTTGTCATGGCTGAATGTGGTGTTTATGTTTACTGCATTAAAAGGTGATGAGAAGTCCATAAAAAATCCTCACATACAGTATGTGTTTGGAGAGTCAAAGTGCCTCGTCACAGTGAGGAAGACCTATCCATAAGTTAACGTTCCATAGCGTAACCTGTATGTAACCTACTGATTATTTATCTATTTATTGCTGTCTGTTGCCTGCTGTTTGTTGTGGGAGACAACAAGCGGGTAAACTGCTTAAACTGAATTCCCCCCTTGGAGACTAGTGAGGTAGTCTGAGTCTGAGTGACATAACAAAATGTGAATAAGTGCAGGGGTCTCCATTTTTCTTAATGTCCCGTATATGTGTGTTTTACCTGGTTGCCTGGGTGACGGCTCCTTTCAAATCTCCAGACCAGTTGCAAGAGTCAGAAACTTTCAGCAGATATTGGTAGTCTTCGAAGGTCTCTCTGGGCGCACGCAAGCCGAAGAACACTTTGTCATCATGAAAAATTTTCTAATGCACACAAAGAAACATTGATGGGTTATCTGAGAATAATAAGACCATTCACTACATTATGTACCAACCAAGTCACAGTTATTTCCAGAGACTCACAGTGATGGTAATGTTTTTCTTCTCGAGCTGCTGGATGAAGGCTTGCTGTCTCTGAGCCTTCAGGTTGTTTTCCTCATCCACCTTGTCGGCCACTAGCACATAATCAAATGTCCTGCGGGTGGGCTGTTCAGACATAACACAGTTGTAATGGTCACAATATGGTGTTGAAAGGTGACACATCACACCAGTGATGGGAATAACGGTGTTGTAAAATAACAGCGTTACTAACGGTGCTAGTTTTTTCAGTAACAACTAATGAGTAATCAAAAAGGTTACTGTTTCCCCCGTTGTAACGCGTTACTGTTACTGATGATAAAATGTGACCTTACTCACCAATAATATACACCCATGAAAGTGTACGTTAGGCTATATACAAATTTTTTTTCAGTTCTAAAGCCGTTTAACTGGACCTAACCAACTCACACGCACCTTGCCTGTGCGGAGGAATACTGAGTGAGTAGGTTAGTTTCAGTTAAAGGGCAGGTTAGGCGGGTGAGTCATACATATTTCAGCATTTTATTAAAAAGTAAGGCAATAGTTATTTTTCCTGGTGAAGTGACTTTTGTAATGAAGAAATAATGTAGTCATTCAGTTACTAACTCAGTTATTTTTGGGGGGAAGTAACTAGTAACTATAACTAATCACTTTTACACAAGTAACGTGCCCAACAATGCTTCGCACCACAGTCAATAGTTAGGTCTAGAAGTAATGAGTCTCTTTGCATCACTGAATATTTGTTGGTTTCTTACATTTAGCCTGATGGTCTGTGTTCACTGCTTCATCAGGGTTTGCTATCTGTCCACTTCAAAGTAAACCCCACCAATACTGTCAGCAATACAACAACATCTCACCTGCAGAATAGATTCTGTTGCTATGGGCTGTTGCTGAGCGGCAACCTAAGCAGCTCGCCTAGGCTTATGTTTCAAAGTAACATATGCTTCAACAAACAAGAAACACCCTTTGGGTAGAGCTGTGCACAACTGTAAACAATATTGCAGTACATATTGTAACTGAACCTACAGAGTACTGTAAATTATTCCTGCACATCCAGACGTTTCTGTCTGTCTGGACACATGTTTTCATCTACATCATCAATACAGTAAAGCTGTAATGTAAAACGTAAAAAGTTCTTGTCCCACTGTACGCTTAATACATGCTTAATTGTTTAGTGCTGAATTACTGTCCAATAGCCTACCTGTTCTGTTTGAATAATTGAATCCACAGTGGTTCTCCCAACATTTAAAATTAGTTTGACAGATTTTGACAACTAGTTCAACAATTTTGTATGTAATGACTCAAGCAATGAAATGAGGACTGTTAGTGTTATAGGGAACAACTATTCAGCATTCATAAGTATAGTTCATTTTGACTGAGATGACATAAGCAAATGATGTTATAAACCAGCAGAGAATTGTATGAGAGCAACTGATACATGTCCAAAAGCATTTGCAGTTTGTTCAGAGGAAGGAGAAACTGCTGCGATGATGTGGACAAATGACTAAATGTTGTGAGTTGAACTAATAGTTATGATAATCTTCATTTTAATCTGAGAAAAGCACCAAAGTGACTGAGAAAAATTGTGATTCAGCTCTTTTACCCAGTTAGAGAGAGGGGTGAGAAGGAGACAATCATATTCTTACCACTGAGGGCAGTAAAGGCTCCGTGCCATCTTTCTGTCTGTCCCACAGCTCAATGTCTTCCTTTAACACACAAATAATGTTAACATTACAACTACACATACTGTACAGTACAAACACGTATCAGTGGCACATTATAAACAATGAAACAACAAGAGAACAATTTAAAACCCTTAGATTCCCTGGTCCAGTCTCGTTCCTCCCAATCATTTTCTGTGAGCAATTTCATAAATGTTGCTGCATGACATTACTGGTTCAGTTCACTTACTTTCTTCTCCACTTGTTGTCACAACAATGCATCATATGAATATAGATAGATAGATAGATAGATAGATAGATAGATAGATAGATAGATAGATAGATAGATAGATAGATAGATAGATAGATAGATAGATAGATAGATAGATAGATAGATCTAGTGGAGACTTTCTTTCTCATAGACGTCAGATAAGGCATATCTAAGGTGGCCAATGGCATTGTCCTACTACCACCAGGACTAAGCCTATGACATCTGAGTTAAAACTGTTATCTGGTATATATCTAGAGAACTTTGTCCTGAGTTCAAAACAGATGACTATCTTTAAAGGGATAGTTCATAGCTGCTCAGAGCTACACTACGGAGGCTCATGGGATTTCTTGGTCATCAAATATACAATCCAACAACTCCAAAACGCTCTGGTGGACAAGTTGTGACCTGCACATTCACCACGCTATGAGATAATAACTGAACGTTACGAGACGGAGCCGTTTTAAAGGTAAATTTATGCAAAACCGCTGATGCGCGTTGCTTTCAGGGACAGTTTTTCAGCAAGCAGTCTCTGTATTTCTGTCTCGTAACGTTCTGTTATTATCTCATAGCGTGGTGAATGTGCATATCAAAGGTGGCCAACGGCATTGTCCTAGGCTACTACCACCAGGACTAGGCCTATGACATTTGAGTTAAAACTGTTACCTGGTATTTCTAATGCACACAAAGAAACATTGATGGGTTATCTTAGAATCATAAGGCAACTGAGGAAACAACTGCTGGATGTTCCTCTGAGTGTCTGTGTACATTTTTCTTTTATATTTCACATCAGTGTTCCTCACAGCACACAGGACAAAATGTTATGGGCAGTTTCATTTCAAGTGAAACTGTCCATAACATTTTTTTCCAATTACTAAAAATAAGGTATAAATTGGATAGAGTTAGAGAAGACAACTTTGAGTTTTCTGTTAGACACACAAAACACTCAGAGGATATGACCCAATTCAAAGGCAACAAAGAAACGTTTACAGTGATTGAAAACACTGACAATCTGGGTATAGAATTCATGGAAATGTTTGGGTAACACAAAGTAAGAACACACCTCATTATACAGAGTATAAGTTGTTTTTAGACATTTTAACATGTAAAACCTGCAAATTGTAACTTTAATTGTCAAGTTATTAAATAACTTATTTGGACACTTGGTCGATTCTCACTAGCCTACTTCCTGACATCCCTGAAAATATTATGAAGAACAATATATTCTATATTAATATTGTGCCTGTTTGTGTCTACTAAATTCAACCTGTCTAAAACTTGCACAGCGCAGGAAAAATTACGTTATTTAGTATTTGACCCATTAACATGCACGAGGGACGGACGACGTCACAGAAAATAGGTCTAAGTGTGTTTGTGTGTGTTTGTGTGTGTGCCTGCGGAGGGAACCCTGTAAACCTCGGCTGTCTGCGGCTGCTCGACAGTTTTCTGATAACGTCAACGGACATTTACACCCAAATAAAATGTGTTTACCTCGACCTTCTTGAAGAACATGTCGACGGTTGCCTGCTGCCGTGAGCCCAGGTCCGGCGTCCAGCTGCTGAGTCCGTTTCATCAACGTTACATTTACTTTCACTGTCGATTTCCATAAGCAAATTCCTGGACCCCGTATCTCATCTCCCCACTTCCGCATTCTACAGGTGAGCGCTGTATGGCGCGTGCACAGGTATACAGGTAGGCTATGTCAAACCTCTGACGTCAGGTTTTCAAAGATCTGATGAGGCGTTCAATGTTCCGCGGAAAAGATGGAACACGCACTTATTTATAGGCAGTGTATTATTATATGATATTGATATATGTATGATTTTGCCCGTTTATCTTTCATTTAATAATTGTATCTGATATCTCGTTACGTTACGTTGCATTGGCTGAATTTTCTCAAGCTGTAATTACAACTCTGCAGGCTCAATGTCACTAATGCTTAAAGATGTATGTAAGAAATGTATGAAGGTAGATTTGTGTGTTTATTATTCAATCAAAAAAAAAGTTGCTTCAACCAAAAAAATATGTGCATTCAAAAAAAAAATTCACTTAAATCAAAAAAACAAAACAAAAAAACTTTTTCAATCTAAAATTATTACTATTATTATTATTTTTTATTGAATCGAGTTATTATTTGATTGAAAATATATTTTTTGGGGTCATATTATGGGTAGAACATTTATGTCTTTATTCAATCCCCCAAAATATCACTTCAATATTGAGACTAGAGACTGTGTGAGTGAGTCTCGGGGTATCATAGCCATAAAGCTGGAGCAGGGCAGAGGTTAGCGTATGACTATCTGGTTCTGGTAACCTCGAGTCTGGGGGCGCTGCAGTATTTTGAATTTGACTGCAGCAACAGTTTTGGTCTTACATACAGCTCCTTTAATGAATACACAGTGTAATCCCTGCAAGTCAGGAGTTGCTACTGCACTGATCATCTCACACATAGCATCATCCATTATAAGACATTTCAGTATTCTTTGGACAACTACCTGAACACCTCAAGTTGGATATAAATGGAACAGTGTTTTGAGACATGTTTTTTTTTTTTTTTGAACAAATGTCAGTGATCTCATCATCTTCTGGTGCCAACATGCAAAGGCCCTGTTATAAAACCATCAGCTGTTAAGTTAGTGCAGAAACCAAACAATGATTCTCAGTCACTGCTCAGTCATATGCAAATTACAGACTGTGCTGGAATATGAGAAATAGCAGGAGGGATCACACTCTCACTGTTCTGCTTGTAAATGCTCTCTAAATTTAAATGGGTATTAAACTGGCCCTTGGGATAAATATGTAAAGACAAGAGTATAAATAAGTTATAACTGTTCTGCGCTTGGTACCTGTGTGCAAATGTCACAACAATGCATGGCATGAAGATAGATATAAATTATATTAAAGCAGAAGTAAGCAGAATGTTTGTGTTAATATAAGTCTTAAAGCAGAAGTAAGTGGTCCGGTCGTTTTCGCTAATGCTGCGTTCCAGGCAGGCTTTTGAAATCGTAAATTACAGCTTCAAGCCACAACTTACGACTTTGTAGCGTTCCAGGCAACCCACTCGTGTTTTTCTGACCTGTTTTACCGGTGAAAGTCACTATAACGGCCACTCGTAACTTCCGACCGGTGAACTCGTACCAGATCGAACTGGTACCACTTCACGGTCGGAAAAATACGAGTTTCCTTGAACGCACCATAACAGTCCTCGTCGCTACGTCGCCACATTCACGGCGTTCCTTGGCTGCACACACAGCCCTGCATGCCGTTCTCTCTCCTCATTGGATAAAAACTGTAGGATACGATAAATGTTTTCTCCTCGGCTCAGAGCAGAGCAGAGTGACTGACAGACCCGTGTTTCAGACCAAACACTCTATGTAAGTGATTGCTGTCGGAAGATATAACTATTTAAGTCTTATATTAACACAAATATATCACTTACTTCTGCTTTAAATAGTTATATCTTCCGACAGCAATCACTTATACAGAGTGTTTGGTCTGAAACACGGGTCTGTCAGTCACTCTGCTCTGCTCTGAGCCGAGGAGAAAACTTTCCTTGTATCCTACAACCTTTATCCAATGAGGAGAGAGAACGGCATAAAGGGGCGGTCCTCTCTGTGTGTGCAGCCAAGTGATGCACATGAATGTGGTGACGTAGGGACGAGGACCAATAGATCCATGACGAGGGCGGGGGCTGCTAACTCCATCGGCTGACAAGAAGTTAGCCAAAACAACCGGATCGCTTACTTCTGCTTTAATCCCCAAAAGGGAATTAATCTGTCCTGCAGTTTATAAAAAACAAAACATTCTTCTACTGTTTCTTCCAGTGTGTATCCTATATTGCAACATAAAGGTTGTCATTTTATCTTGCCAACTCCATTAATCCTCTATGCCTGCTTGGTACAATACAGCTTTAGTTAGAGTCTACAGTCTGAGGTTTGCATTCTACACTCCTCTACAGCAGCCTTTCCCAACCAGTGGGCTGCGGCCCAGCAGGGGGGTTGAATGCTCACTGGTGTCAAATGCAGCACTGAGGTCCAGAAGTACAAGTACAGAGACAAGACATGTATCGGATGCTATAAAAAGATCAGTAGAAACTTCTACCAGTGTTGTTTCAGTGCTATGATGTTCTCTAAATCCAGATTGGAAAGCTTCAAAAAGCTTGTTACTGTGCAGATGTTCATAGGACAACCTTCTCAAGGATCTTGGAGATGTAGGGAAGGTTGGATATTTAACTAATACATCTGGGTCAAGAGATGTTTTTTTTAATGACAGCCACTTTATCGGCCTGTGGCACATAACCTGTGACTAAGCAAAGACTGATCAGGTTCAGTAAATAGGTATTAACTAAGCGAAAGACATCCTTGAGCAGTCTTGTTGGGTCCAGGTCAAGCAGACATAGATGATTTAGAAGAGATGAGTGCACAAGTTATATCTGACAGGTTGATGGGGGAGAAGCTGTCCAAATCCACCCCCAGTTCTAACCAAACACACAAAATAAAATAGTTCATAATGGCAAAATAAAATTCATCTTACATTCTTCCCCCTCTTCAAATGAAATGTCCTCATTCAATTACTACTATGTAAAAAATATGTAGCTTATACAAGTCACATGAGCAGGAAAGAGAAAATAAATAAACATATGTGCGTTAGTTCACATCACATAAACGCTTTTATTTCATAAGTAGGCTACTGTAAAAAACCTGAAAGTTGACAACATCAAACTTTTGTGTGTGTGTGTGTCTATTAGTTGTGTTTGACTGTCAAACTAGACAATAAAAGAAAGTTAAATGTGTTTATTTTGCTGTATTCATTCATGTTTTACCAAGAGTTTTTAACCTGAACGAGGCCTTACAGCAATAATCATATCACATCCATGCAGGCATAAACTATACATGCATAGCCCACACACATACACGCACAAACACACACAGTCAATCTAAATGTTTTTTGTTTTTTTTTAAATAACACACTGGTATCGTTACTCTGTATTGGCTGATACCCACAGCACAAGGAATCTGGCTGGGAAACTACAGAAGACACTGAAGCTGGGTCTGGACGGTCAGTCACTTGGGAAAGTGCAAAGTCATGGTCCTGAAAAATATGTGGATTAAATGGCCAAATGCCAGTGCATCTGAATCTAGCCTGTATGTTGCTTGCAGATGCAGAGATACGTAGGTAGAGCTGTTCTCAGGTCCTCTGGTCTTTGTCCTGGCAGGATTCATCCTCATCCAGGCTCCCCCAGCTGTCACAGCCATCTTCAGGGGACAGTGCAGACACTGCCATCTAGTGGCTGTAGTTTGTGAGAGCAATGTGGAGGCAGAGAGAAGGGCAATTCAATTTTCATCAACAGTGTAACAACAGCTTTCACTCAAATGTGTGAGCTGTGATTGTCAAGCAGGAGCAGGGCCGTTGCATAGGGGAGAAAGGGGATGACCCGTTCTAGGGGCCCACACCCCAGTAGGGCCCACAAAAAACCCCAGGAGACTGATTTTTTTTTTTTTTTACTAAATTCCTTCTACAGTCAATCAAAAAAAAAAAATATCGATGAAAAGTCAGGGGGTGGGGGCTCACTTCAGTATTTTTTTCAGGGGGCCCAGAATTCCTAGCTACGGCCCTGAGCAGGAGCAACAGCTTCTTCTCTGGACTGACTTCAGTTTGCTTGGCAAAGTGCTCCACAAACAAGAGGGAATCACTTTCTTGTATCCATCCTGATCCGTTGCCACTCCCAACACTACCAGGTGGTCCATGGTGTACGAAGAAATCTTTGTATCTTTTGAGTTGGAAAACGAAGAAGGCTGGGATGGAATTTCCCGGTGCTTGCATTGCACATGTCACTGAGACATGTCGTTGCTAGGAATTCTGGGCAGACAAACCAGGGGTTTTGCTGGACATGAAGCTGTAGTGTGGACCGGTCATTTAACAGCCCCAAATATATAGCTATTGTATCTCATACACTTGGATAAGAATTGTGAGAACATTTTTCCAGATGCTATTAAAATGTATGGAGATAAATATTTTGAAAGTTGAGTATAAAGGCATGCACAATTCATTTTTTCATGTGTCACAAATGCACTGAATGAGGGGAAAACATAAGGCAAAATCTGACGAATCAGTCTTGACTGGACACCCCTAACGTAAACATATAACATGGCTGAGCACACAGTATTTTACAACATGTTTTAAAGTTTTGCTCACAGGTTCACCACTGATTAAGAAGAGGGCTCAGACTTGTAGGAGAAAAGTGCAACATGGACACTTGTTTTAAAAGTGTAGTTTTTACTGATCTTATGAACAAGTTCACAGTAACTTTAAATGTTTGTACATGAATCATACAAAGAATTTTGCATTAGTGCAGAAAAATCTAGTTATTGCATTGAATTCGGAAAACACAATCTTGATCAGGATAATAACAGCCAGCCTTTTAAAAAGGAGAACATTTCTTCAACTCATGCACACAGCTTCTATTGGACCACACATGTTTTTACAACAAAACTCTGAACATGCTGACCCTGTCCTTGATGGTCTGTGACCGATCAAAGAGACCTGACTATGAACCCATTACATTTGACATTAAAAACTGTGCTTTAGAGAAAATTATTGACGTTTTCGTTTCATGCAAGAATGTGTGATTATTTTGTACAGCTCAACTTATTTACACCGAGTGGCTCTAAAAGCATTCAAGTAGAAATGGAAAAACAAAATCAAAAATCAGAGCAAAACCAAGAAGAGCACATGACAACGTTAAACCCACTTTAAAACTTTAAGTTTAGTGCAGCAGTGGATCCATAAACATAAACACAGAACACACACTGTTCCTTCAGTCTAGTTTGTTATTACGTCTTTTTCCTCCCGGTTTCTTTCCACATCTAGAACAATACCTCCAACCTTCTGGTTTGTCATTGGTCAAAATAAGACAATTCATGAGCCATCATCAGCATTTTAAATTCAGCATATTTGCATTGCAACTATTTAGACCAGACATTGGTATTAATGCAATAGAACTACACAAACGTTATGCGCAATAAAGTGGAATGACACAGGAGAGTGCTTTTTTTATGGATTGAGGAGTGTCTGGTCCAAATAGGTGCAATGGATATATGTGTTGAATTATATTACAATGAATTGTACTGAGGGTTAGAAGAAGTCAAATGATTCCAGTTGAGATCACATGTTTGTTTTTTTGTGCTCAAAACATTTGCTATAATCATGACACTTCATCCTGTACCTGGTCTATTTATTGCCTGCATACACAACCACAGTGGCGATAGTAGTTGAGCACTGCATATTACTAATGCTAACAGATGCTAACAGTTTGAGTTACTGAAGTAGTTGACTTTCTACTACTACTTTTAGATCAGACATTTTACATTACATTTCCATGTGCTCTGTGCTGACATGATGATACATGAATAGTGTTCGTCTGTGTGTGTCGCTACTGTCACCGCACTCCGAAATTAGTGTGTCCTTTTTCTTTTATAGCACCAAAACTACATCATATAAAGTACATCAGAACAACATATGAATAAAATACTACAGGTCAAGTCTGCACTTCTGGGTCTTCAGATGGATCTTCTGCAGTGTCAACAGTTAATCACGGAGATTGGAGTGTTCAATGGTGAATACATAGTCAATATCAATAACAATACTTATTCATTGAGAATCACAGACTTGACTTGGGCATCACGTTGCCAGGAAGCCAAGGGAATAGAAATCTAGAGAATAAATGATGACCTCTGAAGGTTTTACTTCTTTTACAAAAGTGTTTTACATCTGAACAACCTGAGTGGGAAACTGTCAGAATGAGATGGCCGGCAGCTGATCCACATGGAGCCTACAGACTACTGAAGCTGCTCAGGTGCTCAGTGTGTCTCTGACAGCAACCTCACACTTCTTCTTTTGGTCAGCACCTTTAACGCAACTAGCATTAGCATTGTTAGGGTTAGATTCGGCACTGCTGCATAGCCTTGAGGGGTATTAGTCAGTATTTATTCATCAGGCTGTTTTAGTATCAACCATGTCTTCTTTTTAATTATGTCCTACTGTTAGATCATATTTCATTGATCTTTACTGTGTTTGTTGTGCATCTGGTGTTGTGTTTATGTGGTCTGTTGTCTCTGTGCTGTTTGTTGGCTGCATGATTTCTCTTGAGCTGGTGGGAAAATAGTTTCCCTTGTGCGGGATCATACAGCTTACCTAACCTAACCTAACCTAACCTAACCTAACCTAACCTAACCTAACCTAACCTAACCTAACCTAACCTAACCTAACCTAACCTACGGTGCAACTTCACTGTTGCACTGAACCTGGTCGTTTGGCAGGTCATGTGATCAGATTCAAGACCTGAATCATATCTATATCCACATAATATCTGTATTCACAACACTGGACAAACCAGAGAGCTTACATAATCACAGAGCCCACCCCCCTGACAGCCCAGGGACATGAGACCAGAGAGCAGAGTCTTCACGGATCAGCCCCATTTACCCATCAGGCCACACCAGAGCTATGAGACAAGAGAGGATCAGGATTCACTCATAGAGATGCACTAGACTAGGGTCTTTAGTGCACCAGCTTAACTGCCTCTTAGGGATTCCTGGAGTTGTAGATGAAGATGAGAAGGAAACCTTGAATGTCCAGCTGCCTCCTCTGTTCCTGTGACTGGAATACAGACTATAGTGGAATGCATCAGTTTTGCGTAACGTTGCTGCTTTGATGCCACTATGACAAGAACTCTTTTCTCTCTGTTAATGCTGGGAGATGTTGCATGTGAAAAATGTTGGTGGAGGTTTTTGTCTAAGACAGGTTTTATAAAGTAGCTCTGTACCCAGCAGCACACAACACACTGAATCCAGGCTGTTCCTGACCGTCTTGGTACTCTCTGGTCTTTCGCATGTCTACCTGGAGCAGTCAGGTTTCAGGTCTGATCCAGACTCCTCCACCAGGAACTCAGAGATGAACTTCAGTCTCAGATTTATGAATGAAAACTACGGTAAACAAAATGTCAATCTTTTAAAACATGTGGAAGATGAGCTGTAGCTCAGGACAGAGCATGAGCCGGAGGGATATTTTATGAAGAAATATATAGATACAATCTGATATATATTATTATTATTATTATTATATTACAGGAACAAATAATATTATGAAAAATATGATGTATGCACTGTGTGGTGTCTCCAGCCCTTTGTGTACAGAGATGAACCAGTATATATATACGGTGTGAATAGTGTCAGCAGCTGTTCATCACATGACTAAAATAACTGTTACTTTACATTTTCACCAGACGGTTCCAGAGCAGAAATAAACTTGTTGTCCTTTCACAATAAAACATGTGACATAAAGTCGTCATGCCACAGTTGATACAGAGTGTATGTCACTGGCTCAGACTTGAGGTTGTGAAGTGAAAAGCTCCACGGTGACTCACAGTGTCTGTGATCACATGGCGGAGCACATCTTAGGAGGGCTGCTCTCTGCGTTGGCCTTCTGTCGCACACACTCTGGAGGAGAAACACAACCAGGAGGCAGGAGGTCATGATGTACCACAGACACACACTGCAAAACTCAAAATCTTTCCAGGAATATTTGTCCTTTTTCTTGTCAAAATGTCTCATTTCTAGTCAAAACTAATCTCTTTCCACTTAAATTAAGACTCATCACCTAAAAATTAACTTGTTTTTAGATCATTTGCACTTGTTTCAAACACATTTTTATTTGAAATAAGTATAAAAATCTGCCAGTGAAAGCAAGTTTTTTGAGCTTGTAATAAGAAAGAAAAACTTGCTCCACTGTCATATTTTTCTACTTAATTCAAGTGAAAATATGTTTGAAAAACAAAAAAAACAAAAGCTACTTTTTATATGATGAGTCTTATTTTAAGTATAATGAGATTTGTTTTGACTAGAAATGACATTTTTGACTATAAATATGAGAAATATTCTTGGTAAAATGACATTTTGCAGTGCACTGGATCCTACGATGCACATGAACACAGTGTGGAGTGTGTGTCCTTCTCACCTGCCAGGTCTGTACGGGAAATCTCCACCAGCCCCTCATACAGGCCTTTGATGGGGTTCTCCCCCGCCACCACCACTCCATGAAGCCAGATGAGCAGCATGCGGTGGCCGTGCTCTTTGAAGCTTTTCATACCTACCAGTTACAGAGAGAGTTACAACACACACTGATCTGAAAACTAGAAAGGTCTGCTCTGCTCATGGTTGTTGTGTGTTAGTGTCTCCTGGATCAGCTGCTGTTGTGTCATCAGTATTTGCAGCACGTGTTGTCAAACTGATCAACATGTTCTCTGGATGGTTTTGTGCTCTGATCTGACTTCAAATAAGATGTTTTCAAGACTATTTCTCTTAACAAGATATTTATGATACACAGTCTAAAAACACATTCTTATAACTCAATGAAATCTTACTCTTCAAGTGATTGTGTCTTATATTAAAGGCATAGTTCAACATTTTGGCAAATTGGCCCATTGCCATAATCGCTATAGTCATAGCAGTAGGTTTGTTACCTTTAATTGTCGGTGCAAGCTATTTTTAGAACGGCGGAGCAGAGCCGCAAGCTGCTCAGAGCTACGCTACGGAGGTGCATTATGGGATTTCTTGGTTTCCCTCATTAAACTCATCAAATACACAATCCAACAACTCCAAAACGCTCTGGTGGACAAATTGTGACCTGCACATTCACCACAATATGAGATAATAATGAGACAAATACAGAGACTCCTTGCTGAAAAACTGTCCTGAAG
>NC_140909.1:35195125-35252442 GCF_045865225.1 Trachurus japonicus | reverse complement strand
CGCATTAAGGTAAAGGTAAAGGTACTTTATTAGTCACATATACAGCTAGTACAGTGAAATTCTTTCTCTGCATTTAACCCATCCCTGAGGAGCAGTGGGCAGCCACGGTGCAGCGCCCGGGGACCAACTCCAGATTATGAGCCAGTGCCTTTGGTCAGTGGCGCTGACTGGAGGATTAACCTAGCCGACATGTTTTTAGTGGTAGGGGAAACCGGAGCACCCAGAGGAAACCCACGCAGACATGGGGAGAACATGCAAACTCCACACAGAAAGGAACCTGGGCGGCCGGGGATTTGAACCCAGGACCTTCTTGCTGTGAGGCAACAGTGCTAACCACTGTGCCACCGTGCCGCCATCAGCGGTTTTGCATGAATTTACCTCTAAAACAACTCCGTCTCGTAACGTTCCGTTATTATCTCATAGCGTGGTGAATGTGCAGGTCACAACTTGTCCACCAGAGTGTTTTGGAGTTGTTGGATTGTGTATTTGATGAGTTTGATGAGGGAAACCAAGAAATTCTAGCCTCCATAGCGTAGCTCTGAGCAGCTTGTGGCTCTGCTCCGCCGTTCTAAAAACAGCTTACACCGACAATTAAAGGTAACAAACCTACTGCTATGACTGTAGGGATTATGGCAATGGGCCATTTTGCCAAAATGTTGAACTATCCCTTTAAGTGTGATGAGACATTTTGATGAGAAATGAGAAAAATACACTTGGTAAGATTTTGAGTTTTTGCAGTGTGTCTATGTGTGTCTATTTGCATGTGTTTTCAACATAGGAAACTTTATTGTTTCATTGTACAACGAGATACAACAAAAATCTAAATGTACAGGAAGAATAGCAGTAATTAAGCTGCAGTGCAGTTGTAGTGCATCTGATCAATGGTGCTGACTTGTATGCATGTGTTTGTGAACAGCAACACAACAGCTGAGCTTTAAATCCAACTGGGACAAAGTGAAGAGTTAGAGTAGAGCAGTAATCTTCCAGCTGCCGGTGTGCTGGGTCCTTGTGAAGCCGTGTTTAATGCATCTGTGTGTGATGTGTGTTCCAGCGCAGCTCACCTGTCCACTGTTGTTCTATAGCTCGTATATGAGCGTCGCTGAAGCCCCAGTGTTGTGCCAGAATCTTCCACTCCCCTCTGCAGAGGTGCTTGGTGGCCAGGCTCCACAGGACCGAGCGGAGGTGCTGCGTCTCCGGCTGGTGGTCCTGTCTGAAGGTCAGCGGCCTCGCCACCCACGAGTCCTGCTCATTGCCCATGTGATCCTGAAGCCAACAGCAACACCATTTCCCATAGAGTTATACACAGACAGTAGCTTTAAACGTTTTGAAATTACATTTAACAGCTTTTTAAATTGTCAAAGCTTTATCTCAAGATGAGTCAAGACCACGGCTGCAGTGTCTGTCCCTCGCTCACTTTGCTTTATGTGATGAAATTGAATAACTTTAGGATAACTCTCCAAAAGTATCTGCTCAGGATGGGGGTGTGAACACAAACAAGCTCACACCTGGAGAGGTGAACCAGAGTTAAAGTGATAATTCACCCAAAATTCTAATTTCACTCATTATCTACTCACCCTCATGTCGACATGAGTCTTCCATTCCTTCTCTGAGTTAGGGGGGGGTCCGCGCAGCAGTATTTGTCCATATGATGGTTGTGAATGGTGCTCACTTTTCTTTGTCCAAAAAGACACACCAAAAAACATCCAAATACCTCCATACTGCTCGTCTGTAATGTCCCTCTTGTCTTGAAGCCCCGACATGAGAAATTGTTCCGAAAAAAATTAAATAAGTCTATATTTTAAGCTTGTTTGTAGCGGAAGCTCCCAGTGTCTCGGTTCACTGCTCTTCCTGAGATTTGCACTGACCGACGGAACAATTTCTCATGTCGGGGCTTCAATACCAGAGGGACATTACACACGAGCAGTATGGAGGTATTTGGATGTTTTTTGGTGTGTCTTTTTGGACGAAGAAAGTTGGTATCCATTGACAACCATTATATGGACAAATACTGCTGCGCGGACCCCCCCCCGTAACTCAGAGAAGGCACGGGGGACTCTGAAACTTCTCACAGCTCTTAGTCGACATGAGGGTGAGTAGATAATGAGTGAAATTTGAATTTTGGGTGAACTTTCCCTTTAAGCTGATAAGGAGCTTCATAGCACTGGTTACCAGTATGGTAACTGTTCTGCGAAGATAAACTAGACAATAAAAAGTTACCCTGAGCATGTTGAATTTGCTTCATGATCTGATGGTGTTTGGTGTTATTCTATCTAATCTAGTTGTCCTAGCTCCACACACACTGCTGATAAACTCACCTTCTCCCATTTATAGAAACGGTCGGCTTTGATGATCATGTCCACCAGGATGATGTGGTTTCCTCTGGCTGCCACCTCCAGACTGGTTTTCCCCTGCTGTGTTTATCACACGGACAAAACGCCACAGTGAAGAACTGAGCTCTGCTAGATGAGGAGTCTAATTTTTTGAGATAAAGATGTGAGGTAAATACGACAAGGGAGGAGTCATGTCTCCTCAGAGACATAATAGTCCAGTAATTTTAGGCCAAAAAAGGGGGCAACGTTAAACAAATTGCAACAGAAGCAAACTCAACTGATTTTGTATCCTCAACATGTCCTGAGTGAGGGAAAAAAAACCCAGAAGAATCCCATTAGGGGAAAGTTTCGAAAAACACCCAAACATATCCCATTTATACGCATATAAATAATTTTAGTTGATTACTTACATTAAGACAAACAAAAAATGTATTACAAGTTTTTTGAAATTCTTTGTTAACATGAGCAAATTTGCATAAATTTGCATACATTCCACCGTTTTGACGGCACATGTATATATGAAGTTGCTGTGGTGGTACCGGCATGAAAATTGGAATGAGTTGACTCCATCGGTCAACCGACAAGTTGACCACTTTAAATTTCAAGATGACTGCAATTTTTCAAGACAGCCACATCCTTAGTAGAGCAGGTATGACATGCTCCGTCTCTATTAATGCTCATGGGCCTAAATTGGTTCCATTCCTTAAGTTTTTTAACTGTAATATGTTAACAAGACTGAACAAGACATTTTCACCTGCTCTACCCAATGTTTAGATCAGGTGCTGTATGTATGCAAATGAGCCATACGTAATTGGATTATGCACTGTTGGCTCATGTCATACCTGCTCTACTAAGGATGTGGCTGTCTTGAAAAATTGCAGTCATCTTGAAATTTAAAGTGGTCAACTTGTCCGTTGACCGATGGAGTCAACTCATCCCAATTTTCATGCCGGTACCACCACAGCAACTTCATATGTGCCATCAAAATGGTGGGATTTACGCAAATGTATGCAAATGTATGTAAATTTATGCGAATTTCAAAAAACTTGTAATACATTTTTTGTTTGTCTTAATGTAAGTAATCAACTCAGTAATATCTAAAGGTTAAACATTTTACCCTATTCACGTGAAAAAAAATGTTTGTATGCGTATAAATGGGATATGTTTGGGTGTTTTTCAAAACTTTCCCCTTATGGGATTCTTCAGGGCTTTTTTTCCCTCACTCAGGACATGCTGAGGATACAAAATCAGTTGAGTTTGCTTCTGTTGCAATTTGTTTAACCTTTTCTCATAAAATGACTGGACTATAACGAAGAAGAAGAGGGAAGGACAAAAGCAGGGAATCCTGGGAGTTGGCGCTGTGCGGTACCTTGTCAGCCAGGTTGAGGTTCACACCTGAAATCAGCATCATCTCAGCCAGGTCCTGCCAGCCGAGCTCTGCTGCGATGTGTAGCGCCGTCTGCTGCCTCTGTGAAGGACAGGACAGCGAGGCGTTGGAGCGGCTCACACTGAGGAACGTGTCCTAGCTGTGACATCCAGAAGCTTCTACTCACGCTGTCGGCCAGGTCCAGGTCACAGTCGGCGTCGATGAGCAGCCGCACCACCTCGGTGTGACAGTTGAAGACGGCGGCGTGCAGCGCCGTGGTGTGTTGCTGTGGTCAACACAGAGAAGACAGTAGGCCTGTGACAATGACACATTTTGCTGGACGATGTATTGTCCCACAAATTATTGCTGATAAACGATACTATTGTCAACATTATTTTGAGAAAAAGAAAAAGAGGAAGAAAGGCCAGCAGCACTCGTGTCCTTCTCATAGTTTTTTATTACAAACTGCGTCGGCGCTAAAACACACACTATTAAAATGTCTCATAGTGCTGGCCATGATGTATGTTCTTTGAGGTTTCAGGGCATAGAAGAAGTGAAACCGTTGAGAAGAGGGGGAGATAGAGAAAAAGCTTTACTGCAACGTGAAGCATTTTGGATACACACGTTACAGACTGAGTACCCTAAAGGGATGAATGAGGAGTTGCTGTTGGGATGTTTTCTATAATGTTTTTCTATAAAGTTTTTTTATAAAGTTTTCTATTATATGCATACTGTGTAGTTCATGTATAATGTATTGTATGTATACTATATTCTGTATTTTGTACTATGTGACTTGATGTATGGCTTCAGGTTGGTACTGGATTAGTATTATATTATGTATAGAGGGAGCTATAGCTATTCTAGCACTTTATTTTTTTACTGTGCTGATTTGCTCTGTCTCCTTTTATTATACTGGTTGTCTGCACATTGTGATTGCTCTATGTACGTACCTATTTACCTATGATACTTTAGACGTCTGGGTCTTTGATGTATTTTTGTATTTTGTACATTTTTCTATTTTTCTAATATTTGCTACATTTTTGAAGTTGTCTTTGATGTATTTTTGTACTTTGTAAATTTGTACAAAGACGTTGTTGAAACTGGTCTGTGTGTTTTAGCGCCAACGCAGTTTGTAATAAAAAACTATGAGAAGGACACGAGTGCTGCTGGCCTTTCTTCTTCGTTTTCTGTAAGTGCAACTTTTGGCCGTGCACCTCTTTTCGGTTTTGTTCCTGAAAGTTTTTTTTGGAGAGTGCGTGTTTTTCCTTGTTTTGAACATTATTTTGAGACCAAATTAACCACTTATGTAATAATAATATTTCATAATAATGCAAGTAGACCCTCTCAAATGCGATAAACTTTTATTTCTCATGAATATTTTTTACCATTGCAATTGGAATGTCAAGGACTTATATAATATCCTAAATAAATAAAACGAACAAAAAATAATAACCATTGCAGTGCAGCTCTTCTGTCCAACACACACCTGAAGCTCCACTTTTCATTCAAACAAACTAATGTGACTGCCACAGTTGTTAGATTTCATCAATGAGACCAGCATTTATCTCCTAAAAAGTATTTAACCAGTCGAGACCCAGCTATACTGGATCCTACATTAAACTTCCCAGTTCCCAGCAGAGAGACAGACAAGGGCCGCGTTTCCCAGATTCGATCTTTCTTAAGGACTTAAGAAGGCTCTTAAGAAGGGTTCGGCTAAGAAGGAGTGCTAAGATACAGGTGTTTCCCAGATGCGTTCCTAACTGCCTTCTTAAGATCACGCCAAAGAAGCTTCTTAAGAAGCTCTTAACGGGAGCTGTCCACCACCACAGTACTGAAACTGAATCAATCGATGCCAGGCAAATCGATTATTATATCACACGGCACCTATTACGCGCATAAATCACACACAGTGACAAGCGCAGCTGCACCGACGGGTGATGAATAAACCGAAAACGGGATTTCCACTTGTCAAACATGGGGTTAACAGAGGTGTCGGCGGGCCTGATTAGAAACTTCTCCGCTGTTGTTGCCGCGTTGGTCACGGGCAGCGACGGACTGGCCGTAGGTGACACGGCACAGCCGCGTAAAGATGCGGCCAGACGGCTGCGTGACCATGTGATTGATGTGTGTAAAAATAAAAATAAAAATGTGCGCAGGGGCTGGCTGGTTTACAGCTAGACAACTCTGGAAAGGATGAAAACACAAGGTAGCAAATAGCTCACCTCATAGAGTATCCCCACTGCAAGTTGAAGCATTGCTGTGGTCTGGGTTCAAATCCACCCAATAGAAAATTATTTTGGTGGTCAACACGTTTTTCTTTTCTCATCATCACTGAATGATCAATGCTATACATATGTATGTAGGCTACATATATGTTTAGACAGTGGAGTGTTAATGCGTGACAGTCTTTTTAGTGCCAGTATAAAATGGCACAGGAGGATCGGTGTCACGGCTGCCACACTCCGTGACACTGACCCTTGCTTGCGATGCCCCCACCACACCAAGAAGCTGCCCACTGCATAAAAACACGATGCAACAGCGACACTAGGGGTTGATTTAAGAACAGCTGTGTTTTTGATGTTCATGCAGATATGGCACGTGGATGTGTGCGTAAAAATTATGATAAATGATAGTCATGATGATTAATTTTATTTGTGTGCCTGATGTGCAGAGCACACGTTATTCCTCATATTTAGGTTATTTATTGTTCTTATTTTATTTTTTATCTCTATTTTTTATTTCGGCACATATTTAATATGTTTTAAACATACGATGTGCACTGTTTAAATCTAGCTTAGTGTGATATTGATTTGCCTTGAAAAAGTGCTAAAAAGTCGCTAAGAAGACTCGAAAGAGTGGGTCAGCTCGATCTTACATTTCCTTCTTAGTGAAAGATCTTCTTAAGCTAAGAGCGACTCTGGGAAACACGTTCTTCTTTCACAGCGCTCTTAAGAGCGCTCCAAAGAAGATCTTAGCGCTAAGAGCTTCTTAACAAATCTGGGAAACGCGGCCAAGAACCATTCTAAATGACTGCTTCATGACTGATCGGTTCTGATCTTAGTGTTTCCACCTGGGTAACGGTACAGTAACAGACCGACCATCACAGTCAGGATAGATGGTTTAAATGTCCACCTAGGCCAGTGGTTCCCAAAGGGGGGGGGGCGCGGTAAGGCCCCCCTTGGTTACTGTTGCTATGTCTGTCAAGTTTTCGTTCCGGGTCATTTAATGCTCCTATGGAGTTTTCAGCAATATTTGCATCGATTCCAAAGGAAATATCAGGAAATTTCTGGAAAAACTGTTCGGAGATATCAGAGAGAAGCCATCAGGAAGGTCTTCAGTTTTCAGTTTTCAGCTGCGCTCGTATCCTCTGAACAACATCCTGAAAAGCGTTATACAAGTCTAATGAATGATTATTAATTATGTGAGGCATTCTACTAGCTTAAATCTGACAAATTTAGTCCACTAACACCGGATCTAAACTTTGACTTCTTGCCATCAGGGTGGGCGTGATATGTAAACTTATGGTTCAAAAACATTGTGAGTGGCTGCTGCTGTGGAACAAATCACACCTCTTTTGCAAAACTCAGTGGTCTAATTTGTGAAACCTCTTGTGAACCAGTGTCTCCGCATCTCATTCACCATATCCCCCTTTTTTTATTATCCTCATACACAAACTCATATACTCATCACTACACCGTCCCCAAAAGAGAGACAGTGACACATGTGGAGTGAGATCAGGACAAGGATGGATGGAGAATGTCCTTTTATTGTTGTCTTAGTATGTCAACTGGAGAACAACATTTGTTTTTTTGGGGGGGTGTTTTAGCTCTTTTCTCTGGAGCAGAAAAAGACATTAAAGGTCCAGCGTGCAATATTTGTCATGTTTATTGTCAAAATCTGAATATACTACCCATTAATATATTTGTATAAGTGTATAATCGCAATAAAATAAAATTTGTTTGGTTTTGGAGAGTGTCGCCATCTTGCGCCACCATGTTTGTACGGCAGCCTGAATGGAAAATCCAGCCAGTCAGTCAAGAATAAGGAGGAGGAAACAGCAGACATATGGTAAAATGGTTTTAGATCTTCACCTCATCGCTCCATGCTCCTGAAATACCTCCAGTCGTCCGAGTCGTAGTCAACAAGTTTTTTTGTCCTCGGAGGCCACCGTCACTTTGCCGACGGGAGAGGTGAGTGCAAGCTAGCAAGCGCTGCAAACTAGAATCTGAACACTGGATGTCACGGGTTTACCCCCATTTTACACACTGGACCTTTAATGAGTTCATGAATCAATGAGGGAAAAACAACATGATTCGACGATTAGTCGACTATCAGCAAAATCTAACCAATCTGATTCGGCTATGAAAATTCTTAGGGTCGGGGAACACCCCTGATACAAACAACGTGCCTTGCCTTACTATGGGAACTGTAGGGGAGCACAGAATGTGTCCAATATTTCACTTTATCATGTATTATCCAAGGGGGCAGTTGTCGGTCTGAGAAGTGAAGCTCACTTCCGCGTTCAAAAAACTGCAATCCCCTCAAATTCCTCTGGGGGCTGGTGTCAGAAAGCAGCATTCTCCATAGACCCCCATGTTAAAATCGCCGACTTTACATCCTCAATAAACATGTTAAAAGCCTGGTGTCAGAACGTTTTTTCGTCTCAATCGATAGTTTCTACCCCCGCACACACTCTGAGGGGGGTGATTTTTTTTAAACTCTACCGTTTTACTGTTATTAGGTTAAAATTCTGGCCAATTAGGGCGCAGAAACGTTGAGTGGCAGGCCCGAGCAGCTCCGTGGACAGCTGCTTCGAGGCCAGTGGGCGGGTTCTCGGCCGGCCAATCCAACATGGCGCTGTTCAGGCCGCCATATTTGAGTCACAAAAACGACTCCCCAAAACCAATGGGTGACGTCACGGACGCTACGTCCATTCTTTTTACAGTCTATGGTATTATCAAAGGATCCAGAGGAGGAACTAAACAGAAGACACACCAAGCATCAGTAACAATGCTTCAACAAAGGTATGAGCAGCTCTGCATAACAAACAGAAGAACGGAAACACCCTGGAGTTTGTTTGAGTAAATAAAGACTCAACTCTGGATCTGTGAGAGAGGGTGTGTGAGCTGTGTGAAAGACACCAGGGACGTCGCCCAGGCTATGTGTCACAGTGTCTGTGAAAAGTGCTTTATAAATAAACGTGAACTGTTTGCAGTGGCTGCCACCGCCTTGGTTTTCTACAGCAAACACGCAACAGCCACGGCGACATCAGTCTGTCGTCTAAAGTGTGAAATTAAACATATTTACACAGTCTTTACCACATTGTAAAAACCTAGAAACACATCATCACTCACACTGTCGACAGCGTGGATGTTGACCCCCGCCTGCAGCAGCAGGCCGGCCACTCTGTGGAAGCCGTGCTGGGCGGCGTAGTGCAGAGCGCTCTGCTTTCTCTGTGGTGGCAACAGAACAAGACACATTGACATTAACCCACCTCACTACGGAGCGACGATGTCTGATCTGAAGTGAACAAAACCGTACGTACGTCGGTCAGTGAGTTCACGTTACAGCCCGACTCCAGCAGGAAGCTGACACACTGGTAGTGACCTCCATCAGCTGCCAGGTGCAGCGCAGACAGACCGTCCTGAAACACACAGACACCGGTCAGTCAGCAGCACTGAGAGGAAAACACCTGAACAATGACTTCACATAATCAGATAACTGTCTTTCTATCCCAGTTTGACACTCAACAGGTTCTATGACCTATAGCAAAAAGTAATTTATTAAAGTGTACTACAAGTACTCATTTTATACTAAAACTGAGGCAGTATACTTGGAAGTGTACATTTGTAAACTTAAAAGGACCTTATAAAGTATACTTTAATAAACTCAAATGTGGACTAGAAGTACTTACTGTAGTACACTATAGGCTGGATTGCACCAACAAGGTTTAAGATTAAATCATGGTTTAAGTTTAAATTCTGTTGCGCTAAACTTTAAACCTAGTTCAAAATTAAGACAGATTAGATTTAAACCTCCCTTTAAACCTCAGTTTAATTTTTACTCTAAATTAAGTTTAATTTTAATCCTGTTGCACCAGAACTTTAAACTCCAGTTTAAAATGTGATCTGATTTAAATCAGTTTAAATTCAGTTTAAATATTTAAACTGAGTTTTACTAGACTGAGATTAATTTTAAATGGTGCAACAGAGCTCTGCTTAATTTTAAATATGGATTAACTCATTTTAAACTGAGTTTTACTAATCTCTGATTAAAGCTAATCTTAGATTAGATTAAACCTTGTTGGTGCAATCCAGCCTAAGAGTACTGTATATAGATGAGTGTACTTGTTGTATACTTAAAATGACCTATAAAGTACACTTTTACAAACTTAAAATGTTCCAATTTAGTCCGAAGAAGTATTAAATTAGTATACTTTCTAGTATGCTACAAGTACATAGTCCATAGTATACTTGCTATACTTATACTTATACTCAAGCATACTTAATAAAATGAACTTCAAGTATACTACTTTTTGCTACTGTCACTACTGTAGGGATCGACCGATTATCTGCATGGCCAATAATATCAGCCGATATTCTGTATTTTTATGATAACTGGTATTTAATTGTCAGGTTTTTTTCACTGATATCCATTTAAAACGCGCTGCTTTGGCTCTGATGCAGTCGTCTCTCTGCCTGAAGTCACCACTCTTGGCTGTCAAACTATGTCCCACCCACTGAACCAAGATCTGTGTTGGAGTTTGTGTTATGCTGTGTCTCAACTTGAATACTTCCATGAATTCACTGTCATATAGTATACTATGTGTACTATGTAATTACTTACGTAGTGCGCAAATTTTTTGTGTTGTCTCAAATCGAATACTGTCGTTGTGCACTTACTGGAACTAACGATTGCAGCGGTTACCAGTGTTTTCTTCTTTTTTGGACCCGTCAACACATCTACCGGATTGTTTTGTTTGTAATTAGCGATAATGAATGCCTTACTCACATTTTTTTCCCTTTTCTTTTTTTTCCTTGTGTGGGCCACCTGCTTAATGTGAGGTGGAGATCATCTGCTGCGTATGTTATTTACATATTATACTCTGCTGCGTAGCCAAGGCAGCCATTATGGAGGAAGTGAAGTGTGCATCGTTCCACACTCAACTTTTGGACTGTTTTGAGTGCACCATACGGGTACTTAGTACACTGCATTTTGACATACTTGTGAATTGAGACATACTTACATACTCAAAACACTTCGTTTAAAAGGACAACGAGGAGTTTTGGAAAAGCGAAGCGTTTTCACACTACATTTATGAGCCTCCGCGCACCGTGAAATTCTTTGACCGGCGCAAGACAGACTCGTGTTTTCATTCATCAAGAATTAAAGTCAGAGGTTGGAAGACGATCACATACCGTCGTAGTTCCGACGTTATTCTCATGACTCGCCACAAAACCGAAAGTAAAGAAACGCTGGTCGGCTCGACCAGCATTTCCGCCACCACTAATAATAACAAAATAACGATAGAGACAAAACGATATATTTAACGAAAATGGGCCCATTAACAAGTGTGGGTAGCGGAGATTCATCCACATTAACGTGAGACTTTTTTATAACCAAATAGAAACTCCTCGTTGTCCCTTTAAGTATGGAAGTATTCAAATTGAGACACAGCATATTTCTACAAAAATTGAAGGTATTTTTAATCACAAATTTTGACAGTGTACAAAAACCAAACAGTATACTGGATTCAGTCTAAAACCCAAGTGTGTTATTCTAAATTTTTACTGCAAATGAATATTGGTTCTAAATATTGGTCTTTGGTTTCCTTCATTACTAATAATTGGTATTGGTATCAGCCCTGAAAAAACTGTATCGGTTGATCCCTACACTAGTGCAATTACCAGCAATTACTGGTGCTCATGGTCTCTCTCTCCTCTTCCGTCCAGGATGGAGGATGGGATGGGATGGGAGCCCCTCCACCCTGTCCTATGACCTCACTCAGTACAGAGCGTTGAGATCATGATTTGGCGCCTCACAGATAAAATGAAATGAAATTGAAGTCTACTAGTTGACTCAGACCACTGTTCCTGCAATAAAGTAAAGCTGATCTCAGACCAGTCCAGTGAACTTACTATGTTCCTCTCATCCACATCTAGTCCCGTCTCCACAATCTTCTGCAGGACCTCAGTGTGGCCGCACCTGGCTGACAGGTGCATGGCTGTGTTCTGCTCCTGCAGGCCACACGTGACACAACATCAGACATACCGTACTGTATTTCCTCAAATAATAGCCGGTATTCAATTAAAACCCAGGTCTCATATAACAGCCGGGGGCGTTGTTTACACGAACAATTACATAAAGGCCGGTCCAAAATACAGGGGCCAAAAAAAAAATCCTCTACTTGAATGGGAGCAAAGTGCTACGGCGCAACGGAGACAGAGACCCAGGTCCGACAGCGCAGCGAGGAGAACAGCACATGAGGAAGATGAAGATGAGCTACTGAACGATGAGCTTAGTCCCTATTGTGTAAAAACAAAAGGAGGGATTTAGAAATAAAAGCCTCCCTCAAATAAAAGCCTGCCTCCAATAAAGGCCGGGCAGTTGTGTAAATAAAGGCCCCGGCTTTACAAGCAGACACACACAGCTTCCTTTGACATGTATCCTGGCTGGTGTTTCAGTCAAATTCAAAAAGGACAAGTTGTTTAAAGACCACCCTACCACTGACCCAGCCTGATGTCCCATTGACTGAATCAGTAAACCAGTCCACCCTGTTTCACCCTTTACAGATGAGCCAATGTTCAGCTCAGGGGATGTCAAATATTTCATATCTCTTTTTAAAAAATATCATGATGTCATTGTCTTTCATGTTTCAGGTGTACTGTAAGTGATGCTTCCACACACAGTGTGCTGTGAATCTCTATGGTACAGGACTCATGGATTCATGATTCTCCTGACCTCTGATGAGAAATAACCCTGAATAAACCCTAACCTGTCCATACTGTTACAAACTACAAGTCTGAGCCCTCCTGTCTGCAGGAGAACTAAGTGGGATGGAGATGTGAGCACCTCCCACTTTACAAATAGAGGTCTGGACGAGGCCTTCCCCCTTTCCCTTTGTCTCCAGACTGTGTGTGTATGTGTGTGTGCTGGTGCTCACCTGAGTTTGCCATGTGTGTTTGACTTTATTTTATTGTGAGTAAACCCAAACTTAATTAGATGCATCATGGTGTTTAAGTTTCGATTTCGTTCAGTATTTAAACACGCTTAGGTTTAATGAGAGACATTTTGGTTTGATTTGCTTTATGGATGATGTCTTAAAGGGACATTGTGTAACTTCTCCTGTTATCTATTCACGAAAATCAATTATTTTGTTCAAAAGTATGTTTTTCACCCCATCAACAAACTGAAGTGTTCCTTTCAGCTCTCAATTTGCCGTTCATAGACACCGGAGCTGTCGGCTCAGGTCGAGGTGGCGTCTGTGAAAAGTCACCGTGGTAACGCAGTGAGGAGGAATGGAGCGTTACACTGATGCTGCATTCACCTGCAGTCGGGCAGACGGCCGTCGCTAACAAACCAGATGTCATTTTAGTCACAGAAGTGGAGAGAAAGCTGGTAAAACGTGGGTCAGGTAAACAATACCACATCACCATGACAACATATTGTCATGTGTATTGTTTTGCCTCGTGCTTACAGACCACTTGTTTACATAGAGGTTTGTTTATGCCGTTACGTGCAGCAGCTGCCGTCCGTCTGCCGTCTGCCAAATTTCACGTGAATGCAGCATGAAAAATATGATTGAGTTGCTTGCGATATACAACCGCAACGCTAGATGGGAGTAATTTCCTACACAATGCACCTTTAAGCATATCCGATCTAGAATACTAATTGTACTTTATTTACATGTATCAGGCATCATTTATTTTTTCCTTTCTTTTAGAACCACGGCACTTGGTGGCTAACTGCAACCTGTGTTTCCAGGTGGTTTGTGGCTCCAGTTTGAACCATGATATCTAGAACACATACTGTTCAGTTTGACCATGTGATGAGTCATCAGATCGTGTCATCTGCTTTGGTTTGACTGAGCAGCAGAGTGGAGATATTTACTTTGGACTCAGCAGGTATTTCCCCCTCAGTTTAGTATATGTACACAACATTTAAGGCATGAAGTTCCGGGTTTGTTTGTGATGTTAAAACGCTAAAATGATGGACAGATTTCAGCCTGTGTGTGTGTGTGTGTGTGTGTGTGTGTGTGTGTGTGTGTTCCCACCTTGTCCTTCAATCCATGCGTGCAGCCCATTCCAATGAGAAACTCCACCACCTCCAGCTGTCCGTGTTCAGCAGCCAGGTGAAGAGCTGTCTTTCCTGACTGGTGGACAGACATCAACAGGTTACACACAGGAGCGGCTGTATACAGTAGCACCATGCACTGTCTATGAATTTTGAACAGTCACACTTTGTACCAAATCATCTGTAAACATGATTGTGGTAGGTTTGATCTTAAAGGGATAAGGCAACATTTTTTTTTCCGTGTCTTGCCTCACTCCCGAGTCCATGACAAGCAGATAGACACCATCCTTTCGACTGTGCGTGCAGTAACAAGGGAGAGCCCGTATCGCCCGTAATTATCTTAGCTCAAACGCTGAATAGGTATAGGTAGTGTTAGCCTGCCTCCACCTAAAAGTCATCAGAGAAACTCTTCAGCAACTCTAAACGGAAACCGGCGGGCCGATCTTCGTCTCAGAGCTGACAAAACTCTCCGGTAAGGCATCTTGAGCGGTCAAATGCCGCTAACGGGACGAGATCGGTCAAAACGGAGGGTTCAAGCAAAGATGCTTTATTTTGGTTCAAGCTAGCTACATCGAGGGTAGGTTAGCTTCCTATTTCAAAGTAAAAGCACAAATTCTATCGTCATGGTTTTCTGTATGTAAAGGGCAAAGGGTGTTTTATTTTGTGAAAGTAACCGGAAGTGCATTGGTCACAACAGCTAGCTTGAGTAGCACCAAATTCGTCCAAACAAAATTGTGAACAGCTGGTATTTAGACAAATTAAAGACACACTGCTGATCTAAACGGTTAAATGTTTGAAATGTTGATAAAGTGATATATTTACAGAGTTCAGAGCTAAAATGAAATCAGCGTCTGACTGCTGAAACGAGATCGCGAAAAAAAAGAAAGAAAAAGATTGTTTTCCATTATCGGTTATTATGGTCATATTTCCTTGATATTACACAGTAGAAATAAGCGGCTTGTCGCTCTGCCGTTTGATACACAGCTTGCTGTTGTGAGCATGTAGCCTAGTTAGTTTGAGCTGCTGCTGAAGCTAAAGCTAAAGGGAAGAATTACAAAGTGAAAGTTAGAAAAGAGGGAGGAAATGTGGCGAAACGGAACCAATGGTAAATGAAGTGATTGTGAATGTGTAGAGCGGTTCATGAGATGAGTCCGGCCCGGTCAGGTCGCCTGTCTCCGCTTGTCATGTTTTATGATCCGCGCTGCTGTGTTTTGAATTTGACTGCAGCAACAATTATGGCCACATTCTTACATACCGCTCCTTTAATAAAAACTACAGTTGTAAAACTAAAACTAAAACTACATTGAATTGCAGATAACATAGAACACAGAGGACAAAGACTCAACAGAAAACTACATTTTTATGCATGTTGGAGGTCTGGACTCACTGATGAATGACTACAGGCTAATCCACTAATCATACCTGTCATATTAGCTGGTACTCACCCTATCAATCACATAGCTTGGATCAATCAATCAATAAGTTCTGGAAGAGCACATCAGAATCATGCAATGACATCACTCCAGCAAATGAATTCACTCAAATTTAGGAAAGGTCCACACTGTCCATACACAGACCTACATTCATGGTGATTAGTATAAACAGTCACCTTGTCCCCTCTGTCCAGACTGATGTCCTCCAGGTCCTCCATGATGAACTCCAACACTCTGACGTGGCCCCGCTGAGCAGCACAGTGCAGCATGGTCAGGCCATCCTACCAAGTACACAAACAGACACACATATACAGTAGTACACACCAGGGGCGGATTGGCCATAGGGAGTACCGGGAGTTTTCCCGGTGGGCCGGTCACTAATGGGCCGACAGGCGGCCGTTTTTTATTTATTTATATATTTATTTAACTTTTTTTTTCGCCATGCCTCGCCTTGCCTATTGTAACTCTCCCGGCCCGGGGAGAGAGACATGCATCGGCTCGGCCTACAGTGCTCAGCTGCAGACACAGCAGAGAGGTGACGATTGGCCCAGTGTCTTGTCTACCTGGCCCAATGGCCCTATGAGAGGCTAGGTCCAGGAGTCCCACCCACGCATGTTCTAGACCCCCCCTCGTCCAATCACTTTTAATGATGAGGAGTCATGACAGAGAGAGCGAGAGAGAGAAAAAAACAACAACACACTAGCGCACGAAAACGGAATGGTGTGGATAAACATTCATTAAAATACTGTAAATGGTCCAGAACGGTTGCTATGAACTTTACTTGACATAATAAATAGCTATAGCTAATAACTCTGATTGTGTGGTGTGTTACAGCTAAATCTAGTTATCTAAAGTATTGGAAAACAATAACTATATTCATATAGCCTACTATCCTGATTAATTGATTAGTTGCTTTTATTAAAGTGCCCTCACTCAAATTTGGTCATGAAGGACATTGAGCTAACAACTTAACAAATGTTCCATATTTTTTTCAGTCAGTGTTTATGGTTTATTGTCCTTTCAACAGTTTAACATTATATAGTTAAAATTAATAAAACACTGATTAATTACTGTTACAGTAAAACATCATTCTGCATACATATTACTCATGATGCAGTACACAAATTACAAGTATTTCTTTTCATGCTTCATTGTCTATACATTATGTTGAGCTGTACTGTCTTTCTAAGATAAAATTAGTGTTTGTCCATTTTTCAGATCATTATACCATTGTTTTCCATACTTTAGCCAACTAGCCAAAGTTCTGATTGCATGCTGACTCATTATGTGCATGTAATCTTGTTCAAACGTAACCTATTCCATACTATTCCTCTACTTTGATGTATATTGTATATCGTTTAGTAGTGGTGTTATTAAGAGCTTGTGTGTTTGTATGTACATCAACGGTGCTAGTTGGCAAAATATCCGTGTGCAGATAGTGGGCCGGTCTGGACCAAAAAGTCCAGGGCCAAATTGTTGTCCCAGTCCACCCCTGGTACACACATGAGGTCAGTGAGACAATAAATTCAGACTCTGGAGTGAGGCTGAAATAAATCCTCCTCTGACCTTGTTCTCACAGCTGAGCTTTGCTCCACAGGACACCAGGACCTGCAGGATCTTCAGGTGTCCGAACCAGGAGGCCAGCAGCAGAGCGTTCATCCCAAACTAGAGGAAACAGTGAGAGTGGTAGAACTAATTTGTTCCAATTTGTTTGTTTTCACACACTTCATTTTACATTTGAGTTTCACGTTTGATTCAAAGTTGATTTATTTCTTCATAAAAACACAGCAAAACGTCTGTACACACAATGTCCCTCTCATCAACTTCAGTGTCATGGTCCAGGAGGAGACGGAGAGCCTGTTCATTCCCTGCTCCTGCTGCCCAGTGGAGAGCCTTCCTGTCTATCTGTACAGAGAGAGACAGAGACACAGAGTCAGACAGACAGACAGGCAGACAGACAGACAGACAGACAGACAGACAGACAGGCAGGCAGACAGACAGACAGACAGACAGGGCTCAGTGATCTTGAGTTTATAGAAATGAGTCATGAATGTAAGAGCCTGAGCCTGTCAACAGGTTGTTGTTGAGAATTTATTTGAAAGAACATATTATTTGGAAGAATGAACAAGTTATATAAGTTTAAGTTTAAGCTTAAGTATAACATTAATATTCATAAAACAGTTAAATGGATAGTTCAACATTTTGGCAAATTGGCCCATTGCTGGGGCCACGCGTGGCGCAGTGGTGAAAGCGGCCGCCCCATATGGAGGCTACAGTCCTCAACGCAGGCGTCCCCGGTTCGAGTCCCGCGTCGGGCAGACCTTTCCTGCATGTCATTCCCCCTCTCTCTGCCTCCCCCTTTCCTGTCTATCTCACTATGTGCTACCAAAATAAAGGCAAAAAATTGGCCCATTGCCATAATCCCTATAGTCATAGCAGTAGGTTCGTTACCTTTAATTGTCGGTGCAAGCTATTTTTAGAACGGCGGAGCAGAATCGCGAGCTGCTCAGAGCTACGCTACGGGGGCTAATGGGATTTCTTGGTTTCCCTCATCAAACTCATCAAATACACAATCCAACAACTCCGAAACGCTCTGGTGGACAAGTTGTGACCTGCACATTCACCACGCTATGAGATAATAACACAACGTTACCACACAGGGTTGTTCTGGAGGCCGCTGCTTGGATCGGCCGTTCTAAAAAGCTTGCACTGACAAATAAAGGTAATGAACCTACTCTTAAGACTATAGGGATTATTGCAATGGGGCAAGTTGCCAAAATGTTGAACTATCCCTTTAATATGTTAAAATGAAGTTAGAATTAGGACTGTATTTAGTTAGGCTATATTAAAAACAGACTTTTTATAATTCACTAAAAGATGTCTGATTTGAATCAACAGTCTCGCTTTGTCGTTTTTAGTTATAAGCTACAAGACAGGTGACAGCACCTGTTCAGCAGAGGTCTTTGTCCCAGTAACATCACACACATTAGTGATGGCACTCAGTGAGTCACATCAGATAAAGCTCAGTAAGTGCTTTTGTATCATTATGTGTGTTTCCTTGTGTTAGACAGAGTATCTGCTGTGAAATGGTCTGATGCTTCACTGGAGGCACCAGCTGATATCTCCATAGAAACCACACAGTCTGACGAGCTCAGAGTTGTGCACATTAATATAACACGCCTCACTCCCCTTTTGCCCATTACAATATAGTGACCTCATTAAAAGTCCTTAAGTCTGCATATACAATGCTCTCAGCTGAATTTTAAAATAAGGACTCGACATTTATCATGTTAATAAAAAAATATGAGTTACTGTAATAACTAGTTTTATCTGACCTGATTTACACTTTATGACAGATTTCTGACCTGTAACAGTTTTTCTCTGATGTTTAAGTGCAGTTCTCTCATCAGAAACATCGTTCCCACACCTCTTATTGCTTTTTTTTCAGAATAGCCAATGCTTTTCTCATGACACTAAATCACCTGTTCAACAGTCTAAACCTTGCCTACATGTACTGAAACCTGACAGAGACAAAGAACTGAAGGAAATATGCAGTAAAAAAATGTCCAGACACGAAAACATTCTACATTTACAAAAGTAACATGTTGGAAAAATAACTATTCTCTGTTTCAACAATGTACAGTACTAGTGTTTACTGTGAACACTTCAGCATCTCAGCCCATTGCTTCACTACACTGTGGAAAACAAACTATTCTGAGAACTGAATGAAGAGTTGTGACAGTGATAGATAGATAGATAGATAGATAGATAGATAGATAGATAGATAGATAGATAGATAGATAGATAGATAGATAGATAGATAGACAGACAGATAGATAGAACGATAGATAGATAGATAGATAGATAGATAGATAGATAGATAGATAGACAAACAGATAGATAGACAAACAGATAGATAGAACGATAGATAGAAAGATAGATAGACAGACAGATAGATAGACAAACAGATAGATAGATAGATAGAACGATAGATAGATAGATAGATAGATAGATAGATAGATAGAAAGAACGATAGATAGATAGAAAGAACGATAGATAGATAGAAAGAACGATAGATAGATAGAACAATAGATAGATAGAACGATAGATAGATGATAGATAGATAGATGATAGATAGATAGATAGATAGATAGATAGATAGATAGACAGACAAACAGATAGATAGATAGATAGATAGAAAGAACGATAGATAGATAGAACGATAGATAGATCGATAGATAGAATGATAGAACGATAGATAGAACGATAGATAGAACGATAGATAGAACGATAGATAGATAGATAGATAGATAGATAGATAGATAGATAGATAGATAGATAGATAGATAGATAGATAGATAGATAGATAGACAAACAGATAGATAGAACGATAGATAGAACGATAGATAGAACGATAGAACGATAGATAGATAGATAGATAGATAGATAGATAGATAGATAGATAGATAGATAGATAGATAGATAGACAGACAGACAGACAGTCCAATGCTTTTCCTCCTTACTTTGTTTTTGGCCTGGACATCCACACCCTTCTTGATCAGTTCCTGCATTTTGCCCGTGTCATTCCTCTTGGCAGCATCATGAAACTCCTTCTCCGACCACAGCACTGTCAGGAAGGACACACAAGGAAATGTCAACTCTACAATTAAACAGCCATGCAGCGACTGCTTTTCAAAAATAAGGCCGCTGAGAGACTTAGTGGGCTCCTACCCACGATGCGTCAAAAAATCAAAAAGACTGGCACGTAGCTGTTGCATAGAAAAATATCAGAAGAACAATGGCTGGCGTGATTCAACGATGGTACGGATGATAATGAGCAACAAAAAATATTGGAGCTCCATTTACTCCCTTAAAACTTCAAACTCCTGCTGTCACCAAGTGAACAGGTAAAAGAAGAGGGAATCCACTCATCTGACCATTAAAGAGTATTTTTGTGTCTTTTTGACTGGTCCAGTGCCTTTCTGTTTCTCTCTGTTTATTGTGTAGTAGCCTACACCAAATACCCCATAGAAGTAAAAAACATATTTTCTGATTCTGCCTTTGTGATGACATCATCATCCCCCCTGATGCTGCGACGGTAGCCTACACCCAAGTACTGTACATGGGCCAGACTTGGGCCTAGGTCCCATCCTCTATCGGGCCAGGAGTGTCACTGATGGATTGGACGCTATATAATACATGTGCAACAGTGCATGTAACGTAATACGTGTTTAAAGGGATAGTTCAACATTTTGCAAATTCACCTATCGCCATATCCTATAGTCATAGGAGTAGGTTCATTACTTTAATGAATGCTGTTTTAAGATCCGCAGAGCAGAGACGTGAGCTGCTCAGCAAACACAATGGAGGTGAATGGTACAGGTCCCCTGTCCCTCATCAAATACACAATCCAACAACTCCAAAACACTCTGGTGGACAAGTTGTGACCTGCACATTCACCAAGCTGAGATAATCATGCATGTAACATTAGGACACATGAAGCATAGGCTACTCAGAACTACTTGCGCTTTTGAAATCACTTCCGCCTCAAAAATGACACCGTCTCCTAATGTTAGAAATTATTATTGTAACATCGGCAAGTCCAGGTAATTTGGTTGGTTTGTTTGTTTTTTAAAGTAGCCTAATGCAATAGCTAAATTTTCTGGTAGGAGTTACTTTTATAATGTAGTAATTAAATAACTAACTCGTACTTTTTGAGGAAAGTAACTGGTAACTATAACTAGTTACTTTAAAAACACACACACACACACACACACACACACACACACACTGCAGATGTGCCACGGTGGGCTGGGTTACCATTTCCCTCCTTTCAACAGAAACACTCGCGGTAAAAGACTGTCTAGTGTTATTAGATGACAGAGATCACTTAGCAACACAACACACTGATAGGTGAGTTACAGCCTCCCTGCTGAGTGTTAACGCCTGTAACACGGACATCCTGCTGCTGACAGATGACAGCGCACACACACAGACACACACACACAGACACAGACACAGACACAGACACACGGTAACGGTGCTTACAGATATCATCCTCTGACACCAGGTCGTCCTCCATCTTCGCGGTGACAGCGGCTCCTCTCCGGTCTCTCCCCGCTCACAGCCTCATGGTGCTCGGTGTGTTCTCCTCCAGTCAGTCGCTGCCCGCTGGAGAGCAGACTGAGGCTGGACGGTAAACTCAACACTCACAAGCGTCAAGTCGAGCCACTTGAACAGGAAACTAAGACTTCCGGTCACAGCCCTTCCAAAATAAGACGAGTAATTATGACTTAAAGGGCAAGTGTGCGGGATTTACTTACGTAACAGCATCTAGTCTGGCGCAAGTTAAAGCAGAAGTAAGTGATATATTTGTGTTAATATAAGTCTTAAATAGTTATATCTTCCGACAGCAATCACTTACATAGAGTGTTTGGTCTGAAACACGGGTCTCTCAGTCCCTCTGCTCTGCTCTGAGCCGAAGAGAAAACATTTATCGTATCCTACAGTTTTTATCCAATGAGGAGAGAGAACGGCATGCAGGGCTGTGTGTGCAGCCAAGGAACGCCGTGAATGTGGCGACGTAGGGACGAGGACTGTTATGGTGCGTTCAAGGAAACTCGTATTTTTCCGACCGTGAAGTGGTACCAGTTCAATCTGGTACGAGTTCACCGGTCGGAAGTTACGAGTGGCCGTTATAGTGACTTTCACCGGTAAAACAGGTCGGAGAAACACGAGTGGGTTGCCTGGAACGCTACAAAGTCGTAAGTTGTGACTTGAAGCTGTAATTTACGATTTCAAAAGCCTGCCTGGAACGCAGCATTAGCGAAAAACGACCGGATCACTTAGGGGAGAGCCGGGTCGATTGATACACTTTTCATTTAAACGTCTTTTTCAAAGATGACGTCATGTACACAAACATTTTTATCATGTGATCAACAACTCACATGTGTATTCTCTTAGTTACAAGTGTAATTTAACACATATGTTGGATGATCGCGCTGTTTTCTAACTTTGAACGTAAGTTGACATTTGTCTCAAACGCCCCACCTATGCGGGTCGTTTGAGACACAGAGGAGGGACGGTTGAAACAGCATGTTTTAAACAGAAACTACTGACATTACTCTCGTTTTTATGCAGCATATCAGACAACATACTAGTGTACTCGTTATTGCCAAAATGTCACATAATTTCTCACAATATAAATAGGTCAAATAAATATTTTTGTCCCGTGCGCAATTGTCAAGATCCGCATTTCGATTAAACTCGCCTTTCTTCTTTTGTACGAGTTGTTGGACGACTGCATTTTCATTTTATTTACTTATTTCCCTGTCCTAAGTCATGTTTATGGAGACACAGTTGAACATATTGTCATTTTACCCTCGGCATTTTCCCCTCACTTTGCTGAATATCTGTTGATTCATGTCATAAACACGTTTTGTTCATTAAAAATATCTGGTGTTTATTAAAAATATGTTGTTCATTCAAATCGGTTGTTGTTCATTGCAGAACAATAGGGTATTAATTTGGTGATTTATATACAGATATTGATCGCGCAGTGTGACCACAATCACTACGCACGGAGGCGTGAGGGACATTTGAAACAGCTGTATCAATCGTCCCTGCAGCGACTACTGACACTTCAACCTGCTTTGCCTCTAAACTTCAAAACTATGACATTGCATAGTTTAGGACCTGTTTATGTACGAATTCATCTATTGTTAGGTCATATTATTATTGCATGAAACACACAATACAACTTTTGATCACAAAAAAACTACCGCACGTAACATTTTACTTTCCGTAGTAAAAAACAGGTTCGCGCTAATAACTTTTGAATGGCGTGACGTAATTTCACAAGCTTTCCCAGGATTGGTCGGTGTTGAGTGCTGAACATAGTGACAAAATCTGACGGCTCAAGCTTGTGTGGTTTTCGAGGAAATCGCTGTGTATCAATCGTCCCGTGTATCAATCGACCCGGCGCTCCCCTACTTCTGCTTTAAGCATCACCAAACACTCTTATTGCAAAAGCAGCGCCAAAGGTAAGACATTGTTAACACTTCCTGTTTCCTAAGTGGGCGTGGTGATCGTTATTTCGAAAATCATACAATACAGGACAACATAACCTCTGCATTTTCTACTTAGCACCAGTGCATTATCAGTTTTGAGAAAGTATTGAAGAATAATAATACTAAAAGTACACTTTGAGTGGCTCCTAACGTCTATCAAAACAGCAGCTGTGCTGCAGCAGAGATGAGGTCTGTGTTGACATCTGATGAGTTTGACATTGATGTTCTGAAGACTCTAAATCAGATGATCTTGTGCAGGGCCGTTGCAAGGAATTCTGCCCCCCCTTAAAGAATACTAAAGTGGGCCCCTCCCCCTAACTTTTCCAGTTTTTTTTCTTAGACTAAGTATGTATTATCATTTTTTATTTAGCCTACTTTGTTTTGATGCTAATGCAGCATTACACTGCAAAAACTCAAGTATCTTACCAAGAATATTTGTCTTATTTCTAGTCAAAATGTAATTTCTAGTCAAAACAAATATCATTATACTTAAAGGGACAACGAGGAGTTTTGGAAAAGCGAAGCATTTTCACACTACATTTATGAGCCTCCGCGCGCACCGTAAAATTCTTTGACCGGCGCAAGACAGACTCATGTTTTCATTCATCAATAATTAAAGTCAGAGGTTCAAAGAGGTTCACATACCGCCGTAGTTCCGACCATAAACGGCGATTTGGCTGCGTTATTCTCATGACTCGCCACGAAGGAAACGCTGGTCGGCTCGACCAGCATTTCCGCCACCACTAATAATAACAAAATAACGATAGAGACAGAACGATATATTTATCGAAAATGGGCCCATTAACAAGTGTGGGTAGCGGAGATTCATCCACATTAACATGATACTTTTTTATAACCGAATAGAAACTCCTCGTTGTCCCTTTAAAGACACATCATATTAAAAGTAGCTTGTTTTTTAGACACTTTTTACTCCTTTCAAGCATATTTTCACTTGGAATAAGTAGAAAAAATCTGATAGTGGAGCAAGTTTTTCTTCCTTATTACAAGCACAAAAAACTTGCTTTCACTGGCAGATTTGTCTACTTATTTCAAGTGAAAATTTGTTTGAAACAAGTGAAAATGATCTAAAAAAAAAAAAAACAAGTTAATTTTTAGGTTGTGAATCTTATTTTAAGTGGAAAGAGATTAGCTTTGACTAGAAATGAGACATTTGGACAAGAAATAAGACAAATATTCTTGGAAAGATGTTGAGTTTTTACAGTGTACTATGAGTATTAGTCAGGGTCTTACACAGAATAAATCAGTCATACAAAGATTAGACTACTGGGGTTTTTTATGGGCCCCACTGGGCGCTGGGCCCCTAGAATTATCATCACCTTTCTCCCCTATACAACGGCCCTGATCTTGTGTTTTATTTAGTAAAGTCAGGGGGAGGAAGAGCAGCTGGAGCAGCTCCAGGACACTGAGGAGTGTCCTCACAGTTACTACTTGTCCATCCTTTTGTGTTGGACAGGGGGCAGGCTGGATGCTGCAGCGAACAGCGACCCACTGTCACATCTGAGGTGCAAAGTCAAGACCCCCCAGGTCTAACCGGTTCGCATCAGGTAGTAACATTGAAAAATGAAGCACAAATAACTGCAGTTCATATAATGACTCAGCGCAGATGTGTCATCTTCTGACATAACTCATCTCCAGACACAATAAAATACATTACACAGATAGCTTCCCTTTGTTTATTTGGGTGATAGCAAATTTAATCCAAAAGTACAAAATGGTATCTAATGTTAGAAAACATCCTTACATATTCTAAATGGCATGACATATTGGAAATAGTTATAAAAACTACCATCTTTTGACAAATTGCTGGACAAAAATGTTTCATACTTCAGAGCTGTGTCACTGACGAGCACAGAATGTAAAAGGGATTTTGTAAGAGGAATGTCTGCTCTTTGTTCTGTGCTATGTACAATATCAGAATAAAAAACATATTCATAATTATTTAAAGAAACTGTGTTCCTGCATGGAGCAGCAGTTCTTCTCTGATAGAAAATCTTTTGCTATAATCACATGATTAGTCTGAAAACTCTATTTACACCTTTCCTCATCATTAACAAACAGCATGTGTAGTAAACGTATGTACAGTATAAAACTCCCTCATATAAACTGCCAGCAAAACCCTGCAATCTGCAAATAGGAGGAAAAGCCAGAGTAAACCATTAAAAGTTGTGTAATTTGGTATTAAAACTTTTTTAGTACTTATTTTATATTTTCTTCTCATTGTAACAGTACTGTTTTGTCATATTATTAATACTCAAATTAGCCTTCAAGTAATTATCCTTGAAAATATCTAATGTTTCATATAGAAAAAAACAACAATACACAGTAGAACATTAAGCATTAGTCAGATACAGTTAAACCAGAAATAATTGCACTTTGTTAATTATGAGCAATTGCATGTGCTGCATAACAATAAAAGACGAGCGACTTCCTGTCCATCGATTGACCATTCACTGACCACAGCACCTGAGCTCTACAGTGACGACGGTTTCAATTCTCAGTCATTCTGAAGGTGTTTGAGCGCAGAGTTTCTCCTGAGAGGAAGAGGTTCTCACATGAAGATGGGCTTGAGGGGAGTGTGAACTTTCCCAGGTCCCAGCGTTCAGGACCAGTCTCCACATCAGGGGAAACAGTATTGAGTCTGTAGCGTTAGAGTAGATAAACACTGTTAAATCCTCTCCTCGTGCTCTTCCTCTCATTTTCTGTTCAGGCCCCCATGTTAACACCCATCTCTGATGATCCAATCACAACTGGTTCAGCTCTATGTGAAGGTGTGAACGTACCCAGGACACATCTGTGACCACCTCTGTCACAGTCTGATTAGACCCAACACAGAATATTGTAATATTTCTAGTGCATTAACAACAGACTGGTTAATCTGATTTGATAAAACAACCACACAGATGTGTTTATTTGCAGATAAAGGAAAGGAAGGAAGGAAGGAAGTGACATCTGATACACAGTGGGAGAAACCAGTATTTGATCCCCTGCTGATTTTTGCCTTTATTTCACTTGATCAAATTGTAATTCATTTATTAATATTATTTCTGAATGTTTTGTTGATACTGTGCGTCTCTCTCTCTGTTAAAATGAACTTACCATAAACACTGTAGACTGTCCATTTCTCTGTGGGGGAGCCAACTTACAAATTAGCAGGGGATCAGATACTTATTTTCCCCACTGTCAGTGGTCACTGGAAACACAACTGAAAGCAGGTGTGAAATGACAAAAATGTAGAGCTGACCACCTGTGACTGGATCTCTGAGGACGCTGTTAAAGTGTTAGTTCAACATTTTGGCAAATGTGCCCATTGCCATAATCCCTATAGTCATAGCAGTAGTTTCATTACCTTTAATTATCGGTGCATGTTGTTTTGAGATCTGCGGGGCAGAGACGTGAGCTGCTCAGTGAACACAATGGAGGTGAATGGTAGAGGTCCCCTGTCCCTCATCAAACTCATCAAATCCAACAACTCCACAACGCTCTGGTGGACAAGTTGTGACCTGCACATTTACCACACTATGAGATAATAACGTAACATTATGAGATGAAGTTGTTTTGGAGGCAAATGCAGCTGGAACTACGTTCCAGACACGGCTGCTGGGCGGAGTGATTTCAAAAGTAAGTGCAAGTAGTTTCGAGTATTTGCATCATCTGTCGTAATGTTAAATGATTATACATGATTATCTCATAGCGTGGTGAATGTGCAGGTCACAACTTGTCCACCAGAGTGTTTTAGGTGTTGGATTGTGTATTTGATCGTTCACCTAATAGTAATGAACTTACCCCTATGACTCTAGGGATTATGGCAATAGGCAAATTTGCCAAAATGTTGAAGTATCCCTTTACCACAGGTCTGACCAGGGGGTGACAGTGTGGAGAGGTGCAGAGAGAGGGCGGGGCTGCTGTGGCTGTTCAAGGGTGCTAAGCTAACAGGTGAGGGTCATTTCCATATCACTGTGACGTTCACCAGCTCTTCCTGTCCCTGGAGTTCTCCGCCATTTTCAGTTTCTTGACCTCCCTGAGGACGAGGTCGGCCTTCTCCAGCTTCTCCAGGGCCTCGGCCAGCAGATCCTCGGGCGTGTCCTTCCCATCGCCTCCCTCCTGGGACTGGGACTGGGACTGGGACTGGGACTGGGACTGGGACTGGGACACTCTTCTCAGCAGATCTCCCGTCTTTTCCTTCTCCAGAGCCACTTGAGTCTCTAGTTTCTTGACGTCATCCGTGGGGCCCCAGCTCTGGCCCCTGGGCCCGGGTTTGGGGCTGAGGGCGGGCTCGGACAGCAGGTCTCCGATGGAGGCCGACTTGGCCTTGATGGGGGGTTTCAGGGGAGCGCCGGGCTTCGTGAAGGTCTTGGATATGACTTGAGGCTTGGTCGTGGCCTGCGCCGGCTTTGGACTGACGGCGACGCGGACGTTGTCCTCGCCGGCGTCCAGCGCGTCCAGACCGGCGTTGCTCCCTCTCAGCGCCGCCGTGGACGCCGCCAGCATGTCCTCGCTCCCCGAGCCTTCGCTGTCGGCGTCCGAGTGCTGCCCGCTGTCCACGGACTTCTCCTCCGTCTTCTTCTCCTTCTTCTCCCCGGGCAGACTGAGCAGCGGGCTCAGGCTGATGCTGTCGCCGACGGTGACGGGGACGTTCACAGACACGGCCGCCGGGGGGACTTCACTCTTAGGGAGGACGTCTTCTTCTTGAAGAGAGCTGTCTGAGGTATCTGAGGCTGTGCACTCCTGTCTCTCACTGGGCTTGTCCTCTGCGTGCTGCGTCTCGGGCTTGTTCTTGGGGGGTGGGGGAGGCGAGCTGCTCATAGTGTTCCCTGACTCTGCAGGACTCTGCTCTCCTGACCCGGGACTCTCATCGCCTCTGATCCACGGCACCGTGTCTTTAGAAACACAAAGTCCAACCTTAGCTGTTGCTGTCGTCTCCTCCCCGCTGTCGTCGGCCGAGCCCTGGCCCTCTCTGTCTGGCTCCGCAGCAGCAGCAGCAGCGGAGGGTTTGTTCTCTTTGGATGGGGGGGTGGGAGGCTGGGAGGTCTCTGCCAGGTTGCTGCCAGAGCTGGGTTTGTTGGGAGGGGTCGGTGGTGGTGGGCCTGTCTTTTTCTGGGCTTCCGGACTCTTGTCGGTGGTGGTCTGGTCTGGAACCTCTTCTCCAGGTGAAACACAGGACTTGGCTTCTTTAGATGGAGGCATTGGAGGCTTCAGGACCTTAAAAACAGTCACAATATTATATAGAAACAGAAAAACTGACACTTTGGTACCAAGTTATTAGAGCCATATTTGCATATTTTGTTTGATCGTTATTATCATTAAAGGGACAACGAGGAGTTTCTATTTGGTTATAAAAAAGTCTCACGTTAATGTGGATGAATCTCCGCTACCCACACTTGTTAATGGGCCCATTTTCGATAAATATATAGTTTTGTCTCTATGGTTATTTTGTTATTATTAGTGGTGGTGGAAATGCTGGGCGAGCCGACCAGCGTTTCTTTACTTTCGGTTTTGTGGCGAGTCATGAGAATAACGCCGCCGAATCTCCGTTTATGGTGGGAACTGCGACGGTATCTGATCGTCTTTGAGCCTCTGACTTTAATTCTTGATGAATGAAAACATGAGTCCGTCTTGCGCTGGTCAAAGAATTTCACGGTGCGCGGAGGCTCATAAATGTAGTGGGAAAACACTTTGCTTTTCCAAAACTCCTCGTTGTCCCTTTAATATTATTGAACATAGCTGTTAACATGAGGTTCATAATTTAATTTGACTGTTTGATTATTCTATATTCATTGTGTTTATTGTGATGAGCCACCTCCCAGGAAATGATGACACAAAAGGGGAGAGTGGGACAGGTGTCTCAGAGGAGACAGGGGAGCCATAATGTTTTCAGACCGCTCTCAGTTTTTTCGTTTTACTTTTCTTTTAGCGTGACTCTTAAGTTGTGTGTGTGTGGACACTGCAAACCAGACACGAATGAATTTGACTCAAAAGATGCAGTGATTGTTTTTTATATTGGAGCGCGTCACAACCGCAGCGAAACCCCTGAGCAAAGGACGGCGGTTGGAAACCGGTTGCCGGTCAAAATGGCAAGTCGATGCCAATACACAAAAAATACGCTTTTTTCCGGTACCGTGACGACCGAATATACAACTTTGGCCTTGGTGGGCCGTGTCGAGTCCTGTCGGGACTGACGCCGACATTATACGCGCCCGGTCTCGGTTCGGCTACAGTCGATCTCGCGGTCCGTTTATGTGAACGCATCCTGACCTCGAGCCTCTAACTGCTCGGTGTGCTCCACAAGTTTGAGCTCATGTAAACATTAGCTACGTGCCATGTGTCCAGTCAGTTGTTATGGAAAAATGACGCTCTGACAGGGGTGCAGCGTTTGAAAAAAAATGAAACGAGTCGTTTTTGCACCAGTGTGTGAACGCAGCCTAAAAGTGAATGAATGAGAACAACAGTTGTCTTGTTGAATTACCTGAGGGATTAAAGTAATGACTAGACTGTTTTCTGTTTGTGTTGAGCCATATTTACCATTTAAAATCTGTTCTTACTTCATGTTTCCGCTGCTCTTTAAATTCTGTGCGGTGTGACGAGTTGTTGAAGGAAGCACAGTGGAGCTTAAATACAAGAAGATTTGATGTGAAACTGTTATTTGTTTTCTTATAAAGTGGCCTAATGAATTGTAAAGCACGTGGGTCCTGTTTCTTTTTTTAAACATGGTTTTGAAAAATGATCAAGAATCGTGGAACTTTGTTGGTATTGGTATCGACTACTGAACTTCTGGTATGGTGACAAGCCTACAGTATATGGCATCATACACACCTTTTTGTCTGGGCCATCAGATTCAACCTCAGGTGCTGGACTGGGTTTAACCTCTTTGGTGGGGGGCATGGGAGGTTTGATGACCTTTTTCTGGGGGCTGACCTCCGGCTCAGTCTGGGGCCCCTCCTCGGGACTTGGCCCTGACTGTTTCTCTGTAGGTTTGCTGGCGCTGGGCTGAGGGGATGGGGCTTTGACAGCTTCTTTGGGCCTCTCGGTACCATCGACGTTGTCTGATGGCCCGTTGGGCATGATGGCGCTCTCCAGGTCGAGATCCAGCCGCAGGATACCATCAGATGACACGTCAGCTACCTGGAGGGCAAAGAGAACACCATGCAGATGAGCCAGCTGTAATCTAGAAGCTGATGAGTCTTCACTTCCCAATTAAGATGTCATGCAGGTTAATTAGCTTTATTAGCTAATTGCAAATAAAGACCAAGAGTGGTGTTTCTCTTTTGAGTAGAAATACTGTTGTCATTCACTAATCAACTGCAACCCTGTTTGTTTCAATCATCGTTTAACCAATGCCAATAATACTCATCCTGCAGATCTTTCACATTAAAAGTTTTCCATAAATGAAGGGATTTTAATGTGTTGTAGATTAACAGTGATAAAAACTGGCAAGAATGAATTTGTCAATAACAGCAAATGTGAAATAGGACTTAATAGCACATTTCAATAACATCAACAACAGTTTAATTTATTAGAGATATACTCAATACAGTAAACTAGATACACTAAAACAAGTTAACAGTAACATTTTCCATATTGCCTAGTACCTCAATTACTATTTTAAACTAATAATCTTAAGGCTGCAGGGTTGTGTAATACTGTCATGGTGCTTTCTTTTCTATCATCATGAGTTCTATTTGCAATAGGCGTCATTGACACATCCTGTTCAGTAATGTGTTCTCAATGGCACTTTTGTTTTTATATTTTATGTTGTGTTGATTGTATCTGTGTGCTGTGGAAGCATGATATGAAATGTATGCAGCACTGCCAGTCTAAGACACATTTCCCCATGGGGACAATAAAGTGTAATCATATCATATTGTATCATGTCGTGTCGGATCTCATCGTATCGTATAGGAATTAGAATGAAAGTTATTTTAAGTGTTTACATTTTGGACCAAAAGAAAACCTTTAAACAGAGTTATAAAAATATCAGGCATGAAATCATCCAGACTTAGTGGAAGGTGTGTATGTTTGAAGCATCCTAATGTGGCAGGATTTGACGCTTGGGTCCACACTGACAAAAACACAATCACATGACCTTCATATACACTAGGCATACTATATGTGAGCTGGTGTAAACAGGATGCTCTCTACTTTGTTGGTGGCAGAAAATACAACAAACAAGGAAGAGCAAAGAGAAACAGTAAGGAAATGAGCAAATATTTCTGTTTGGACTGATGATGGGATGAAACTGTTACTGAGAGTCACAGAAAAACAGGGTGGTTGTGCGCACATCCAATGCCTATCTTAGGCCAGGTGCCGGACAGTCAGAATAATTGCAAAGAAAAAAGGCAATCATGTGTGCAGATATTCCCTTTTTTCTTTACTGTTACTGAGAGCAACACGTGAAACTGAGGAGGTCATGGCTCTGGAAAACACAGACTGTTTATCATTGTTTTCATCTGGAGAGGAGTCACGTGAGTTAAGGAAGGATACATCTTGACTGATAAGACCTAATCAGGAAGTGACCGCCTGTGTCACCGGCCTGTGTCACAGTCAGCAGTGGTTTCTGTTTCTTTCTGTGCAGACAACAACACCCCTGAGTTTTTCAAAAATAAAATCAGCTCAGAAGACTAAAACGCAGCAGTGTGGATGTAAGACACAAACCTCTTTCATGTGTATCCTGGTCGGTGGGCGCCGGTTGGGGTTCCCTTTGGGTCTCGATCGAGTGACGTGCTCCAAGTTGTTGCCTTCATCAATCTTCACCTGTGAAACCATGAAGAGTTTGGTTTAGGCTGAGGGCGTAGAGACAGGAAGGAGTCACCGACATCACCACGTACACGTCTTTACCTCATCAAAGACTTTGTTCTTGGCTCGGTGGATGCCATCAGTGAGGGCTTTGATCCAGGCCTCCTTCTCCTCTGCATTCTGGGCCTGGAACTTCACATCGTGGACCTTCAAACACAGCAGACAAATACAGGTGCTCCATGTTTAGAATGAACAAATCAAATAAAAGCAAGAGAATTCAATTTTTATTTGGTTTTTTTTTCTGTCAACCTACATAATGATAAAAGAAACTGCTAAAAGCTAAAAACAAAAACAGATCTTATCTTAGTCAAGTGCATGCTGTTTTTTCTTCTTCTCTCACTTCTCATTTTTCTCACTGTACTATATTTGACACATAAAAAGCTAATTTTCTATGTTTTTGTTCAGATTAATAAAAGATCAAGTACAAAGAGTCAGAGAAATAAGTGAGAATCAACCAAACTACACCTTTTTATTTAGTAAAACAAATTACCTTTAATTCATATGCCCTCTGTTATCTTTCTATTAGTTATTACAGCTGTTATAATCATTGAAACTCTAAAAGAATATGTAGTTATTATACTATTATAGGAAATTATTATTTATTTATGAATAATACTTATTATTACACAATCATTACAGTGATTATCTCTTATCCTGTGTGTCCTCCCTGACCTTTGTTCTGGACCCTTTGCTCGTAATAATTCTGTCTGACTGAACCTCTATGAATTTTAATTGAATGAATGTTGTAAACATTAAATGAGAAATAAAACCAAGGCTTCACTTCCAACATTTATTATTCATCTCATGCTTTTCTTTTCTTAAAAATCCTTTGAAATAAACGGCTGTAACTGTAACCAGTTCACTGTTGAAGCTGCAGTTTCAGTTCTAGGAGCCCTGTGTTTATTTTTATACAGTTTATGAACCTGCTCAAATGTCAGTAGCATCACACATTTCCTGTGAAACCTCCTCCAGCATGGCTGACCATCTGATCTGGGGTCAGGCAGAGATAGAAGGCTGGCTGTGGAACACGCTGCTGCTTCTGCTGCTGTCTTTGTCTCGCGGGCCTCATTCAGCCACACAGAGCTGAAGAGGGTTACCCCGGAGAAACCCAGAGAGCGCCAAGCAGCTCTTCACATCCTGGTCACATCTCCTCACTTCATTCACACTCAGCAGCACAACAGAACAGAGCACAAACTACCAACACATCCAGGAGCTCAGAGTTGAACAAACGGGGGATTGTATTCAAATGTAGGTTTCAGCTTTCCAAGCAATTGTTTGCAGCAACGTTTTCTCCCTTTGCTTCCTACACGACAGTGTAAAGCTACGTTTCCATCCCATTTCTCATCATTAGTTTCATCTTCAATCTTCACTTGCTCCTGTGAGTGTTTTAATCTCAATGTTTTCTGTAGTGCTGACTGATAAATTGAATTTTCATCATCACTGTGTTATGAATGAGCAAGGACACATCGCAGAAGACTGACTGAAATGTGATGATTGAGAAAGACTGATTTTATTTATACACTATATGCAGACACATACAATAGGGTGTGGCAGTGGAGACCAGTGAGGTGTGAACTCTTAACAGTTACAACCTGTCAGTAAACAGCAGTCAGCTTCCTTCATCACACCTGTTCAACAACTTCAACAGGCAGAGAAGTGGTGTTGCTTTGTATGAGTGCATCATGTTAATGTAATGTAAACAGTGGCCTGCTGTGAACATGCAGGATTTGACACAACCCCCTGTGCTATAATATAATAATATTATAGGTGGTACAGGTGGCAGAGGTAAATACATATATTTATGTATATATAAATAATAATATTATTATATACATATAAAATATATTATTATTATAGCTCTATTTGTGTTTTGTAGCGTTTTGTAATAACCGCCTGCCACGCCCTGGCTTCAGTTAAAGGACAATTCCAGGCGAATTCAACTCAGGGGTGTATTTTCATATCATTTTAGGTCTAAAAGAATGAATCTGAAGATTTTCAGTTTAATCGCTCCTGTTTTGCGGTAGTTGCATCTGTCTGCGCATCGCCACGGCAGCAATGAATGGGAGTGGATGTAAGTTCCGCTGTTTAGGCTGTTTCCAGCCCTCAAAGCCGCAATTTTTTTCCACAGACAGCATCAGATGGCGACTCAAACATGCACCGAGAAGTTTATTTACTTCAAGCAAGCCGACATGTTTGTAAAACTAGATCTAATTCAAAGTCTCCCGGAGTCTCGCGCGAGCCCGAAGTTGCAGTGCTGGTGTATTCAGGCGCAGTAGGAGCTACCGCTTGTGTCATAAACACAGGAATATCAACTCTTTACTTGCTTGAAGTGTACATTTTTTTCCACAGACAGCGTCAGGTGGCTACTCAAACATGCGCCGAGAAGTTTTTTTTACTTGAAGCAAGTAAAGAGTTGATATTCCTGTGTTTATGACACAAGCGGTAGCTTTTCCCACTGCACCTGAACACACCGAGCACGGCAACTGGGTCTCGCGTGAGACTCCAGGAGACTTTGAATTAGATCTAGTTTTACAAACATGTCGGCTTGCTTGAAGTAAATAAACTTCTCGGTGCATGTTTGAGTCGCCATCTGACGCTGTCTGTGGAAAAAAATTGCGGCTTTGAGGGCTGGAAACAGCCTAAACAGCGGAACTTACATCCACTCCCATTCATTGCTGCCGTGGCGATGCGGGGACAGACGCAACTACTGCAAAACAGGAGCGATTAAACTGAAAATCTTCAGATTCATTCTTTTAGACCTAAAATGATATGAAAATACACCCCCGAGTTGAATTCGCCTGGAATTGTCCTTTAACATCTAGCTAGGAGCGTTCATAAACCAGCTGTTGGTAAATGCCATTCACTGTTTTGTCATAGACCTCCACCCTGTGGTTTACAGAGCCAATAAATGTCAAGTGTAAGCAGCCAATCAGAGAAGAAGGGGAGGCCACTCCAATCAGGTCCTGATCTCCTAACCAACTAACCAACCAACGCAGGCAGGCTCCATGATATGCTGTGTCACTTCCACACACCGCAGATCCACCCAGCTGATAGGTGGAGTGATACAGCACGTCGCACTTTCATGCGGACACAACTAACTACAATCACTGTATTTAAAATTTGAATAGGATTATATGTGTACACTATATTCATAACATTTGAACAATTGCAATAAATGTCTCTACCCCTATAAATGGCCTGTGAAAAACACTTATATGTCCGTGACCCACATAGCAATCATCAAAACAGCTGTAACCATGGCAACTTAGTCCCAAAACATGGTTTCTGGGCTCAGGAGGTAGAGCACGCTGTCACTAACCAGAAAGTCAGTGGTTTGATTCCCAGCTCCTCCAGTCTGTATGTCTTGTGTCCTTGTGTATGACACTGAACCCACACTGGTGTGTAATCAGGGGCATGAATGATTAGTATTAGTATAATGTGTGTGAGATCACATTACTCCCCAGCTTGCTACATTGCACTGGTTGCCTGTTTCTTTTAGGATTGATTTTAAAGTTATTTTACTCATTTATAAAGTTTTAAATAACCTTGCACCATCCTATATTGGCGATTTGCTTTCTTTTTATACCCCAATAAGAACGCTCAGGTCCTCCACTGCCTGTCTTTTAACCATTCCTAAGGTGTCCAAGAAAACTGGCGAAGCAGCTTTCTGTTGTAACGGTCCTAGACTCTGGAACGCTCTACCCTTGGACTTGAGAATAGCGGACTCGTTGGCCATTTTTAAAAAGAAACTGAAAACGTATCTTTTTAATTTGGCTTTTAATAGGGGTTGATTTTATTTTTTATCACTGTTACTGCTTGGCTTTGTTTGTTGATGACGTGTTGTGTTTAAACTTTTGTTGTTTATTATTGTTTCTGCTTTGTTCAAGCACGTTGGGCTGTTTCTATGCATGAAAAGTGCTATATAAATAAAGATTATTATTATTATTATTATTATTAATATATCCCCTTCACAGTGTGTTCTCACCTTGTTTCCAGACTTGGCTGATCGGATCAGTATCAGTCTGTGCTTCTTCTTGAAGGGGCTCCTCAGCTCATGACATTTGTCATAGTTTTCCAGGTCATGCTTCTCCAAGCAGTTCTGCAGGTCCTGCAACACAGCGCGTGGGTCCATTAACTCAACATCAACTCAACCATCATCCTGTCAGGCTTATTACAGAAACTGTCAGGTTTGTGTCTCTTCTTTCCAGTTTAGTTCCTGTTTTATTTTGAAGTTCAGTGTCACAGTGTCTTCCTGTAATTAACTCAGTGATTTCCCATTGTCCTTTGTTGATTAATCTGCGTTCTTGAGTTTTTCTTTTTCTTTCACATTACTGTTTTTTTTTTCAGGGTCTGGTTTCTTACAAACCTGACAGAAAAAGCTTCTTCACTGTATCATTCTGTTCATTTATTTTATATTAAATCATCCCAAAAAGAAGCAAAGCCAGCAGCTGTCAAGTGGTTTGTTTTCTTTCTAGCCACGGCCTGATGTGTGTTCATTCTGACAGCTGGGGATCTGTGTGTTGTCATGGAAACACACTAAATCACAACAGTTATACACAGTGACATGGGAGTGTACCTCATGTTCGTACACCACCACCTCTGTCCTCCCCACATGGACGTAGCGGTCTTTGTAGCTTGCCAACAGTTTGCCTGGAGCTTTCTTCACCCAGCCGGCCTTAGCCAGGAACTTTGGCTCTTGACACTGGGCTGGCTCCTCTTTCACACCCTGCAACGACACAGAGGAAGGAAATCACACTCAGATCACACAGCCGTGTACGAGCGGGGCAGGGCGCGGATCGTTATTACTTTCATTTTACCACCTCTTACTAAAAGTTAACGCACAGCATACAGCGGGTAAAATAAGTCTTGAACGCCTCTACATTTCTGCTCAGTATGGGGCTATTGATATGAATGGTAATCCACACATACAAAAATAAACATATACTGTATACTGTATGTTGATAAATTAAGTTATGTGTAATTAAGTGAAATGACACAGGAAATAAGTAATGAACACATAAAGAAAAGGAGGAGGTGCAGAAAAGAATGGAGAGATAAGAAAGCAGCTGGGATCTGTCAGTTTTAGAAAGTTAGACCTAGAATTAGTAGGTACAGTTGTTAAAAAAACACAACAAAAAAGTTAGATTGAATCTGCACAGATCTGACTGTGAAATATGGAGGAGGGAGTTTGCTGATGCATGAGTACAAGAGGAGCAGGGGGGCGACCAGACCTCTGATCCAGTGTTTAGGTACTGGCTGCCAGTGTCAAGACACCTGGCAGGAGGGATCATTCTTCTATCTTCTATCCAGTTTCAGCCAAGAGCAGCTGAACAGAATCAAGACACAGCATCTCTCTCCAGATGAGTGTCGCACTGACATCATCCCCCTCCTGGAGCATCAAATTAACAGAATACAAAACAACTAATGTTTCACAAATGAATTGGTTTCATTCTTCTTATTTTACTTTGAATTAACCGTATTAAACGTGATCTATGCAAGTCTGGTCTCTTCTCTGTGTTGCTAACCCTCCTCTTGGCCATGTGGGTGGTTGACGAATTACACAATTCTGACTGACTGTGTGTCATATACTGATAATAAAAATGTATATATTTAAAAATATATATATATATTGTTCCTCTGACAAGATATAGTACAATAATACCAAAGTTGTTGTTGGTGTATAAAGATTTCTCAGAATTTTTCAAAAATGTCATTAGGTGTGACTGTCCGGCACATAGTGACCTTAATAATAAGAGTATTTCAAAATAAATGATATATACTGATAATATATAAAATAATTGCATGTTTTCAAAAGTCACAGAAAGAGTTGATGCCTGTGCATAATGTCCAAATAAGTTCTGACCAAATACATTTTGTCTGCAAAATGTGCGTCACTGAAATGTATATTTTGAATGGGCAATAATTTGGACATCTTCATGATGAAGAGGGCCATGCTCAACCAGGAAGTTACAGTTAACATCTCTGGAGTGGTTTGCCAGGTCAAGATGTGAGTTTTGTATGATGAAGTCAGTTAGAAAATGACAACACAAAAAAAATAATTTTATGGGATGATATTTGAAGTTTAAAAAAACATTTTCCCGGCTTATATTTGCCAACCACCAATGTGCATTTGTTTACAACAAAGCCGGTGAAAAATCTATCAACAGAGTGGTGGATAAGGTTATTTATCATATAACATGTATATTTGTGTAGTCTTGTCTGTCATAAACAAGAGATTGCAAGTTCAACCATCACTATTACCCTGAAGCTGTTTCATTAAGGTAAAAATGTAGCATAGTTCAGCTAAAACTCCTACATTTCCTCTTTAAATGCACAGCATCTGTAGCTGCCCACATACCGTATGGTCATGTCCTGTGTGAGTTCATGTTTGAGCAACACCATCCAGACACACAAACTGGTGCATTATTAAGACATCAGCTGATAATATCTCATGACTTTTTCCTGTTTGAACGATTTAAATCACCTCCATAAAAGAATCACACAGCAAGAAGCCACAGCGGTTTTTTTCTTTCTATTATTATCTCCTTTCGTATTCTTGGCAACTCTGAGTCACTTCCTACATTTTAAGCAGAACTTGCTTTTTACAAAATACCTCCTGCTTCTCAAACGAAAGACCAGAGACGCTCCTACCAGACTTTCAGTGACTCTCAGTCCAAACAGAGGCGTGAGAGTTCACTGAGCCGAGACCAGATCAATTCTCTGAATCTGAGACCAGTTCACTTCTCTGAGTCTGGGACCAGTTCTCTGAGCCGAGACCAGTTCACTTCTCTGAGTCTGGGACCAGTTCACTGAGTCTGAGACCAGTTCACTGAGCCTGAGACCAGTTCACTGAGCCTGAGACCAGTTCACTGAGCCTGAGACCAGTTCACTGAGCCTGAGACCAGTTCACTGAGTCTGAGACCAGTTCACTTATCTGAGCCTGGGACCAGTTCACTGAGTCTGAGACCAGTTCACTTATCTGAGCCTGGGACCAGTTCACTGAGTCTGAGACCAGTTCACTTATCTGAGCCTGGGACCAGTTCTCTGAGCCTGGGACCAGTTCACTGAGTCTGAAACCAGTTCACTGAGCCTGGGACCAGTTCTCTGAGCCTGGGACCAGTTCACTGAGTCTGAGACCAGTTCACTTATCTGAGCCTGGGACCAGTTCACTGAGTCTGAGACCAGTTCACTTATCTGAGCCTGGGACCAGTTCTCTGAGCCTGGGACCAGTTCACTGAGTCTGAAACCAGTTCACTGAGCCTGGGACCAGTTCTCTGAGCCTGGGACCAGTTCACTGAGTCTGAGACCAGTTCTCTGAGCATGGGACCAGTTCTCTGAGCCTTTGAGACCAGTTCTCTGAGCCTGGGACCAGTTCTCTGAGCCTGGGACCAGTTCACTGAGTCTGAAACCAGTTCACTGAGCCTGGGACCAGTTCTCTGAGCCTTTGAGACCAGTTCACTGAGTCTGAGACCAGTTCTCTGAGTCTGAAACCAGTTCTCTGAGCCTTTGAGACCAGTTCTCTGAGCCTGGGACCAGTTCACTGAGTCTGAAACCAGTTCTCTGAGCCTGAGACCAGTTCTCTGAGCCTGAGACCAGTTCACTGAGCCTGAGACCAGTTCTCTGAGCCTGGGACCAGTTCACTGAGTCTGAGACCAGTTCTCTGAGCCTGGGACCAGTTCACTGAGTCTGAGACCAGTTCTCTGAGCATGGGACCAGTTCTCTGAGCCTTTGAGACCAGTTCTCTGAGCCTGGGACCAGTTCTCTGAGCCTTTGAGACCAGTTCTCTGAGCCTGGGACCAGTCCAGCTCTATCGCTGTGCAGTAAATGAGAATAACCTCAAGTTCTGCTTGAACCTGTGGCGACACAGTAAAAATAGTTTGGTGTTAGAGAACACACTCGGTGATGACAGCTCTTGTCTTTCATTTCTGACACACACTCTGTCTGTGACACGTCCCTCTTCACCCAACACTACATCACTGACCCCCTGTCCACCGATGGTGGTGGGTGATGTGCAGGATGCCACCAACATGTCCCGTCTGTTCACGAGGGTACAGTAGGGCCCTATGAGACGGAGTCACGGAATTGGCCAATTAAAACAGAATCTATTTTTAACGCCGAATTTGACATAATTTGACTGATATGCTGTTTTCGTGTGGAAGAGGAACCCGTGTCCTGGGAAACTGGGAAGCAAATCCGGGTGGCACAATCTGGAGGAAAAGTGTTGTTTGTTTGTTACCTCAATTAATTTAAAGTAATTTCTGTTTAATTTGTGTACATTTTAGTCATTATCATTAAAACACACTCTTTTTGGCAGTAAAATAAGAGTAAAAGGTAAAAAAAAACAACGGTATTCCCAAAAATTAAAACAGAAAAAATGTAATTTGGGAAAAAATGAAACACAACACTTCTGCTCTATAGCCTGCCTACCTACTGACTTTCATTTCATGACATTTGTCATTCAGCTCTCTATTTGTTGTTATGTGTGAAGCTGTTTTACTCTTGTTATATGATAATGTCTCTATCACTCCATTGTCTCTGTGCGCTCCAGTTTCCAGTGTCTCCTCGGTGCCAGTTTGGAGATTGATGGTGGTGTTTCCTCACACACTTGTTTTACTGTCTTCTGTAACACACTTTGTGATTGCTTGATGGACTGATTGGTACAGTAAGCTATACTGTATGAGAGGAACACCTCTGTATAACAACATACGTACAGCAGCACACACTCCATTCTCCACAACGGTCAGTCAAACACATCAGTAGAGTCTCCATGAGGACGACCTCTTTCAGTATCAGTCTGCATCAGTTTGTATAAAAGGAACTGAAACTAAGATTCATAATGAAACAGTACTGAGAGCTGCTGTGGTCCACACAGGTACTTTCCACACACTGGAGGAAATGTCACAGTGTTTTGGGAATGAGGAAAGATGTAAAGAACACCCAAAGTTCACTCACGGGGCATCTCACTCTCCCCAAAACTACTAAAACACAGACCTGAGCCCGGGTCAGACTCCTGACACTTGAAGGGCTCTTCCCTCAGGAGTCAGGACCACATCTGTCACACACTTCCATCATCAGGAGGAAACCAGAGAAATCTACATGTCTATTACATCGTCATTCATGAGTCAGCACACTCGTCATTTGTGTCTCAACTAAATGCAGAAATGTGTTTTGGAACACTGACAGTTTCCACACAGCACTCGATGTGTGTCATTGCTTTATGTGTGTATCACTGATGCCATCACAGAATATTTTTCATTGCTCACAAAATATTCATCATGTAATTTCATTAAATAAAAAAAGTAAAAACTACACATATAAAAATGACATTTAATCATAGAAACTGTGATCACATTAGTAGATGAGACTCTTCTCTGTGGGTGTTGTTTTATTTCCATGCTTGTTGTTTGTGTTAGCAGTAGCACCTATGAAAGCAGCCCTCGGCCATCCCTCACCGTACTGACACACTGTCCTGACCATCTGGACAGGGACACAGAGAGACACAGAGGAAACTGCACTGCTCCTGTAAGATGAAAGTAGTGGGGATTTTGCATTTGCCACACTGGTCGTACAAGCTGACCACACAACTGGCTTTTCTGCTTTTTTTTTTGTCTAATTGTGGATTAAAGGTCAAGGTCAATGCAAATTCATATTTGTATTTACTGCCTATATAAATACAAATGTCTGATATGATGGAATAAGATGATTCAAAAGGACAAAGGTCAAACGCCAACTTTACTATGGTATCGTAATGTGCAAAAACACCTTTAGCTGTGCAGCTCAGGAAGGAGAACTGTGACTATACTTCCTCCTCTAACCTGGAGGAGGAAGCAACTAAGTAAACTGTTGTCTTGTGTGTATACAACATCTATGTCACGTCTGTCCGTCCTAGGTGATGATCCCTCCTCTGTCTCTCATCCTGAGCTTTCTCCTGAGCTTTTCTGGGACTTTTTCCTCAGTGGATGTGAGGGTCTAAGGACAGAGGATGTTATGATGCTTTGTAAAGACCTTTGAGACAAACTGTTTGTAAAAATGGGCTATACAAATAAACTTGACTTGCCAAATCAGATTCAGATTCAGATTCAATTTATTGACACTTTCATGAAAAACCTTGTTTAACATGGGAGCGAGAAGCCAGAAAAAAGTCCAGAGTTTACTCCAAACGACGTCATTTAGGACATTTTTACAACCTAAACAGTCCTGTATTGAATGAAATATGGATAGATTTTTTTTAAATCTACTGTATATGGATAGATTTTTTTCTATTTCTTATATCTTACATTGTGTCTTTTATTTCATTATTTCTGGCAGCAGAGACAATACCACATCTCACTGCGCATTGTACTATGTATAATTGTGTACGTGACAAATAAAGCTTATCTCATCTGATATCTTCAGGCTGAGACCACAGCAGCAGCCCCCCCCCCCCTCACACACACACACACACACACACACAGACACAGTAGTGTTGCTGCAGCAGAGGGAGGTGGGTTTTGTTCTTCATTCAGCTTCAATATCTGTTTATTTATTGCAAGTCATATCATCTCAATACTGTAACAGTGTTATCACGCATGGTAGATTTTCCTCACGTCATCATGCAGGCCTACTGTTGATGAGTCACTTCACCGGTCTCTTCACCACATTTAAAGGGATAGTTCAACATTTTGGCACATTGGCCTATCGCCATAATCCCTATAGTCATAGCAGTAGGTCCATTACCTTTATTTGTCGGTGCATGTTGTTTTTCGCGGGACGTGAGCTGCTCAGTGAACACAATGGAGGCACATGGTATTTTCACCTTTCCCTCATCAAACTCATCAAATACACAATCCATCCAACAACTCCAAAAAGCTCTGGTGGACAAGTTGTGACCTGCACAATCACCACGCTATGAGATAATAACGGAAAGTTATGAGAGAGTTGTTTTCGAGGCAAATGCATGGCCAGAACTACATCCCAGCCACGGCTGCTGGGTGGAGTATTTGCTTTGTGTGTCGTAACATGTTACATAATTATACATGATTATTTCATAGCGTGGTGATGTGCAGATAATCAGGGTTCCTACAGCTTAAGCCAAGTTAAATTTAAGACTTTTTAAGACTTTTTTTAAAGCCACTTGAAATGAAATTTAAGACCGACTTCATAATGAACACAAATGCAGAAAAAAGAAAAAAAAAAACACATCAATTACATAGGGTTAGGGACAATTTGACCCACTTTCCTATGTGATCCAAGGTAAAGTGACTGCTACACTCTTAGAAAGAATGTGTTGTTTTCTTACACAATTAATGTGTAGAAAGCCAAATAACACATGTTGCGTCAATTTCTGCACATAATGTGTTGCATGCTGTAACCTCTACAACACAAAGACATGTGTTAACATCATTGGCCAATCACAACACGCCTACGTCATCAAACCAGTTACCCGTCTGACCGCTCGCCCCCCCCCCGCCCCCACCCATCGACGACATTTTACGTGCAGCAGGCAGCAGCGAGCCATCGGCAGGACCGTAACAGGCACAGCCGACGGACAGGTAACGTTAAATTGGATGATTTTCTGTGTCTTAAATGTTTTAATTATAGGCGAATGAGGTTAGAATGTGGAAAATCAAATCAATAGTTAGACTTCCCCCGACTTTTAACGTAAATTTGCGGTTTGCAACGAGGTTTCTACCGCTTTGTCACAGGTGACGTTAGCTTGGCAGTTATTTTCTCTAACCGAATGCTTTGATGGTGATAACGTCTGGTTCACATTCACGGTCACTTCGAACGGTTAGATTAAAGCTAAATGGTTGGCTGACGAGATATTTTCATTCAAACTCGAGCTAAGGAGGGGGTGTTGGGTTGAAGCGGTCTAATTAATGTCGAAAGCCACCTCAGGCACCAAAAAGCCACAGAGCTAACTAGCATTTGAAGTGGATAAATGCTAATTGCTTAGCATTAGCTGTGTGAGCACCCCTAAAATTGATTTTAATATAGATTCTATAGACGGTAAAGTGGGAGTGAGGCTCTCTTTTTTTCCCCCCGCTAATGATAATGTACTCGCTAACTTAATTGGTAGCGTGACCAGCCAGTTTGAGTTGAGGCCTTTGCGTAGCTTATGAAGCTATCAAGCTAATTTTTGCAAAGTCATGGCCAGACATAATGCGACCCAACGTTAATGCATTGGTTGTGTTTGCTGCTCCCTGAAAAGCCACCTAATGTTTAAAATGCTAGTGAAACGGATTAAGTCTATTATAAAGTCACTGTAATGAATTAGAGCATTTTATTGTCGATTTGTCTTTGGAAGTTTAAGCTAAATAGGGCGCAACGTCTTTTTTTTCCCGCTGCGCTGGGACGGTTAGGGGCGGTTTGAGCCGGTTTGAGCTAGTTTTGAAAATTCTCCGCCAGAAGTTTCCCCCACTTAACAATATTACACGAATGATTTTCTACATTATCAGATACAATTGCTGTTGTGTTAAATTTAGTAAGTGAGTCACAGATCATTATTAATTTTTGGGGGGTCACAGAAATTATTCATGTTGTAGAATTTGAAAAAAGGCCGGTGCTTTTGATAATGTACTGTTGTGGTTGACTATGTAGAATATTTATCAAAAGATATTGTTTTAAAAATAATACATCCACCGGGCGTTTTGAGGGGTACAGAATGAAAGTAGTGCTTTTCCATAAAAAAAAATTTTTTGTCTGAAATAATGTTTTTAAAAAAATTTGACGGGCTCGACCATGATTCTCTGTCACGTTCTGTTTACATTCGCCACCGAACTTTTTTTTTTTTTTTTTTCAACTTGACAGAGCAGTGACAGCGGAGGCTCTGAGCGCAGGTTTGGTTTTCAGCAGCGGTGTGGAAGGCAGAGAGCCTCCACTCTCCCCGTAACAAGCTAAAAGTCATTTATTATGCTGTTAATGACGGTAAAAATGAAACTATGATGATAATTTCCTGCATAGTTCTCCTCCTCTGCTGTCCTCTGATCGGAATGGAGTCCCTAGCAACGGCCCGTTTTACATAGCAACGGTCTGGCGTTCTGTTGTTCTGGTAATCCTACATAGTCAACCTTAGTACAAAGAGGAACATAAATATTTTACAAACGACTGCTCTATAAAGATATCGTATTAAAAAAAAGATTCTTTTGTACAGATCTTTCAGTCAACCTCAGTTTAAAAAAAGAAAAATCAAAACTACTATTACTACTACTATTTTTTCAGTAACGTTAGTGTTTAGGCTAATATTTTTGTTTGCATGTAGTTAAAGGTTGACTATGTAGGATTACCAGAACAACAACAGAACGCCAGACCGTTGCTATGTAAAACGGGCCGTTGCTAGGGACTCCGTTCTGATCAGAGGACAGCAGAGGAGGAGAACTATGCAGGAAATTATCATCATAGTTTCATTTTTACCGTCATTAACAGCATAATAAATGACTTTTAGCTTGTTACAGGGAGAGTGGAGGCTCTCTGCCTTCCACACCGCTGCTGAAAACCAAACCTGCGCTCAAGAGCCTCCGCTGTCACTGCTCTCGTCAAGTTGAAAAAAAAAAAAAAGTTCAGTGGCGAATGTAAACAGAACGTGACAGAAAGTCATTGTCGAGCCCGTCAAATTTTTTTTTAAAACATTATTTCAGACAAAAATTTTTTTTTTAAGGAGAGGCAATACTTTCATTCTGTAGCCCTCAAAACGCCTTGTGGATGTATTATTTTTTTTAAAAATATAGCTTTTGATAAATATTCTACATATTCAACCTTTAAGCTTGTGCTTTAAAAGGCAGAAAATGGCTGATTTTCACTATTTTAAAAAAGATGAGAGGTGGGAGATTTTTTACATGGTGTCAGACCATTGTATTATGTCAGGGATTTGTAACAAAACTGATTTTAGCATACATTTTTGTCCTGCATATCAAATTGCAGGGCTATAGTAAAAAAAAAAAAAAAACCAAATAAAAACAGTCATTCTGCAATCACAGTGGCTTCTCCTCTTAAAAAAAGGTGTAAAAAAAAAAAAAATTGTTTTTAGTCTTTGTGTAAGGGAATAATGAAATCTCACAGTAGATGGCCCTGAGTACTCATTTGTCTTGAAACGTATATACTTTTTTACAGGAGCATTTCTATGACCCTTTGTCACATACGGGATTCATAGAGATGAGGCTACGAAATATCAGACGGAGCCTAGAAGAGGGCCAGCGACGCTACCACAAGAGAAAATGGGCGTGCAGTGCAGCATTAGCGCAGCCATCTACAGCACAACCAGACGAAGACCTTAGTGAATGGTTGTTTGTCATCAAAAGGATGAAGCCATCACCAGAGAACATGGGACGAATAAAGACTGCAATGGAAAAAACTTTCAGCCATCGCAGGAACTGGATCAGCACCCAGTCTCCAACTGTTGCAGACATTATCCAAGAGTACCCTCGTTTCATAGACATTCCGAGTCTGGTGAGTCTTTTGTTTACTTGTGTATTTACTGATACGTGCTTGTTTTGTTTTTTCTGATCGTTTGCTTTTCTTGTAAATCATACATACAACAATATTAAAAAGGGTTAGATATTAGATAAATAAATCTGATTGACAAGAGTTGTGACACTCTTCCTTTTTTTCTTGTTTCCTCTGCCAGCTGGATGCAGAGTTTGCTAAAATGTTTGATGGGAAGGCAGAGCTCTTTATTAGGAGGTGGGAGTCATCATTTGTCCCCAAACTAAGGAAAATTGCTGCGCTGGAGAAAGGAGTCGTGTCTTCCTTACTTGAGCAGGATGGAGACCAGAATGATGGTAAACAATTTGCATTTTATCAATGCTTTGCTCCTAGTTTTTCTGTAAACATAATTTTGACAAAACCATTTGCTTGTGTCATTCAAATAGATCAAGTATGCTACAGTACATTACAGATGTTGACCCACCTGCTTCCACCAACTGCATCAGGAAGGGGATCATCAACCCGTTGCAGTGTGAAGTCGGCCATTTCTTTCCTCATCAACTTCGTGCCAGTACGTTGTATATGTGTGCAACATAAAAGCACATAACAAATAGGCTCTAGCTCAGGATGATGTCTATAATACATTTGTAATTTTTTTTTTTCTCTTTCTTTCTTACAGCATGGGACTGGCATCCCCGCCCTTTGCAGTTTTGATGAAGAATCTTCAAGGACATAGCCAGAGCTCGTCTGCATTGGCCAACTGACAGACACAGCGCGGCAGTACGTCATTGTTTCGAGAAACGACAGTGTCACAATTCCTCTTCGCGATGACAACCTGACGTGCGCTTTGGACAAGCTGTTCAAGTTTTTTTGGGTATGCAACGCATCCTATCCCACTCAGCTTGCATCCATTTTCATTTTTTTCGAACACATTTATGACATACCAGTATCAAACAACGTCAGACGGTCTAAAGTGATGGAGCTGCTGGGAAAACTTCAGGCTTTAGCTTAAAAATTCCAGTGTGTATCTTTGCCCAGTGTGTAAGAAGCCAGTTCTTGGTGAGACAAGGAAACTTCGCTGGCATCTCCGTGTAGTGCATTCGTTTTCTGACGGTCAGAACTGTACCCTTGTCTGCAGTCAAAATGGCTGCCAGCGTACTTATCATAATCTTAATTCATTCTCAAGGCATCTTTCCAGAGAGCATTCATCTGGGGACACAAGCAGTCTGTCTGATCACACTTCAGATCACAATTGTTGGAGGTTTGGCCAACCGCTTGGCAACAAAATGTGTGTCCCAAATGCATTTCCAGTTATTCTGAGGTCTTTACCCAAAGGTGAACAACTCATTGATAACCTGAGGTCAATTCTCGATTGTGACTTTTCAGAGAGTATGTGTGTTTGTCATAGAGAGCCTAAGCGGAAGCAGGAAGTAACGGTCACCATGGGACCTCAACTCTGAAAAACTCGCCATTCAAATGAACGGGACGGAAAATTTTATTTCGTGATCCGTTTGAATTGTGCCATGAGAAAAAAATATGTCCTCTACCTGTTTAAAACATCACGTTTCATCCTGAGAAATCAACAGTTTGTTGTAAAGCTATTGTAGAATAAAATTCAGAAGAGTCCGTAACCAGAAAGACTACAAGTCGCGTAGGTGACGTCACCATGGCGACCAAATGCCGCCCTTTCCCGTGTCAGTTGGTGACGTATTTTTTGTGGGACACCAGATCTGTAGTCCGTAGAGCGGTCTTTACAAAAAATACATTCTTCTGTTGCCGTTTTATGATAAACGGCTGATTTCTCTTCATGAAACGTGATGTTTTAAACAGGTAGAGGACATTTTTTTTTCTTATGGCGCAATTCAATCGGATCACGAAATAAAATTTTCAGTCTCATTCATTTGAATGGCGAATTTTTCAGAGTTGAGGTCCCATGGCGCCGTTACTTCCTGCTTCCACTTAGGCTCTCTATAGTGTGAGTGTTTGGGGACATACATACAGGACAGGAACTGTTATTGTAACAGAAAAGAAACATGACCCAGTCTTTGCAGAAATAGTTCATCTGTTCCCACAGGCAGACAAAGGCACACTTTTAGCGTTTGTAAATGTTGTGCATGTTGATTTTTTTGATGACCATTTCTATGCATTTTCTGTGGAAAAAAGTGATGAGTTCAAAGTGGTGCGAATTCCTCAGGATTTGTTAGACTTTCGACCACTTGACTTTCAGAAACCTTTCAAAGGAAACAAAGTCTATGTTAATCCTCGATACAAAGTTATTTAAGGTTCTCCCGAGTGACACCCTTTTTTTAAAATTTTGATTTTAAGCCTTGAATAAGGTAATTTTTTTTTATGCTTTTCCTGTAAATGAGTGACCACCTGTTGTCCTCCTGTGTGTTGGGTGGGGGTGGGAGGGTGGAGGAAAGGAAGGAAAGAGGAGGGCGGAATTGAGGGGAGGAGGCAGGAGGGAGAAAGAGGAGCAGAAAGGAGTTTGTTTGATATTAATTTGAAAAAAAAAAATTTCAGGTGGTTCACAGTAAGTGTAATATTGTAAACATAAGTAATGTTAATGACTGTACATGTGGTGTTAAAAAAATAAAACATGTATAAGAAAACATCAACTTTGTATTTTCATCTTTATTCATATTAACACATGCTTGTGTTGGATAACTAATTTTTAATAACACACTAATGTGTAAATAACTTTTCACAACACGTAACTGTGTTAAAATTGACACATTAATACACATCCTTGTGTCAGTATATATTGACACATTAATGTGTCAATATTTTGACACATTAATTGTGTCGCTATATGACACATTAATTGTGTCGCTATATTGACACAATTGATGTGTCGCTATATTGACACAATTGATGTGTCAATATTCTGACACATGTTGTGTTGTCCCAACGAGAACTCTTACGATGTGTTGAAATTCAACACAGGTTGTGTTGGTTTTAACACATTCATGTTTAGAGTGTACATGAACATTGGATTGTGTCTCTTTCCAGCTGTCCTTTCAAAATAAATGCATAAAAAGTCAGAAAAAAAAAACAAAACACTAACTCGGGAGCTGGAGGCGGCCGCCACTAACTTCTCTATGTCAGAATGTTACCAATTATTTTGAGATTTGAGACTAATTACAACCATAAAATACCACTTACCATGTGTTAACATTTTTAAGACTTTTGAAAAATTGATTTAAGACATTTTAATGCCAATTAAGGCCTTGTTTTTAGATTAATGAATTTAATGCCTTTTAAGACTTTTTAAGGATCCGTAAGAACCCTGATAATGAAAGATAATGAACCTACTCCTATGAGGAATTTGCCAAAAACGTTGAACTATCCCTTTAATTTTCTGCCAGTTTACACAGTGTGAAGTTTCGACTGTGCTGGAGTCAGACCAGTAGAAGCAGTAGGTAACACCCTGGAGGAGGTGGTCTGAGCAGCTCTGTAGGAACTGGGTCACTACTGTGATGTGTTCAGTGTGCAGTGAGTCCGAGGCGTCGGCGCTGCGGCCGCCGGCCCCCACCGTCTCAGCATGTAGATGTGTGGAGTAAGCACTGATAAACCCTGACACTCCTCTGTCACTGTGACTAAAGCACTGACAAGTGCAGGTGTCTGCACAATCCAAAGCCTTTGTTTCTGTTGGAGCAACTTCCACAGGATATCTCTTTTTTTTTTTTTTTTCTTTTCTGGCATTAGGTGGGAGGTCATCTAACTGTTTTTCCACTTTCACTGTAACTGCAAGTGCGTGAGCTGGGTAAACAGCCGAGCAGCTGCAGAGAGAGAGAGGAAGGCCAAGCAGGGAGGAAAAACCAGAAAGTGAGAAAAGTTTAAAAAAAAAAAGAAGGAAGAAAAAAAAAATCTGCTTTAAAATACAGTGATAAGTGTAACTGTGATCCTCTGTGCAGTCCAGAACCCCCCCCTCCCCACCCTCCCCCCTCAGGCACACAGTGGTCTTGGCATGCCTCTGACATGGGTGGACATGGAAAAAGAGTGGATGGGGCCGTGTGGAAGATTCAGAGCAGCGCAGGGGCTGACCACACGCCTGCAGCTGAGCAGGAGGGGAGGAGGGGAGGGGCGTGAGGTTTCCATTACTCAGGCCTCAGCTGACTACTATAGCTCTTATGCTGTGATATCATATAGTAGGTTGAACCCACACAGGAAGCGCGCTCTGCACTGAAGCGCAGGCCTTTCACCCAACGCTGCCCACAGACATACGTGCGATTTATTATTGGCTTTATCTGCGGTGTTGCGGCGAGCGCAGAAACGGATCAACACCGTCGTGCAGATTAAAATAATTTGCAGAGACAAAACGGTTCAAAAATGACACGGCGCTGAGGCAGAGAGGCCTGCTGTTAGAGGAGGAAGAGAGAGAGGAGGAGGAGACACACCTCGGCACACATGTGTTTCTGATGAAGTTTTAGGTCAGGGAGCATCTGGCATTCATTGATTTTTACGCTGACCTGCCCCAGCAGCTTTAAACTCACCCAACAGAGCCTGAGTGCAGCTCACACTTTTACCCCACTAACCCCCGACCGTCGCAGAGTGAAGATGTGAGGATCTTACTTCCTGTATTGTGTCACCGCCGATGACAGTCGCAGCCAAATATGTTGCAATAAGTCGGCAGAGTCCACGCCCTGCGATCCACAACACATCCAGCCTCATCCACTGGACTGAAGAGAGAGTGCAGACACAGAGACCTCTCAACCTGCAACAGCAAGGCCTCTGTCCTACATATCACACCACACCACACAGCACACAGCACAACTCTGAGCTCTCGTGTGTTTGCTAACAATAGGATGAGACCACCGGTGTAAATAAAGTCCACCATCATCACCTTTGTTTCACTGTTTCTCAGAGGCAGACATGAAGAGAGACTGATTTAGATCTTTGCTTCAGCGTGAAACTTTACAGCTGCCTTTTTACCAAATATGGTATTTATTTGTTAGTCACATTATTAAAATGTCATGTGATATATTGTGTATTCTAGTTTGTGTCCTTTCTCATTTATTTCCCTATGTTTTTGAGCATTTGCTGATGGCTGAAAAGAAAAGGATATAATATATAAAAGCTATAATTTTTATATATTACCGGTACATCCTTTTCTTTTCAGCTCATCAGTCTATGACGCTCTTTGGACTGCATTTCGACTGTGTGCCAGAGCACTGGGATCTGCCAATCAGCTGCTACCGGTCGTCCCGAAAACTCCTCCTGGAACAGCCTACCATGGCACATCAGAGTCAATAGAGGCTTTTAAATCCTCCTTAAAATCACACGTTCTCTCTCTCTGGCATTCAGTTTGAGTTGACACATTTGTCTTTTACTTGTATTTTATTTATTTACTTCTAGCTCATTTGAATTCACTTCACAGGTTCAGACACATGGTGAAAATGAACTATGTTTGACTGGAAGAGAAATAATGAAGCAGAGATGTTTGTTCAGTTTGCTGTGCCTGTGGTTATTAACTGCATCACCACTGCAGAACATGTTCAGGTCTGACACGGTTCAGCTTTTTGCTCCATTGCACTTTACTTGTATGGTATTTTAATAATGGTATGTTTTTATTGATCTGTACAGCACTTTGGTCAACTTTGATTGTTTTGAAAGTGCTAAATAAATAAAGTTTGAGTTGAGTTGAGTAAGGAAAGTGCTTTATGAATAAAGTTTGTCATTTAAAGTTTTTATCTCTTGTACAGGTTTCAGAGGGTTCACATCTTTTAGACCAGAAGTGTGGGAGGCGACGGTGCAGTTTTACAGATCAGAGGAAATCTATTTATACATGGGTGCAATAGAACATTACTGCACTTTAACACCAACATTCTAGCTGTTGGCATTAACACACAGCGGTATCACATATGCATTTGTGGAGGAACAGTCATTATATCTGGTGTCATAATAATCTTGTGTCACATTACCAAGAGCTACTGACAGTAAACATCTCTGTGCTGCTGTAGCAATAGATGTTGATGAATGAAACAGAAAGTTCAGATAAAAAGATAATACAAACTCAGTGAACCATGAGTCTCTCACACCCATTAAAATGTCAAAACATCATGTTGACTCACTAAGAGAGAGAGAGAGACAGGCTTATTTCAGGTGGATGGAAGCGGTCTGCAGTGCATTTTGTGTACTGATCGCGGGTCAGTCTGGGTAACTAACTGTTCCTCCTGACCCGATAGCTGAGTGGTTAGTGCGCTTACCACACGGGTGCAAAAACTCTACACAAGTGAGTTCCTAATGGTTCAATGCTTCTGGTTCGATTCTTTCTCTGCATTCCTCTGCATTTCCCTCTGTCTGTCCAATTTCCTGTCAACCTCCTCTGTCCTGTCCACTGAACATTTTGGACATATTTTCTATTCGAATTGGAGCTGCTGTTTGTTGAGTCACATATGATATGGGTTATAATGTTATGTCTGTGCATCATTGTGCTCTGGACAGACCCAGGTAGCTGCTACAATGCAAAGCTTAAAGGTAGGCCTGTCATACATAATCGCCTGATCGCAATTATTTATCATAATGGTTCAATCGGTTCCATCTGTGTAAAACCAGCTGGGTGAAACAAAGAGAAATGTCAAATTTCATCACTGTTTCCTCTTCGTTTTCCATCATTTGAGGTTTGACTGGTCCTCTTTTAATGACATCATCACGTTGCATACCCTTCCTCAGCTATGGTTTAATGACACAAGAGTCAAGGAGCTTAATTTCAAAGAGCTTAATTTCTAATATTCAACAACTGCATTTTGATGAGCATCTATTGACATTAGCATCATGGATTTAATTGCAAAGCTACAAACTATAATAATGGCATAAAATGATCAGAAAAAGACAATTAAATTGTTAATCACAATTATTTATACGGAAATGAATTGTCAATTAAAATGTCATGATGACAGCCCTTACTTAACTCTTTCACAACCACACTAATTGCTCAGCACATCCGCTCCGGACCGCATGTTTTTGGCTATTTGTTAACCTTTTTCCTCACGTCGAAGCAAACTCTGTACATCACCTAGAAACAAACGGTTTTCACGTGGTTGAAGAGTGACTTTCCAACGTGCTCCTCGAAAAATGGCAAGTTTTTCCGCCATTTCGTTCGTGAGTACGAAGGAGAAGAAGAGAGCTCGGTTTCTTCAAAAACTGAGAAAAATGCACTTTTGTGTCAAGTGGCAATCGGCTCATTTTACCGGTACTCTGCAGTGTGGCATGTCTCCCAAATCATTTCTACGGCTAAATAAGTATTTTTGTAGGCAAATCTGGGGGGGTGCGGTGGCGTGGAGTGCAGCGGTGCGGGTCTCTGGCCGCAGCGGAGCAGCTCCGTGACACTGCTGTGTGACTGACCGCCGCTGAGTGCTTTGGGACGGGGGCGGCCGGCTCACGTGCTTTCAGGTCAGAATCTCCAAACCAGAAACGTTTGTAACAACACCGGAAAAAGTCGCTAGATTTGTCGCTAGTCGCTTTTGACCAAAAAAGTCGCCAAGAGGGTTTGGAAAGTCGCCAGATTTAGGGAGAAAGTCGCCAAGTTGGCAGCACGGTGTAGCCGACAGCCGCACAGCACGCTACACTTTGTCCCCAGAGCAGCATTCAAGGAGACCGATTACTCAGACAAAACCATGATCACACAGTTTATAAAAAGCATTATGTTTTACATATCAGAGGACTACCATACTCACACACAGGGGACCTGAGAGTGTCTATTATCATAATCTGTAAAAAAACAAACAAAAAAACAAACGGTTTTGATGAGTTAACTCGTCAACGGTCCTGAACGTTCGGCACGCTGTGACGAGTTTACTCGTCAATGGTCGCAAAAGAGTTAATGTATCAAACTTTCCTGTTTTACAGGAGATTTATTTAGTATTATTTATCACATGCAAAGGAATAATGTTTTTTTTAGTATTGTGAATTGTGTTGTGTATAAAATTGGCTGTGACATGTGCCTGTATGTTGACAGCTGTTTGTGTCTCATTCATGCTTCACAGCCATTGGCTCATTCACCAGCTGCGTAACCAACACAGAGCTCAACGTATGCCCGGCGCCTCAGCCCACACACTTCCACATGTTATTCTCCAGTGTTGTCAGCTGGAGGATTTTCTGTGCGTGTGCCAGAATGGGCCCAGATGCTCAAGTGGATGTATGCTGCACCAGAATAAATCAAGCATGTGGCCCATGTATGGGATTCATCAGGGGACAAGCTGCTGCACAGTGTGGTTACTAGAGCTACAACAATAAATCGATTAATCGCATAATAATCAATTATTAAATTAATCATCAACTATTTTGATAATCGAGTAATTGCTTTGGGTCGGTTTTTAAAGGGATAGTTCACCCAAAATTCAAATTTCAGTCATTATCTACTCACCCTCAAGTCGACTAAGGGCTGGGAGAAGTTTCAGAGTCCTCCATGTCTTCTCTGAGTTACGAGGGGGTCCGCACAGCAGTATTTGTCCATATAATGGTTGTGAATGGGGCTCACTTTTCTTCGTCCAAAAAGACACACCAAAAAACATCCAAATACCTCCACAGTGCTCGTCTGTAACATGAGAAATTGTTCCGCCGGTCAGTGCAAATCTCCACAGGCAGAGCAGTGAACTGAGACACTGGGAGCTTCCGCTACAAACAAGCTTAAAATATAGACTTATTTAATTTTTTCCCGAACAATTTCTCATGTCTGGGCTTCAATACAAGAGGGACATTACAGATGAGCAGTATGGAGGTATTTGGTGTGTCTTTTTGGACGAAGAAAAGTGAGCCCCATTCACAACCATTATATGGACAAATACTGCTGCGCGGACCCCCCGTAACTCAGAGAAAGCACGGAGGACTCTGAAAATTTTCCCAGCCCTTAGTCGACATGAGGGTGAGTAGATAATGAGTGAAATTTGAATTTTGGGTGAACTATCCCTTTAAGAAAAAAAGTCCAAATTCTCTGATTTCATCTTTTTAAATGTGAACCAAACAAGACATTTGAGGACGTCATCTTGTGGTTTGGGAAACACTGATTGACATTTTTCAACATTTTATTGATCAAACAACTTATTGATTAATCGTTAAACAATCGACAGATTAGTCGATAATGAAAATACTGGTTAGTTGCAGCACTAGTGGTTACTACAACCTGCTGCTTCTCTCCTGCTGTCCACCACACCCACTTCACTACAGTCTCTATGCATTATATGATGTCATGGTTGGTGGGTGTAAATAATAAGATGCACCTGACCTAGTTGCCATGGATACAAGCTAATATAATTTCAATCTCAGCTATTAAAAAGTGCACAAGTTTGATGTTTGATGCTGTTGAAATACTCCAGATATCAGGACCAGTTTAGGTGGTGTCTCTCATCTCTATGACATGTCTTCATCAAACATAGAAAAGTATTTTACCCTCCAGTAGATTAACCCCGTGTGCAGGGAGAGGAAATGAGTAAAAAACATTCATCTCTGTGTTGGAGGACTTTTTGTCCTGTGAGGACACATATTCATGAACACACTCATTCATTCACTATTGAGAACTCTGTCTTTTTCATAGAGGAATTTTTCCCAGAAATTATGAGCGGTGCCCCAGTAAGACACATTCATTGTGAAGCAGAGGCCCCGATTATGAGAGAGGGTTAATTGTCTTGTGCGTGACACATAATGTGGTATTCTGTTTGGCCTATGATGAGCGGGTCGGGCAGACACGTCACACTGTGCACTCTGGGTCAGAGGGACGGCGGTAAAAGGATGAGTCACAGGGAGGCACTGACACATGGTCACCACCAGTTGGAGGTGAAGGATGAAGGAGGCCGGGCTGGAGATGACAAATGAAAAAAAGACCAGAGCTCAGCAGCTGTGAGGGGGGAAACCAGTGTCCGTCTGTAACACTCAGCACATCCAGGCCTCGCTTTGATTTTATCTACTCTACTCAACAACATCCACCTAATAATCATGGCACATTGTAATATCTGCTAATGCATAGGGCTGTCAGAACGAACTTCACTATTCGAACAGAATTCAAATTATTTTAAAAATGCGAACATTCAAAGGTGAAAAGTGACGTTCCAACGTGTGCGTTCTGCAACGACACGAATTAAAGCAGAAGTAAGTGATATATTTGTGTTAATATAAGTCTTAAATAGTTATATCTTCCGACAGCAATCACTTACATAGAGTGTTTGGACTGAAACACGGGTCTGTCAGTCACTCTGCTCTGCTCTGAGTCGAGGAGAAAACATTTATCGTATCCTACAGTTTTTATCCAATGAGGAGAGAGAACGGCATGCAGGGCTGTGTGTGCAGCCAAGGGACGCCGTGAAATGGTGGCGACGTAGGGACGAGGACTTGTTAATGGTGGGCTTCAACGGAAACTCGTATTTTTCCGACCAGTGAAAAAGTCAAACCAGTTCGATCTGGTACGAGTTCACCGGTCGGAAGTTACGAGTGGCCGTTATAAGTGACCTTTCAAATTTCAAAACCGGTAAAAACAGGTCGGAAAAACACAAGTGAGGGTTTGCCTGAAACACCTACAAAGTCCCGTAAGTTGTGACTTGAAGCTGTAATTTACGATTTTCCAAAAGCCTGCCTGGAACGCAGCATTAGCGAAAACGACCGGACCACTTTACTTCTGCTT